>NC_134541.1:70463304-70773045 GCF_050624435.1 Tenrec ecaudatus | reverse complement strand
CTGCACCAAAATGAATTGGTTGGCATTCATTCATTTCAAGAGGTAGCAGAGGATCAAGAACTTATGGTAATGGAGGAAAAAGTCCAAACTGCACTGAAGGCATCAGTGAAAAACAAAAGTTCCCAGAATTAATGGATTAGCAATTGAGACATTTCAACAAGCTGATGAAGCTCTGGAAGTGCTCACTAGACTATGTCAAGAACTTTGAAAGACGGTATCTGGCCAACTGAAGAAGAGATCCTTATGTGTGCCCATTCCAAAGAAAGGTGATCCAACAGAAGGCGGAAATCATTGAACAGTATCACTAACATCACATGCAAGTAAATATTTGCTGCAGGTAATTCCCAGACAGTTCCAAATGTACATCAAAAGGGCTGCTGCTAGAAATCCAAGCTGGATTTTCGAAGGTGTGGAATAAGAGAAATCACGGCTGACATCAGACAGACCTTGGCTAAAAGCAGAGACTGCCAGAAAAATGTTCGTATTCTGCTGGTGCAAAGGCGTCGCACTGTGTAGATCATAATGAACTACAGATAACATGGAGAACAACGGGAATGTTAAGAACATTAACCTGTGCTCTTGCAATGCCTGTACAAGGACCAAAAGGCAGTTGGACATACAGAACAAGGGATTGCTACAGGGCTTAAAGTCACACAGGGTGTGAGACAGCATTGTATTCTTTCACTTTACTTATTTAAACTGTATGCTGAGCAAATGACCTAGGAAACTTAGGATGATTTGAAAGAAGAATGCTGCATTAGGAGTGGGAGGAAGGTGGCTTATTAACAATCTACAATATTCAGATGACACAAACTTGCTTGCTGAAACACTTGCTGATGGAAATCAAAGACAGCTGCAACCTTTGGTGTGGCTTTCCACACTATGTAAAAGCAAAACAAAACTCCTCATACTTTGACAAATTAGGTACGTCATGATAAACAGGGAAAAAAATGGAATTGTCCAGGATTTGATTTTTTTTTCGATCCACAATCAAGGCTCATACAATCGGCCGACATAAAAGAGAAAGAAAGAAATCCAGCGACATTGTGTACAAGCAAATCTCTTTAAATGGTCAAAAGAGCAAAGATGTTTCTTAAGAACTAAAGTGGACATGTAAAATTTGGACACTGAATAAAGCAGAAGTGGTGCATCCGACTAGCCATGTTGGTGAAGAATATCGAAAAGTAACATGGAGGGCCAGCAGAACAAACAAATTTTTGTTTGAGGAAAACAGCCACAATGCTCCTTAGGAGCTAGGATGCGAAGAATTCATCTCAAGCCCTTTGAATGGGTTATCAGGAAAGACTAGTCCCAGGAAAAGGATATTAAGCTTGGTAAAGTAGAAGAGCTTTGAAAAAAAAAAAAGGGGGAAAGCCTCAACCAGATGGACTGACACAATGACTGCAACACTAAAGCCCAGATGTAACAATTGTGAGTTCCGTGTAGGACTGGGCAGTGTTTGCCTCTGTTTTACACACGGTCACTAAGAGTTGGAACCAACCCACCAGCACCTAACCACAGGCTCAGAAGGAATATCTTAGTCATGTACAGATAGAATATAGAAAATGAGAGGTCCAATAACTTGGTGCTCTGACAAGAAATAAGGAAGTTGCTACAAAGGGACAGAGAAGGGGGGAGGAGGGGGGTAGGCAGCCTGAATTGTCATTCTTAGCAGTAAACTCATAGCACAGGCCCCAGTGCCAGTAAAGCCAGGGTCAACTACAAAAAGTTCAATTAGTACGCCAAGAGGCCAAGAAATATTTTAATGTGTTTTTGTTTTTAAGTTTAAATGGCAATACAACCATAACATTGGTACATCACAGAAACAAAAGTCTTTGCAGGCAACACTGATTGGACGTAGCAAAACACTTGGCAGGTGACAATAGAAAAAGAACCTCTAAATTATGTACAATAGTAGAGTGATACCAAGAAACAGTTTTATTTAATGTGACTCAAGATTTACTTGCCATTATCTATTACTTATTTATTGAGGTTTGTAAATAACACTTATATAGAGGCATAGATGTGTAAAAAAGAAACATCGTGAAAAAAATACAATTTTTCAAATTTATATGAAACTCAAAGTATAAGTGTTGTCCAATATGGAATGTACCTACATTTGTTCATAGTAGGGCTTGGAAATCCGTTTTAAAATTGCTTTTATATTTTTAAATGAGACAGATAGCCCACCATGCACATTCACTGTTTTTTGCCAGCTTGCTGAAAATGAGTATTTTCCGGTAAAGTCTGTTTTTTCATCCCAAAGTCTACTATGATTTCCTAGAAGTTGTACTGGCCCCATCGTGGAAAAAACATTTCCACGAAGACTCCGGTGGCAGCTTCTGCATGAGGGGCAGTCTGAGATTTAGGAAACAAGTAGAGGAAGTTAACAGTCCAAATCCTTATGAAGGATGACATTCAGTTATTAAATTTTAAGGGGTATCCAATGGCTTTTTCCAGGCATTCAACTAAAGAGCCCGCAGAAAGAAAATCCCTCTCCACTTCTACAAATTTGATGTAAATGGATTTGGGAGAAACTCCAGGATCCACAATACAGTTATGAGACAAAAATCCATTAATACCAATCCAATCTTTGCTAAAGGTTTTGGTATTAGCTTGGAAATGTAAAAATAAGCATTGCTGTAGAGTCCTGACCTCAGCAATCCCGAGGTAGCAATAGACAATTTGGGTGGGCTCCATTTCCACCTGCAATGAGGTTTGTGCTGACAGGGTTTCCATGTCAACCCCGCCCTCCTTCCCTGGGTCCAGGGACTGTCGCTCCATGTGCGGTGAGAGAGGCCTCTCGATACATTCTTCATAGCCAATGGCATAAAGGCCTGGGCTCTTAGGAATGCCTCCTGGCAATAAATACTGAACAACATTTCCTCCAGTGGGTTTGGAGTGAGCAATGGGTATCCAGTCGACTTCCATGTGCAGCTCCAGACACCTCGCTTCGCTAATGGTGATCTCTAAGAACTTGTAGTAGACATTTTTCCAGTTCATTTTCTGTACTCGAGTCATAATGATCCGCCCTTCCGGCTTCTCTGAGTTGAAGTACTCCCGAAGTCGCTTGCCTAGGGGCACCTGGGAGCTGATTTCAGCATAATGGTACCGGATGTCCTCTTTCCAACGGGTGTTATAGCCAATTCCAAAAATGGCCAGTTTATTTGAAAGATGAAGCCTGGAAAAGTCTGTCCAGCTCTGAAATAGTTCCCATTTCAACTGTACCGATTCCAAAATCTGCACAATATTCTGCATGATATCTCTCTTCCTAGAAAGAAATAAAAAACAAAATTTCTCAGGTGCCTAGATCAACACTCTCTAACAAACTTCTTTATTGTCATAGACATGACCTTTAGTTCTACTGCATAATAAGTGGGCATTAGCACTTAAGTCATAACTATTAAGGTATTGCATCCCATACATTATTTAATTTGTAATTTAACTTTAAAAAGCCACATCTCACTAGTGGCTACTACATAGGACAAGGCAAATCTAGACAATCACAATAGTAAAATTTGAGAAACACCCCCAGAGAGATTGTCTCAAAAGTCCATAATAAACTGCTTTCCATTCTTTCTATTGTCTGGCTACATCAGACAGCAGCTCCGAGGATTTCGGGACTCTAAGGATCACACCTATGAGGAGGCTGGAAAGGTTCAAGGTGAAATGGAATTAAAAGGTAATGGAATTTTCCCATGAACTTCTTCAATCCCCTTTATGGCTCTGATCATGCATACTAATGATGGTCTTCAGACCTAACTACCCGAAACACGAAACTGTACTCAAGAGAGGGTCAAATGCTGCTTAAAATAATTAACAGTTTAATTTCTGCCCTCAAAAATCTGATGCTAGTTCAATACAGGTTTGTCTATACTTGCCTGGTGTAGCGAAATAAATCAGTGATAATGGAAGACAACATACAGATAAAATAACATTTTCTTCAATTTGTTTGTAATTCGTCACTATTCACACACTTAAATGCACCATAAATTTAGGAAGGGTAATCTCAAACCATTCACATGAAAGTTTCTACCAGAGAAGGAGTCAAGAAAATGAGTTGGCTCTTCCAGGAAATCCTTTACAAAGGGCGGCAAGGGTGTAGAAATTGTGTCAATTTTGACGTGTACAGTAAGACAGTAAGAAAATATGTGGATATTCTTGTCTCATGTGCCGTTTAACTCATATTTTGTAATGGATACAGAGGAAGAAGAGTTTTGGGAATTCTCACAGAAGCCTTCCACAAAGCCATTCTTAAACTGTCCTCTTACTCTCAACTTTTAATTTGTAGGATGACAAAAGAACTAGTATCTTGTTTTGGCTGCTAATTGAAGTCTCAAAGGGGACCTTGATTTGCCCTCCACACTTCAGTTTGGCTTACAACCGTCTCTAGTGCGATCATCTAGAGAAAATCACTCTAACTTGGGAATTATACCCACCTTCTCAGGGGACACAGAAGCACTTGATGGTGACCACTCTTACATGTTTGGTTTGTAAAACTCGTGAGGTTAAAAATATAAAATTAGCTCCACATTTCTGCATGAGTAAATAGTGTAATGAAAAATTATTTCTCTTATGCACTAACCTCCTGTATGTAGTTTTAAAATGTGTTTTACTGATCTCAAGAAAAAGTAGGCTAAGGAGGTGACATGAAGGGTAGATCTTTGCCTGTTTTATCAATGATGTACCTCAGTACTTGACATAGACACTTGAAAAATATTTGTTGACCAAGTGGACAACTCCTCATCACAGGTGAAGGATGTTGCATTTTACTGGTGATTAAGCCAGCCACTTCAGGTTAATTCCACCCTGAGGGCACATTTGGTTTACATATTGGTCAGCAGTTCGAAAACCCCAGCCTCTTTGTGACAGAAAGATGAGGCTTTCTACTTCCATAAAGGGTTAGAGTTTAGAACTCCCAGAAGCAGTTCTATCCTGTCCTATAGAGTCATTATGAGTTGGAATTGACGTAATGGCAGTGAGTGTTTTTTGTTTTTAACACCTACAAAGAAAAATAATCCAGTTAACCAAATGAAACTTTATTTTTTTCATTTAGCACCGTCACTGGCCTAAGTCACCTTACCACTAAACTCAGATTTACAAGGAATAGCTCCAAAGACACTCTTGCACCAGGAAATCAACAACCCAACAAGAATCATGTGAGCTGCACAGGTTGGATATTTCAGGGAAGCCCATCAATTTCCTATGTGGTTGATTTGATCTAGGCTTGACATGCCGTGGGTTCCAGGCTAATAACAGCTATTCAAAGCCATAGAGCACAAATGAGAATTAGACCCACCAACTTAACCTTACAGTGGCTCATCGCATATACATCATCCACCAACATTTTAAGACTCTCAGTTTTCTTGGGAAGTTGCTATGCCATTCTAATAGTACTGCTACTTGTGTGCATGTGCGTGTGTGTGTGCGTGTGTGTGTGTGTTTGGTGTGGGGTTATAAATAGTCAAAAACAAGCCTCTCTATACCAATTGTTCAACAAGAGTAGATTTAGGACATACATGTCACATAATATTTTTCCATCTTCACATAAACTCATAATTTTTCCCTTCTATTTTAGCATGCCTTCCATTACTGAAAACACATGCTATGAACAACAAACCCCAAGGGCAAAACCGTTTGGTCATGAGAGTTAAATAGTTCCTGAGATCTGTGCTGTAGCTCCTGTTTTCTTAAGTTACAACCACAGGAAAAGTTCAGGTGCTTTGGCTTTGGTGGTAGTAATTCTGTGAAGTTGGAGTCCATCCCCAGCTACACTGACTACAGGGCTTGCTCTGCACGTCTCTAGTGGCTTCAAGGGAGAGGTAGGGCATTTTGTGAAACAGCTGATGGCTAGGTTGGGGACAGAGCTCTGAACCTGTGATAACTCAGTTTTTAAAAACAGTATTCATAATGCTCCCCCTCCTTTGAGACACTTTGAGATCACAATCTTAAAAAAAAAAGAAAGAAAGAAAAGAGAAATCACCTATAATTCTCACCAAGAGATGGCCTGAAACGTACAGATCTGGACCATAGCTTGCTTGCTTTCTTCTTTGAGTGCCTTAACGATTATGAGTATGGGGAACAACTCCTGATGCTTGAAACCTGATTTTCTCCTCGGGCATGGAATCAGATGACAATAGGAATTCTTTGATTCCAAAGAGATACTTTAAAAGAGCAATGAGTATCCACAAAGGAAAGGAAATGGCGTTGGCTTGCTAAAAGAAGAAACTACAGACACTCCTCATTTATCACGTATACATACTAGGTGTGTTATATGAAAATCAGTGCCATGTGACAAGGGATGAGGACGACACCATGTCACAGCAGAAGGATCACTGTGAGACAACAACCAAGCATCATTATTCAAAACTGCCAACGCGCGGAGAATCACGACCCAAGTCAACACGTAACCTTCACCATCATAGCCAGTGTTACTCTTGCCTCATGCCTTGACATTCACTATTGCCAGAGGTATGCTGTTCCTGCACACACAGAAACTTATATTTAAGTGAGGATTTACTTAAATTATTGAAAAAAACTACAAATGTGACATTTCTGGGAACTGCACAGTGTGATAGCCTTAGAAAAATGATGATGCTAAAATCTTGGAGGAAGATTCGTTTTTCCTCTTAAAACTGCTTTCTATGCCACAATTATAAATGTAGAAAAGAAAAAACTCACTGAGTGATCCTCACTCATCGACCCTATGAGCCAGGATAGAATTGCTCCCTGATTTAATGAGAATGTAGCTCTTCATAGAACAAGAAAGCCTTATATAACAACTGATTGCTTCAAACTGCTGAACTTGCAGCTAGCAGGGCAAAATGTAACCCATTATGGCCACAAAGCTTCTTGCATTTATAGATGTGTCACCCCCAAATTTTGTTTTTTATTCCCAAAATGTAATATAGGAATTTCAGTGTACCTTTGGCCCTATCATCTTACCCAACGCTACATAAATTTAGAGCTCTGTGACTCTTTAAAAATACTTTTTATTAGGAACAAGATTAGATCACAATGTCTACAGATGGATATAATAACACTGAATATCAATGGCCTGAACTCAGGCATTAGAAAGCAGAAGCTAAGAGACGAGCTGAGGAAACATAACCCATCGATTTGCTGCCTCTAGGAGACTCATTTCAAGCTTGCAGATAAAAACAGTTTGAGAAAAAAGCCTAGAGAAAAATATACCACACGGTAATGCAAAAAAGCAAGGGTTGTGATCTTACTATCTGACCAAATTCATCTCAAGATACAGGTCATAACAAGAAACAAGGATGGGCAATATATAATGCTCAAGGGAACAAAAGACCAAAAACAAGTGAGAAACATATATGCACCTAATGAGAGACCTGCAAAATATATAAATCAAACACTTCAAAAGATGAAAAAAGAGATCACAGGCTCAAAAATTATAGTTGGTGACTTTAATACACAACTCTTTGAAAAAGACAGATCATTGGGAAAGAAACCCAACAAGGAGGCCAAAGATCTAAATAGCACAATTGGACGACTTGACTTGATAGATATTTTCAGAGCTTTGCACACACATGCAAAAAAAAATTCACATTCTTTTCAAGTCCACATGGCACATATTCAAAATAGAGCACATGCTGGGACACAAGTTGAACTTGAGTAAATTCAAGCACATAGAGGTTATACAGACATCTCACTCAAGATAAGCTAGGAACAGAATGAAAATTCCTCAATATTATATAAGCCATATATGAAAAACCAATAGCCAATGTGATAGTTAATGGAGAAAAGACAAAAACAATTCCACTGAAAAAGGGGACCAGACAAGGATGCCCCTTAGCCCCATTCCTAATTAACGTCATACTGGAGGTCCTAGCTAACAACATAAGACAAAGAAAAGATATTAAACCTATTCATCTGGGGAAGGATGAGGCAAAATTATCATTATCCACAGACGCTGTGGCTCCATATATCGAAGAGCCCTTAAATTCCACAAGCAACAAATGAAGGAACGGAGGAATATGACAGAGTGGCAGGATACAAAATCAACAAACAGAAGTCTACTGGACTTCTCTACACATCAGACAAGATCACAGAAGAGACGATTAAAAAGGTAGTACTCTTTACAATAGCCAAGCACAAACTGAAATACCTAGGGATATGCCTGACTAAAAAATTGAAAGATTTGTTTGAGGAAAATTATAAAACACTACTTCAAGAAATCAAGAGTGACCTCAACAAATGGAAGAATATCCCACGCTCTTGGATTAGCAGACTCAATATATCAAATATGGCAGTTCTGCCCAAGGCACTATATAAGTTCAATGCTATCCCGAGACGAATACCACCATCCTTCTTCAAAGAATTGGAAAAACAGATTACCAACTTCATATGGAGAGGGAAGAAGCCCAGAATTAGCAGAGAATCCTCAAGAAGGACAAAGTGGGAGGGTTTGCTCTACCTGACTTTACCATGTACAATATACGGCCACAATAGTCAGAAATGTGGTACTGGCATAATGACAGATGTCCAGACCAAAGGAAAAGAGCTGAAGACCCAGAAATAAAAACATCACCATACAGGCAACTCTTCTTTGATAAGGACCAAAAAAATATTAAATGGGAAGCAGATGCCATCTTCAATAAATGGTGCTGGAAAAAATGGATATCTACCTGCAGAAAAATGAAGCAAGACCCTTACCTCATTCCATGCACAAGAATCAACTCAAGGTGGATTACAGACGTTGAGATAAAACCCCAAACTATTAGGGCCATTAATGAGGGAACTGGGACAAACCTGAGAATCTTGGCACAGGGAATACATAGGCTAGCAGAAATAGGGAAGGACACAAATACAGAGCACAAATAGACAAGTAAGATAAGACACCTGTGTACATCGAAAGAATTCAACAAGAGAGTAATAAGATAGTCCACTGACTGAGAAAACATTTTAGCAGTGGCACATCAGACAAAGGCCTTATTACTAAAATCTACAATACTTTGCAAGCTTACAATAAGAGCAAAACTAATTGCCCGCTGAGGAGGTGGGAAAAGGACCTGAACAGAAGTTTCACAGTGTGAAATCCAAACGACCAATAAACATATGAGAAAATGTTCCCGATCATCAGCCATAAGAGAAATGCAAATCAAAACAACTATGAGATACCGCCTAACACCTCAAAGATAGCCCAATTCAAAAAATCAGAAAGCAACAAGTGTTGGAGGGGCTGTGGTGAGATAGGAACTCTCATCCACTGCTGGTGGACCTGTAGGTATGTACAGTCACTATGAAAATTGATTTGGCAATATCTAAAACAGATGGAAATTGAGCAACCATACGACCCAGCAATCCCCCTACTGGGCATATAACCCGAAGAGGCAAGAAACAAACCACAGTCAGACATTTCTGCTCCAATGTTCATTGCGGCACAGTTCGCAATCGCAAGGAGTTGGAAACAACCCAAATTTACATCAACAGACGAATGGATTAAAAATTGTGGTACATAAATACAATGGAGTACTATGCATCGCTAAAAAGCAGTGATGAACGCATGAAGCACATAACCGCATGGGAAGAATTGTAGGACATTCTGCTAAGTGAAGTAAGCCAAGCACAAAAGGACAAGTATAACATGAGTCCGCTGAGGTTAAGTTAACATATATGTAAAAAGAAAGAACAGAAAAGTAAATGCAAAAGGGGCACAGGGAAAAAGCTACTGTATACAAACACTCCAGGGGTGAGGTCCAGGTAGAATGACAGGGGCCAGACAAAATCTAGTACATATGGTAGCCAACTAAAAATGGGGGGGAGGGAGGAAAGGGGAAAAGAAAAAAAAAATACATGATGCGGGAATAGGGCACTGACCCACCCAGGGGAGGGTATTGTTTGTGTCTCCACAGGGAAAGAGGGAGCAGATTTAAAGTCAGCGTCAGACTAATACAGCAGCCATCAAGGAGTGGGGAGCCAGTGGAGTGGCCTGAGTGCTTGGCCCCTGTACCAGCTATGTGGACAACTGTCCCTTCCCCCAGAAGAATTTACTTGAGAGGACAGCACTGAAGCTGCAGCTAGGGGAGAGGGGCACGTCTGATCAGAGCAAATGGGAGAAAATGAAGGGGGAGGAAGAGAGAGGAGCACATCCTGACCCACCAGGCCTGGAGGATGATATCCCCGCTCCGAACAGCCAATGCCCAGTGTGGACAATATGACTAATCTCACTATGAGACACACCATCCCTTGATGGCCCAGGGCCCTAAGCGAGACAACACTGGAGATTCAGTGTCGGGACTGGCCCAGACTGAGCCTGTGACACCGAGGCAGACCACTAAAAGCGTGTGGCAGACCTACCTTGGGAGCAAAACAGGGAGCCCTTGAGGGAGTACAAAGGACTGACTCTGGGGCCAGAGCATGGTACCCCATCGGACTGGCCTGAAGGACACGCCTAGAGATCAAAAAACAGACCTTGATCTATTTAAGGGTTTTTTTTTCTTTTAAATAATTTATTCGTCTACGGGTAATTGGTTTTCTTTTTTGTTGTCATCACTGTGTTCTCAACTCATCGCTTATCTTGCTATGGTTTGGAGGTGGTGCTGACCAACCCAGGGACAGAGGAGCAACAAGTGATCCAAAACCACTGGCAAGGAGGGTGTGAGAGGCCTGGTAGGCATTCAGCAAGAGCAATGTAATGGAGAGAGATTACTGAAACCCAAATGAAGGCTGAGCATGATAGTGGGACAAGAGGAAAGTAAAAGGAAATAGAGGAAAGAACTAAGCAACAAAGGGTATTTATAGAAATGTAAAGACTGGAAAAAAAATAAATTAAAATTTAAAAAAATAAAAATAAATAAATAAATAAAAAGAAATGTAAAGACTGAAGTGGATATATGTAAATATATTTATATTAGTGCGGGGAAACATCAGCATGCATATATTTATAGGTTTAGTATTAAGCCAGCAAATGGACATTGGGCCTCCAGTCAAGCACTTACTCAATGCAAGAACACTTTGTTCTATTAAATTGGCATTCCATGATGCACACCTTCCTGACACAATTGCTCAAGAAAAATGTGTGCATAAGCAAATGTGGTGAAGAAAGCTGATGGTGCTCGGCTATCAAAAGATATAGCATCTGGGGTCTTAAAGGCTTGAAGATAAAACAAGCGACCATCGAGCTGAGAAGCATCAAAGCCCACATGGTAGAAGCACACCAGCCCCTCTGACCACGAGGTGTAGAAGGGATCTGTTATCAAGACATCAAGAACTAAAAATCGTATCAGTGGATGCCCACCTTCTTGAACGATACTGAAGACAAACGTGTCCATAAACAAAAGTGGCGAAGAAAGCTAATGGAGCCCGCCTATCAAAAGATATGGCATCTGGGGTCTTAAAGGCTTGAAGATTAAACAAGCGGCCACCGAGCTGAGAAGCATCAAAGCCCACATGGAAGAAGCACACCAGCCTGTCTGACCATGGGGTTTAAAAGGAACAAGTTATCAGACATCAAAGAACTAAAAACCATACCTGTGGGTACCCACTTCCTGATACGATCACTGAAGACAAATGTGTGCAAAAGCAAATGTGGTGAAGAAAGCTGATGGTGCCTGGCTATCAAAAGATATAGCATCTGGGGTCTTAAAAGCTTGAAGATAATCAAGCAGCCAACTAGCTCAGAAGCAACAAAACCCACATGGAAGAAGTACACCAGCCTGTGTGACCAAGAACTGTCGAACGGATCAGGTATCAAGCTTCAAAGAACAAAAGCTCAATAGCATTGTAAAGGTGGGTGAATGCAGAGTGGAGACTCAAAGCCCATTGGTAGGCAACTGGATACCCCCTTACTGAAGGGATGCGGGGAGGAAATGAGCCAGTCAGGGTGCAGGGTAGCAACGATGAAACATATAACTTTCCTCTAGTTCTTAAATGCTCCCCCACCACCACTATCATGATCCCAATTCTACCTTACAAATCTGGCTAGACCAGAGGATGTACATTGGTACAGATAGCAACTGGAAACACAGGGAGAATCCAGGGCAGATGACTCCTTCAGGACCAGTGGTGAGAGTGGCAATGCCTGGAGGGTGGAGGGAATGTAGGGTAGAAAGGAAGAACTGATTACAAGAATCTACATATAGCCTCCTCCCTGGGAGATGGACAGCAGAGAAGGTGGGGGGAGTCGTCGGACAGTGTAACATATAACAAAATAATAATTCATGAATTATGAAGGGTTCATGAGGGAGGTGGGGATGGGGAGGAGGGTGGGGTAAAATGAGCAGCCGATTTTAAGGGCTCAAGTAGAAGGCAAATGTTTTGAGAATGATGATGGCAACAAATGTACAAATGTGCTTGACACAATGGATGTATGTGTAGATTGCAATAGCAATCATACGAGCCCCCAATAAAATGATTTAAAAAAACAACAACAAAAAAACCCTTTTTATTGTGAAGCGGGAGGAAGTTTAGAGATCATCAGTTTTAAATTCAACAAGTCATATATTATTTGGTTTCATTCATTGCAATCCCCTCAATGTAAATATCACTTATCCACCTCCTTCCTATTTCTATTCCTCCTTCTTGAAACCCTTCTGAACTTTGTTCTTGGGTAAATGCGGCTCTTTTGATTCCAAATGATTGGTTGTTCTAAGCCTGCAGTGGTTCTCAACTTTCCTAATGTCACGACCCTTTAATAGTTTTTTTTCACGTTGTGGTGACCCCCTCAACCATAACATTATTTTCTATGCTAATTCACAACTCTAATTTTGCTACTGTTATGAATCGGACGACTCCTGTGAAAGGGTCATTTGATCCCCCAAAGTGGGTAAGAACCACTGTCTAAGGTATGTATTCCTCTGTAGTGTTATTCTTCCCCTTACAGACCCCTGTGAAAGGGTCATTCGACCCCAAGGTCTGTATTCCTCTCCAGTGTTATTGTTCCCCTTATAAGTCTATTGTTTGGCTGAAAATTAAGCCATTTCTAGACTTAAAGGGTGACTAAAGGTAGGAGCCCTAGTGGCAGAGTGGTTACAAGTTGGGCTCCTCACTGCAAGGTCAGCAGTTCAAAATTACTAGCTGCTCCTTAAGAAAAAGATGAGGCTTTCTATTCCCTTAAAAAGTATACAATTTCAGCAAACCACAGAAGCAGTCTAGCCTGTCGCATAGGGCCATACAATGTGTCAGAATGGACTTGAT
The DNA here is from genome assembly GCF_050624435.1 of Tenrec ecaudatus. Taxonomy (NCBI): domain Eukaryota; kingdom Metazoa; phylum Chordata; class Mammalia; order Afrosoricida; family Tenrecidae; genus Tenrec; species Tenrec ecaudatus. The sequence continues at coordinate 70,759,884 of NC_134541.1, read as the reverse complement.
GACGGTGAGTTTGGTTTTCGGTGTCAGGCCCATAGTCTCAGGGGTTCCATTAGTCTCTATGTGACAAGTAAGTTTGGTCTTTAAAAAATGATTTTGAGTTTTCACATTTATTTCCCACGGTACCTAGCACCTTAGGATGGGATCCCTTTTGGAGCAGTTGGCAGTGATGGTCGGACACCATGTTGTTCCTTTGGTCTCAGGGTCATGGAGAGTGATGTTCACAGGGTCTTTTAAAGTCCACTGGACTAACTGTTTTCATGTGTCTTCAGTTTTTACCATTCTTCTTTTCTCCAGACTGAGAGAGACCAACAGTGTACCTTCAATGGTCATTCAAAAGCTTTTAAGACACCAGTTACTACTCATCAAAAAAAAAAAAACAGTTGTGTGCTATGTTATGTCACCTGAGCAAGCTATCTTCAAAATCACAGTCCAGTACAACCAGCCCCACCTATGACTTTATTTTTGCACCTTATTTAAAAATCTAGGTATCTACACACTCACCCACAAGCACACCACACAAAGACACAAATTTTTAGGTAGCCTATTTACTTCTTGCTCTATACAAAATTCTCCAAATTTTAGATTAGTTGCTGAGAAACACAAACTAACAAGTTGAGAAGGAATAACTATGTGTGCTCTCTCAGTAGCATTGAACCCCATTGCCACTGAGTCAAATTCTGACGCACAGTGACCCTCTAGTAAGACTGCTATCGGGGTTCCCAATATTGTAAATCTTTATCAAAGGACACTGTCACATCTTTCTATCCAGGAAGAAGCTGATGGATTCCAACTGATGAACCCTTGAGTCACAAGCTAAGCTCCTAACCATTCTGCCAGAGGGCAACAGCAGCTTTCATGGCATGTCTCAAACGCAACTTACTGCCACCAAGTCGATTCCAACTCATAGCAGCCCTTGAGGACAGAGTAGAACTGCCCTTGTGGGTTTCTTAGATCATAAATATCAATGGGAGGAAAAAATATCTCATCTCTCCCCCCGAGCAGTTGGTGATTTTCAAACGCGGCCCATCACATAGGCCGATGGCGATGAGTTTCTGAATCCTGTTAACAGCGACTTAGCTTAGGCAACACACTTTGCCGAATGGAGAAACATCCACTTACTGTGCTTCCTCAGAAGACTCTTGTTTGATTTTTAATGTTCTCTTTGTAACAGGTATTTCATCTGAAAGGCAAAATTTTTGAAGCAGATTATATTTTCTATCACAGTGGCACATGCATTTTTACAGATAAAAGACATGTTTGCATTTTTCAATGCCTGACTTACTCTAGTGTGACTGTCTAATATCAAGATTTATAAATGCAACTCTTATGTAATAAGACGCATACTTTTACATGTATAAGATTCTTCAATGTTAACAACCAGTGGATTTCTAGCAAGGCAGCTAAAAGTTTAGTTTCCCATAACCGTAATTTCAACAGAACAAGAATGAAAGTAATGCTCTTAAACTTCGATGTTCTATGTACAGAGCACTTGTTGCTCAAACACCAGAATCAACATACTCTGCAACTATGTCACATTGGTTTTGTCCCCAGAAAGGTTTGGGGGACCTACATTTCTAGAAAGAAAAAAAAACAACAGACCTCTGAGACAGCAAAGTAACTTAGATCTTATTACTGTGTTTAAATTAGAAGTTATAGGTCAATTAGCATCTTTCTTTTTTATTATACAATTTTCTTATATCATCTTAGTGTTAAATTATACAACCTGTCTTCCAAGACTTGATATATATGTAAATTATATTCTTAAGAAATAGATTAGCATTTAATCTTATTATTTTTCTCTTGATTTAGCATTTCTCTATCAGCAGGAAGTCTGTAAAACAATTCCCATGGACTTTTTACATTAAGTTAGGGAAACACAATTTCATCACCAATTCTACTTGTTACTTTCTAGAGGGTTGTCTGAGTCCCCACTGGGAGTAAGAACAGTTCCTTTAATAAGTCATAATATAACTTGTTATTATAAATGGTTCCAGTAGAAACTTAGTTCTCACTGCCACTGAGTCAATTCTGACTCACAGAGACCCTCTAGGACAAGGCAGAACTGCCCCTGTGGGCTTCTGTGACTGTAACTCCTCATGGTGGTAGAAAGGCTCATCTTTCTCCCACAGAGCAGCTAGTGGTTTTAAAATGCATGTGATTCAAAAAGAAACAATTATACATGCCCCTTTAATTAGGCAAAAAAAGGTTCCGATTTGATGGCCAACAGCATTATTTTTCTGTTTTCTTTTCTTTTTCTGTTTTCATGTATAAGTCACACCAGCTAATGTTGGGATCTTGCTGGCACCCAAATCACTAAATGAACACCAAGCACTAGCTGGCAAGCTTAAGGCTAAGCCAAGGATGCCCATAGTACCCCCCAAACACTGGTTATATGCCTTGTGTAAAGAATAAGAGTGGTACATAGTGAGAACCAGTGAACATATAAAGGGGTGTGTGTGTAATGTACATATCGACTTTCTTACCCAATTCCTGATCTGTTGGATAGCCATGGAGATCCTGACTGTGGTTTCCCCAGTCCTCTTGTGAATACTCCTCCATAGTGCTGCCATCTGACTCCAGCTCCTGGTACAACCCACTACTGTTAATAAGTACAGGCTGGCAGGGCTGAGCATCCCATCCTCCCTGACCAAACACCTGTTCCAACTGTTCAAATGTGTAACTGCTCTTTCTTTTCCCAACACCATGTTCTTTCACCCGACTGTAACACCTGCGAAGGGTCTAAGACACAAAGTCTTTTGTTATTCCTTTAAAGCTGTACTTCCTCTTCCAGGTATGGACCACAGATATTCATTACTATTAGACAGACACAGACAAACAAACATAGACACATTGTTACAGGAATGCTAGATTTCAAATTTATTATTATATTAGAAATAAATTACTAATTTAGCATTTATTGAAACATGTTATATAATTCAAACAATTATTTTGCAGTTAATTATCCATTAAACAAGAAACATTACACATTATTGCATGTAACCCACACACACATTTTATCCCCACTCCCATTTTAAAAGAATAAGGGGAAAAAACAAAACAATAAATACCAGCCAGCCAATAGGATGCACACCTGCCACAGAGGGAGAGAGCTGCGATTGTGCCCAGAATTTAGAAAAAGTGAGGGAAAGGAGGACAGGAAGAAGAATTCCCAGAGCAAAGAATATAACCTGCCTTACTCTTAATTAAAAAGGAACAAGACAAAAATAATCGCTTAAACCATTAGCTACTAAAACGTACTATTCACGTAGTCAATATTCATTATTAACCAGTCTATCTTTGGAGAAGCTGCTAAAATTTAGAATAGTCAGATCAGTAAAGCTATAAATTCCTACGCTTAAATATCAATAATCAAGAAATAGTACACTAATACCTGTGTCTGAAAGCTTACCAATAATCTCCCCACTCTGTCAGCTAAACAGACCAACAAATGAGGCCAATGATATCTTCTCAAGGGGTGGGGGTGGAGATTGTTAGGTCACCACTTTTACTGCCACATGGTACACAGAAAATATAATTGTGCAAGTCCACAGATCAAATTGAGATTAATTTGATTATCACCTACAACTCCTCAGTTCTCTTCATGGTCTTTATTTTTAACATATATTTCTGATTATTAGTCCAGTTTTCAGGGTTTAATAGCCTCTTACATGACATTTCAAAAGATAAACCAAGGACTTAGTCCCAGCTTCCAAGTTTACTTTAGCTCCATTTGTAGTCTCTGTCACCACTCGGTCTCCCTTTGCTTTCTCGAGTCTCTCTTCTACTTTACTGGGCTTCATTCTAAGAATTTTCTTCAGATGAAGGCCCTTGTTCCTGATGGCTTACTCAACTGTGTAACAAGCCAGTTCTCTGCAGGCTGAATTTGGGGGCATTAGCCAGACTACAACTTTCTCCTGAATGTGAGGTTACCTTCCATAAGCCAATTCGAGGGTGAGTAAAACAGCACTGTCACTAGGGTTCCATTCACACGTGCATGTGTTTATTTCAACCAGGCTTAAACGTGTCTCGGTGGTCATTGGATGGATGTAGACAAGTTCTCGCCATAATATACTTGTCTTGGGTGCCTGAAAAAAAAAAATCCTTGAAGAACAAAAAAAATTGCGAGAAGATCAGCAAGCTCAAAGAACTGATCTTTCCATAAGTCTTTCAAGCATAATGGATGCCAGTGAAGATGATTTTAGGAAACAAATCATAATCAGGGACTAATCTGGATTTACCTATCTCAGGGGTCCTCAAACTTTTTTAACAGGGGGCCAGCTCACTGTCCCTCAGACCCGTGGGAAGGCCGGACTATAATTTAAAAAAAAACTATAAGCAAATTCCTATCAACACTGCACATATCTTATTTTGAAGTAAAAAACAAAACGGGGCAAAAACACCCGGCAGCCTGGATAAATTCCTCAGCGGGGCACATGTGGCCCATGGGCCGTAGTTTAAGGACCTCTGAACTATATGATCCAGAGATTTAGATTCCATTAAAACAGTGGCTTCTAAGGGGTTAAGCTGAGTCAGTTAAATTAAAGGCAGAGAGGTCACCTCAGAAGGTTAAGACGACAAAGGAATAACTAATACATTTTCTTTTTTTTCTTTTTGTCTTTTATAACAGGACAATCATGAAGGCTTCTTATGAAGAGGTTTCTAGGAAAACTCCTACATCGGTGAGGAACGGCCAGGAAAATTGTACTGAAGAAATGTTTTACCATCACAGCAATGCATCAATTCATTCTTCAAGGGCACCAAGGGCTGTCCTATGAAAACTTCACTAGGAAACCTTACTTCATCCACCCTACAGCCCTGAGCTTGCCCTTCAGATTTTTTGTTCCCCAGACTCGAAGAACATTTAAAAGGAACACAAACAGGATTTGAATCCCCGAGGATGTCACAACTGCTGTTTGGACATGGTGCAAAGGGAAAAGCACCAAATCACGGTGCGGGTTAGAGAGAATGAAACACTGCCTTTAGAACTGTAGATTGAGGTGATGGTGAGAAACAACGGCCTCCCATTTTGATATTTCTGTTTAGTAATGGTTTCTGTGACTCGGTAGCAGTATTTTTTCTTTTTACAGATCCTCACACATCATTTATTCTAGTCAAAATACAACTCTTATTATTTATTAAACTTCCGTAAAATGTTCAGTACAAACTACAAGACACTCTGTCAAATACTTTGCACATCTGTCCCTTGAGGTCAGAAATCTGGGAAGACAAAACAAGTAATGAAAGCAGGCTACCCGTGGCCATCTTCCGCAGACATAAACAGAACAATAATTAGTCATGCCACTTCAACACCAGCCAGCCAGCCAGCCTATCCATTCTCCCTTTCTTCCAATCTCTTCTGGAATTACAAGCAACTGTTTTAAGAACTGAGACTGGTGATAAAGCATCCCTTCTTTCTCTTTGTAAAGGGACAGTCACAAGCCTTAACACAAAACTTTCTAGAATCAAGTGGAAATATGAACTTGGGAAAAATGTGTCCCAGGCAAACCTTCCGATGCAAGGAGACAAATGGGCGCAGCTGATCTTCCTGGACTTCTACACACTCCTTCTTCCCAGTGCCCTCTGCTTCCCTTGCAGGGACTCAAATTTGAACACAAACATCTCCAGCCAATCGCTTTCTATCTCACAGCATCTAGTTTCTGCCTCCAAGAACACCCAGCCAATCTAACTCTTCCAAGAACCATAAACCTGCTCATTTTACCCTTCCAAGAGTCATCAATGGAGATGAAAGTAAAGCCACTGCCTATCATTTATTGGCAGCCTACATACAAGTATTCCACACACACAAGAGCTCAGTGACTCTGTCACTTGGGGTAATTTTTTAAGACAAGGTAAAACAGTCAATGTTCCTTCGTAGAAAAGTCTTTAAGAACCACCACATGTATTAAGTATAAGTAGATACAAAGCCACAAATCTTAGCTTAATACCTGATGGGAGACCACAGAAAGGACTCATTTTCTTCGAAATCATCAAATTGAGCTTAAATTTTTACACGTCTAGGGAACTATGCATTGGGATGCTAGTAATATCTAATAGTTAAATATATGTAGAAAGTCTGGTGATCTATTTTACATTTAATTTGAAAAATTGGACAGATCTTGCCATCATGAAGTAAGCTTCATAGATACTTTTATAATATACTTTTACATGTGATAAGCTAATATGGAAAAGATCTATTAGATGCCTGAAGAAAAGATGCTTGGTAACTGCTATAGTGACAAAATAGGAATTGGAAGTATTAAAATAATGTGACAACTATTTTTAAATGGACTGTAATTCGCTGAGCATATCAACTAAAATGGGGGCTGTGGCAGGGGAATTGAAACTCAAGAAAATATTAGCATGATTGCTACTGTCGAAAACAGTGGAATTAGTCAAACCTGAGGGAGTTCAGAAATGCGTTATAAAGGGATCATGGAGACCTTCCGGTTCTTCCTATCAAAAGTAAGTCAGGAAAGGTTATACTTTCCACATTTGTTAATGATTAATGATAATATGTAATTAAAAGATTCTGTTATCACTTTAAATGAAACAATTTAAAAACTGATTCTAAATCTGAGCGTAAATAATGCTCGAATCTAGGAATTCACCTCCTAGATTCAACGATATATCAGATTCAGCAAGAACCTCAATTTGGCTTTCATGGGGCACTACCATACAGACTCGAGTATAAAGTTGACGCGAATATCAGCCGAGGCACCCAATCTTACCACAAAAAACTGCATTGAAAATGTGCTGGGAAACTCGGCTTAAACAAGAGCATATACAGGATGTCCTCTTCCACACAAAAGTCTTACTTCTCCTCCCCTCTCTTTATATTACTCATTTCAGAATTGTTTTAAAATTAATGACTCTGGATGACAAAGCGTATACTTAAAGCTATTAGACTTAGCCACAATTAGGATTAATAATACTTTCCTTATTGTTAGAAATCTCCATGGGACACTGGTATTATCTCAGTTTCCCTTTCTGAGGGATTCTGTATCTTCAATGAGGTCATAGGGGTAGAGAGCAGGAGTCCAGAAATCTGGACAGAGCTAAAGCAGAGGTAACAGCTTGCTCAAATGGTTAGATCAGAGGAGATCACGGGCCCTTATTTCATCTGAGAGAAGTGCCAGGTGAATGCTTACTACGTTCACCGGTCTATGTATTTAACGACTACAAAAGCAAAGAACTGGAGAAAAGGCTTCAAAGGTGTCCAATCACCAAAGCAGGGAAAAAATGAAGATGGCTGAAAACTGACAAGGATAAAGTGAGAGTTCTGCCAAAGTTTGGATTAGAGTGAAAGGAACGGAGAGAATACAAGAATGACATCCACTGTGGATGAATGTAAGGGGAGTCTATGGGAGAGAGGGGCAGGTAAACAAAAGCAGGGCTTTGAGATTAGCAGGATTTGGGGGTTTAACGGCAGCAATGCAGAGAAAGACCCAGGGTTACAGTACACGTAACATTAAATACAGTGCACAATGCAGCTAGCTTGCCAAAGTAAGTAAATCCAGTATTGGGTTGTATGAGCAGAGGAATCACATGTAAGCTATGAAGGTGGCTCTTCCTCTCTATTCAGCACCGGTGAGGCCACAGCTGGAGCACAGCATTCAGTTCTGGGCATCGAACCAGCTACAAGAGAGGGAAATTGTAGAGTTCAGAAAAGGGCAAATAAAATAATGAAAGGCTTGGAAATTAAGATTTTTAAGTAGGGCCAGTGGTTTCATCAAAGCCCTTTCTGACATTATGATTTTGGAATGAATATGCTTCTTTGTCTTCTAATCCCTCCTATGACTTTCCGGAAGTGAGAAGAATTAAATTCTTCCCAGGTTTGTTAGTTCCAAACTAAATATATCATAAGCATATATGCCACCAATTTGGCTAGACCCTCAATAATTTTCTCAAAATTTGCCCCAATTCATACAATCCAAAAATAACCACACCATGACAAAACCACTGCTCTAACAGAGCTAACAGTAAGTGAGAGTATATTACGAGGAATAGAAATAAGGCATAACAGGTATGCAAACGTGTTGTTTCAAAAATATCAGCAAACCCAGGCTAAGGTGTCATATGAAAAATCAAGTCAAACTGCAAGGATAGCTTAGTTATAAGAGCAGAAAACAAAGAAACAAACAAAAAAAGAGTTGGCAACAATGTTATGAAAAAAAAATAAGCAGAAAAGATTCTTGAAATGGTCATACTTGAAATGGATTACATAGTTTATCTGAAAACCCCATCAATTAAACATGATTAATTTGAAATTCCTTTTACCCAAATGATTACTACACAATACACTTATTGGCTAGTAAGGCCTTAAAAATATCATTTTTGCATGACACGGGAGGCCTGCGAAATAACAGAGAGTAAATCTTTAGTGACAGATTTTCTTCTAAAAGTGTTAAAATAGTACCTCAGTCTGAAGCAGCAAGTGTTTGCAAAAGAGAGCTTTCTTTTTTAAAGTAGTTAAAGTTATACTGCTTTCCTATTACTATTATAACTAGTTGCTTAGTTAACCGAAGTAACAAAACAACACTCAGTTTATTTTTATATTTTAAGACTCAAAACGTACTAAATTAGCTAAGTTTTCTTATGGAAGTAACAAAAATAGGGAAGGAAAAACAACTTTAAACTTTTAAGTAAAAATAGCTACTACTCATTTACCAACATAGCATCCTAATACTAGGCTGTTATGCAAAAATTGGCATTATGCAAAAATGGAAAAAACTTGTTTTCAGACCATTAATTTGTTCAACTGTATTTTAATTGAGAAAATATGATCATAGACATAGTAACAGTTAAGATTAACTGACCCACTGTGATAAGACCAGTTACACATTATTCCTCTGTGATGGAGGTTTAGAGCTATGATTTTAAGACCCAGGGTTTTACCCATTTCACTTTCATCCTGTGTTGGATCAACGCTTCTTTCCTTCCTGGACCCACTTTCAGGACCTCCACTCCCACCCCTGAATGTCCTGTGTTCACACCCTGGAACCTGTTGGACCCTCTGGCCTTGGCAGGTGACAGAGAAAGTGGAAGCTGTGGCACTGGAAGCTTTTGGCAGACACTTGGTCCCACAAAGCAGGAGACTTCGGGCCCAGTTTGGCTTATTAAGGGCTATCATTAAACTCACAAGCATTATTTCCAAACATGCTTCCTATGCCTTTTCCTTTCCTCCCTCCCACCCCACAGCAATTTTGAATAGCAGAGCCTGCAGTTGCAACTGGAGCCAGGACCCCAGAAAGGGCACCTGCTGACTTGCTATTGCCCGTGCTCCACCAGAGACCCAGGGCAAAGAGTAGGCCAGCCCCCCTGTGGTAACCGGACATTGTGGCAAGTGGGAGAGGAAGTTGAGGGACAGCACAGCCCAACTCCTGGAGATCAAATGAAGATCTTCCCTGAGGGAGAGGATGCTCCACATCATCACTGGCTAATGTGCCAAACAGATTCTATTGTCATAAACCAGAAATGGCGGATAACAAGATAGTAATTAAGTAAGCAGTAGAGTTCCACATTTCAGCTCACAGCTAAATGGGTAAGAATAAAGGATAAATTACATTCATAGCGTCTGACAGAGAGCTACAACTAATGAGGAGTTAGTTGTCTGGAGTAAAATTTTTGGAGCAGCACATTACCTATTTCTTTAGGTTTTATGCTCATTCCAGGACACCTCCCTCAAAAGACAAAAAAACACAACACAACAACAACTTCACTGCAGTCAAGCTGATTCTCCTTGACAGAGTTCCTGAAGGGCAGAGTGAAGCTGCCCCCAGGGATTTCTGAGGCTGTAAGTCTTTCCAAGACTAGAAAGTCTCATCTGCCTCCTGAGGAAGAATGTGGTTCCAGAGTGCTGACTTGGAGTTAGCGGCCCAATGTGTAACCTACTGTGCCACCAGGGATCCTTTTTGTACTTTAATTTCTGGCCAAAGGACTAGGCCCTTAAAAAAACAAAACAAAGAACCTAACAACAACAACAAAGCCAGCAAATGAAGTTCCCACTCCCCGCTTTCTTAGTGCTGTGAGCAAAGTTTTGGAAAGTTATCTTTCCCCTTTAAAGTGGGGGGTGGGAGGCATTTTTCCCCCTGCCTTTCTACAGCAAAGATTATTAACCTTTTAAAGCTTTGGATCCTTTGACAGTCCAATAGAAACTATAGATTCCCTTGCCAGAAAAAAATGTGTGTGTGTATAAGCACACACAACACACACACTTGTCCACATAATTTCAAGGGGTACGTGAACTCACTAAAAAAGTACACACAAGACTCTCAAGTTAAAAAGAATTTTTTTTTGTTTGTTTGACATGTTGATAAGCAGTCTGATATATTCCTCAACATAATAAAGGCTATATAAGACAAACTAACAGTCAATATCACACTCAACAGGGAAAACTAGAAATATTTTCCCTGAAAACAGGAACTAGCAAGCATGCCCCTTAGCATTACTCCTGTTCAACATCACACTGAAAGTCATAGCCAGAACCATCATACACCAAATAGAAATCAAGGAGATACATATGGGTGAAGAAGTGGAACTCTCACTATTTGTACATGCTATGATTCTACATATTTGAGAACCTTAAAGACTAGAAAAATATTGAGAAAAATCAAGGGATTCAGCAGAGGAAAAAGAATACAAAATTAGCAAGCAGATATCAACTGGATTTCTGTATACTACTGAAGAAAGCTCTGAAAAGACATAAAGGAAAAAGTACCATTTACAACGCCACGCATGTGGGAAACAAGGATTTTTCCCAAGCTGTCTCCCCCAAATGTATGCCCAACTTAGCTGCTTTATATACTTGGAGGTCATCAGAAGTAGATCAGGGGTCATTCTCCCTAAGGGCTATCTGCCATCTAGAGCAAGCAGTCACCACTGTCAATCCCACAAATAGGGCCCACTCCCTTCTGATAAGGATAGTAATTATGTTTCCTTGTAGGTGACCCCAGAGAGGTCAAGCACGCCCAAGGGTGACCAAGGGTAGGCCGCCATCATGAATCTAGGGTTGCCCTTGTCACAGTATACATCTAGTTCCTCCCCCTCCTATCATGTGCACACCCCTAGCTCATCCCTCTCCTGTCACGCTTATGCCCATTGTATATCCCCTTCCTATAATATGTATGCCTATGGTACTGCCCCTTCCTGTGATGTGTGGTTACCTGTAACCACACTCCCCTAAATAGATATAACCCTGGGTTAGCAATTAACAGGGTCCTAGAGCCTCCTGCAAGGTCTACGTCCCACCTCGTCTTGGCCCACACTGTGTGTGCACCTGGCTGGTAAGATCATGGCCATCCAGGAGGTGAGCATGCTACCATGAAATGTGTCTATTATTTGACTCTCTCTTCTACCTCACACGATGCTCTTAATGACTTTAATATAATCTTTATATATCTCAACTGTACAACTGTGCTTACTGAACCTGTGACTACTGGGGGGAGGGCTGGCTCCCCTGATTCCAACCACACTCCTGGCTGAACAGTGACTGGATTTGAACCACCCACCAGCAAAACCCTTTAACCACTGCATCACCAGAGGTCACTGAAAATAGTGTTTCCAATATCTCATCTTCTGGGCCCAGTTCTCTAAGCAACAGTGCCTCCAGATAAATACTACTGGAGCCCAGACCTCACACACTTTGGAGCAATCACTTTGCACAAATAGGGGGAAAACTCCCTTAGCGTCATTATAATTGTTCTTACCAAAAAAGTGCCATCTCTACCAAGGAGGGAGTACAGAGAAAAATGCCATGACTATAAACAGGAATCATTGCAGTTAAATCTACAAGAATTCTACCAAAATCTTAACTCTAGCAGGGACTATGTGATGATGGAAGCTGTGTATGTAAAATTCAACTCCGTATCTGCCATAATAATGCATTTACATGCCTAGATTAAAAACCACAAAATGGGTCAACAGCTGGTAAAACTTCTAGCCTCAAAGCCTCCGCATTTGAACATTCAGATCCACAATGAGAGCCACACACACAGTGAGAACTTTCCTTGCTCTCACATTCTGCACAATTCATGAAGCAATGGAAACTAGCTTTCGCAAAGGCGCTTCAGCAGAAACGACTGAGCGATCTAACTCTGGAGGCATGGACACCACAGATTAGCTACCAATCCTCAGCTAAAGCAACTTTCATTGTGTCCACTAACACCAGTCCAATAATGCACAATCTAGCTACAATCGGGTCTTTCCGATTAGCAGGGCATCGCAAATCTTATTCGTTCTTCGTCACCCAACTTGGAAGCAGGGCAAATGACACAAAAGCCGGCCTTGGGAAAGTGCTTTTTGTATGGCTCTGCCACCATCATGCCAAGAAAAGTCCACAATTAGGGCTTTCCCGGCTTCCTCCTCCTGCCCCTCCTCAATCTCAGGCCAGGCCAGTAGTGCACAGCTACCTAGGAATCTCTATGCCTGGAACAAAGCCCGCCGGCGGGCTGGCGGAGGGGTGTGAGGTGCGCCAGCGGCACCCGGACTGCAGCCCAGCACACAATGAAGAAACCACCAACTTCAGAGCGCAGGCGCGTCGTCCACTGGCAAGAAAAATGCGGGGTGGCAAGAAAAGTGGGGGGGTGGCAGGCACGCCCAACTGCAAACTCAGGAAGCGTACGGGCTGGCGGCTGGCGGGGTGGGGGTGAGGAAGGTGAGAAAACGGAAAAGAAAGCCCTTCCCGGGGAGAGAAGACCAGGGCGGCCAGGAGAGTCGCGTCCTGGGCCCGGGAGGGGCGGCCTGCCCTGCCCTCAGCCGGCCCCCGCCCGCAGGCTCGCGCCCCGCCTTCTCCCTGCGTCTGCTTGGCGGCCCCGGCCGGGCGGCGGGTTACCTTGATGCGCTCCCGGCACTGGGACGGGGTCCGCTCGTAGCCCAGCTCGGCCAGGGCCCGCGACACGCGCTCATACATGGCCGGCCCCGGGGCCTTGCTGCCGAACACCGTGCCGGCTCCCTCCAGCTGCTGGTACCTCGCCTCCACCAACCGCTCGTTGCCCCACACAGCGATGAGCGCGTTCGTCTCGGCGGGCGTCCACGACATGCCCCGGCAGGCGGCGGCCGCCGCGGCCCCGCCACCCCCGCCGGCAGGGGAGAACGCCACCGCGGCCGAGGCGGCGGCGCGGCCCCCCGGCCCCAGCCCCGCGCACGCCGCTGCCCCCGACCCCGCCGCGCAGCCCGGCCCGAGCGGGGAGGCACCCCGAGGCGTGGACGGCTCCGACAAGGAGGGGTTCCCGTCACTCAGGCCGCCGGGAGAGGCCGGGGAGAGGACCTCCATCTTCGGGATTTTGAGCGGCGAGTTGGCAGGCAGCTCCGAGCCACAGGGCGCAGCCATCTTCCGAGCGGCCGCAGCGGCACGGCCCGGAAGTGACGCGCCCGCGCATCCGGCCACTTGGAGCGCGGGGCTGCGCTCGGCCCCGGGGGGCGGTGGGCGCCCGGGAAGGTCGCTGCGGCCCTGAGGCCGCCCGCGAGCCCGCCCCAGCCGCCTGCTGCTCCCGGGGCCGAGGGGCGGGGAATTGGCTGCTGGAAGGGTGGGATCTGGAGGGCGCTCGTGGTGAGGAGCCTCCCCGCTTTCTCCTTATCTCAGCCCCGGGAGTGAGGGGTGAGCCTCGGGGGCGCCAGCACTTAGGAGAGCTGGCCGGGTCGCGCTCTCCCTGTGGGCGCTCCTCCCTTTCAGCTGGCCTTGAGTGTAGACAATGACATGCAGGATGATGGCGGGCGAACCTACCGAGTGCGAGCGCTTCTGGAGGGAGATTTGAAATAGCAAATAAGGACCAGGGTTCAAGTTTGGATGCTGATGTTGCTTCTCAAGAACTCCGAGACCGTTATTTGAATAACAGCAACTCCCTGACCCCGGATTGCCAGTTAGTGTGGGTGGGTGTGACCACTTCTGGAATTAGATATGTTTAGTACGTTTGTGTATAACTTGAACCTGTAAGAAAGTGCGAGCCCAACAGAAATGTTACTGTGCTACTCTAGAGTCTGGCCCTGGCCTGCAAGTTTCCTAATTTCTCCTCACCAGGAATGTAAGGAGCAGCTGTGGCAATGCAGTGACGAAAGCACTCAGCTGCTCTCCAGAGGTAGGCTATCGGAACCCGCAGCCAATCCAGGAGAGAAACATGCGCCAGTCAGCTTCCATGATGATTTACGGACTTGGCAACTTAGCCCTCCCTACAGGTGAAGGGCAGGTATGAGGCTCCCAAAGCTGATGAGAGGGGTGGGCTCATTGGACAGTTCGACCCTGTCCTATAGAATTAGTCGGAATCTAATGAATGGCAAGAGTTTAGTAGTAAAGGAGAGATTATATTATCCCTGATAAATTCTGGCAATAAATTAGTGTATTAATCATACCCCGAAGGCATCTTAAAGTGCTAGAATGTAAGGAATCAAATCTAGTGCAGGTTGTTGGTTGCCTGTGGCTCATTGTGACCTCAAGTGTTACAGTGTAGAAGTCCTTAGGGTTTACTTGGCTATAATCTGTATATAAGCAAATGGTCAGGGCTTTCTGCTGAAGCTGCTGGCTGGGTTGAAACCAACAACTTTTAGGTGACTGTGATAGTTAAGGTTTATTGTGCCAACCTGGCCAATGAACACGTGGGATTAATTGAAGGGAGGAGAGAAAAATGGCTCAGCGAGCCACCTCTCTTGTTTTCTGATGGTCAGACCAGTGTGCAACTGCCTTAGCTAGTTCTTTGCCTCAGCTGGCAAGGCTCACTTCCTGCGAGACATCCCAGAGGAGAAGCCACATGGACCTACGCTGATGCAGCCCTGGGTGCTGGAGAAGCCACATGGAGACCCCTGCCAGAGCTGAGATGTTTACATGCTGACTGATTCGGCTTTCCTCCTGCAGTCGGTGTCATTGCATGTGTTTTGTGAGATTGAGGAAGACTTTGTAGATTGGTGTCGGACATATGGACTAATGTTGAATTTATGGGCTTGGACAGCACTGGGTTGGGATGCTTTCTTTTTAAAAAAAATTGTTTTATTAGGGGCTCATGCAATTCTAACCACAATCCATAAATACATCAGTTGTGAAAAGCACATTTGTACATTCATTGCCCTCATCATTCTAAAAATATTTTATCTCTACCTAAGCCCCTGGCATCAGCTCCTCATTTTCCCCTCCCTCCCTGCTCCCCCCTCCCTCATGAACACTTGATAGTTTATAAATTATTATTTTGTCATACCTTGCCCTGTCCAACATCTCCCTTCACCCACTTTTTTGTTGTCCATCCCCCAGGGAGGAGGTCACATGTAGATCCTTGTAATCAGTTCCCCCTTTCCAACCCACCCTCCCTCCACCCTCCTAGTATCGCCACTCATACCACTTGCCCTGAAGGGATCATCTGCCCTGGATTCCCTGCGTTTCCAGTTCCTATCTGTACCAGTGTACATCCTCTGGTCTAGCCAGATTTGTAAAGTAGAATTGGGATTATGATAGTGGGGAGGAGAAAACCTTTAGAAACTAGAGGAAAGTTGTATTTTTCATCGTTGCTACATTGCACTCTGACTGGCTTATCTTCTCCCTGAGACCCTTCTGTAAGGGGATGTCCAGTGGCCTACAAATTGGCTTTGGGTCTCCACTCTGCACTCCCCACCTCATTCACTATGATAAGATTTTTTTTGTTCTGATGATGCCTGATAACTGATCCCTTCGGCACCTCGTGATCACACAGGCTGATGTGCTTCTTCCATGTGGGCTTTGTTGCTTTTGAGCTAGATGACCGCTTGTTTACCTTCAAGCCTTTAAGACCCCAGATGCTATATGGTTTGATAACTGGGCACCATCAGCTTTCTTCATCACATTGCTTATTCACCTGTTTTGTTTTCAGTGGTTGTGTCGGGAAGGTGAGCATCATAGAATGCCAATTTAATAGAAAAAAGTATTCTTGCATTGAAGGAGTGCTTGAGTTGGAGGCCCAATGTTCTTCTGCTACCTTAATACTAAACCTATAAATATATGCACATATATCTATTTCCCCATCCTCATATATACATATATTTGCATATATACATGCCTTTATTTAGACCTCTATAAATTCCCTCTGCCTCCTAGCTCTTTCCTCTATTACCTTTGACTTTCCTCTTGTCCCAGTATCATGCTCAGTCTTCATTTGGGTTTCAGTAATTCCTCTTGGTTACATTACCCTTGATCACACCCTACCAGGCTTCCTATACCCTCCTCACCACCGATTTGGATCACTTGTTCTCTTGTCCCTGGGTTTGTTAACACCACTACCTTTCCCCCCTCCTCCTCTCCATGTCCCCCCAGAACTGTTGGTCCCGTTGTTTTCTCCTCCAGATTGTTCATCTAGCCTATCTTATTTAGACAGACCTGCGGAGATAATAACATGCACAAAAACAAGACAGAGAAAAACCAAGCAACAGTATACAACGACAGCAAACCAATGACATCAAAACAAAACAAAGTACAAGAAAGAAAAGCTTGTAGTTAGTTCAATGACTGTTTGGCTTTTAGGAGTGGTTTCTAGTCTGGTCTGTTGGGGCACCATGCCCTGACCCCTATGTCATTGAGGGATGTCATTGTCTCATAGTGGGGCTGGCCATGTGGTCCTCTCTGTGGACTGGCTGCTCTAATTGGGGACATCAGCCAGGTGGTGCTGCACTCGCTCCTCCTACCCCTTCCTCTGTTCCCATATGCTCCTGTCAGATATATCCCTCGCCTGGAGCTGTCGATTCAATGCTGTCTTTGAAATAAATTCATATGGGGGGAGGGGCAGGTGTCCACATAGTAGTTGGGATTGGGGCCAGCCCCCGAGACCTTGCCACTGGTTCCCTACTCCACGCCAGCATGTTGCATTCACATCTTGGAGCACTGGGTTAAAGTCTGGTCCCTCTTTCCCTGTGGAGATATAAACAATACCGTCCCCTTGGGTGGGTTAATTCCCTGTCTCCCCGCTACCCATTTCTTTTTTATTATTTGTTTCCCTTTCCTCACCTCCTTTTTAGTTGTCTACCATATGTATCCCTGTATTTGGTCTGGTCCCTGCCATATTACCTGTTCCTCGCCCCAGGAATGTTTGTATACAATAGTTTTTTCCCTATGCCACGTTTGCATTTTTTTAAAAAAACTTACCTCAGTAGACTCATGTTGTACTTGTTCTTTTGTGCTTGGTTTACTTCGCTTAGCATGATTTCCTCTGGTTTTTCCCATGCAGCGATATGCTTCATATGTTCATCATTCCTTTTTAGCGATGCATAGTACTCCATTGTATGTATATACTACAGCTTTTTAATCCACTCATCAGTTGATGGAAATTTGGGTTCTTTCCAACTCCTTGCAGTTGTGAACTGTGCCGCAATGAACATTGGAGCATGGATGTCTGGCCTTGGTTTGTCTCTTGCCTCTTCTGGGTATATGCCCAGTAGGGGGATTGCTGGGTTGTATGGTTGTATGGTAACTCGATTTCCATCTGTTTTAGATATCGCCAGTACTATTTCCATAGTGGCTGTACATATTTACAGGTCCACCAGCAGTGGATGAGAGTTCCTGTCTCCCCACAGCTCCACCAACTCTTGTTGCTTTCTGATTTTTTGAATTGTACTACCTTTGAGGGTGTTAGGTGGTACCTCATTGTTGTTTTAATTTGCATTTCTCTTATGGCTAAAGATTGGGAACATTTTCTCATATGTTTGTTGGCCATTCGGATTTCTGCCCCTGTGAAACTTCTGTTCAGGTCCTTTGCTCTCTCAAGTGGGCAATTAGGTTTTTTTATTTTTGGAAGCTAGCAGAGTATTGTAGATTTTAGTATTAATAAGGCCTTTGTCAGATGTGTCCTTGCTAAAGATGTTTTCCCAGTCCATGGACTCTCTTATTACTCTCTTGGTGAATTCTTTGGATGTACACAGGTGTTTTATCTTCAGTGTATCCCATTTGTCAATTTGTGCCTCCTCTGTGTTTGTGTCCTTCCCTATTTCCGATAGCCTGTGTATTCCCTGCGCCAAAGTTCTTAAATTGGTCCCAATTCCCTCATTGATGGTCCCAATAGTTTGGGGTTTAACTTCAAGGTCTGTGTTCCACCTTGAGTTTATTCTTGTGCATGGAGCGAGATAAGGATCGTGCTTCATGTTTCTGCAGGTAAATATCCATTTTTTCCAGCACCACTTGTTGAAGATGGCATCTGCTTCCCATCAGATATTTTGGGGTCCTTATCAAAGATCAGCTGTCTGCATGCTGATGGTTTTATTTCTGGGTTTACAATTCTTTTCCATCAGTCTGAGTATCTGTCATGGTACCAATACCATGTAGTTTTGACAACTGTGACTGTATAGTATGTGCTAAAGTCAGGTAAAGCAAGCCCTCTCACTGTGTCCTTCTTCTTGAGGAGTCTCTGCTAACTCTGGGCTTCTTCCCTCTCCATGTGAAGTTGGTTATCAGTTTTTCCTTTTCTTTGAAGAAAGATGAGGGTAATTGTATTGGGATTGCATTCAATTTATATAGTGCCTTTGGCAAAACTGACGTCTTGACTACATTGAGTCTCCAGTCCATGAGCATGGAATATTCTTCCATTTGTTGAGATCACTCTTGGTTTCTTGTATTAGTGTTTTCTAGTTTCCTCCATATAGATACTTTGTTCTCTTAGTTTGGCATATCCCCAGATATATCAAATTGTTTTGGGCTATTGTGAAGGATACCAGCTTTTTGATCTCTTCTTCTGTGGTCTTATTTGATGTGTATAACAGTCTGATGGACTTGTGTTTGTTGATCTTGTATCCGCCACTCTCCCAAAACCCTATTGCTTCCAGTACTCCCCTTGTGGAGATTTTGGGATTTTCCATATATAAAATCACATCATCTGGAAATAACATTAGTTTCACCTCTTCCTTCCCCAGACGAATACCTTTGATGTCTTTTCTTTGCCTTACGCTGTTAGCTAAAACCTCCAGCATGATATTAAATAAGAGTGGGGACAAGGGGCATCCTTGTCTGGTCAACTTTTTCAGTGGGATTGTGTTCATCTTTTCTCCATTGACTACCATGTTGGCTGTTGGTTTTTCATATATAGCTTGTATTGTCTTGAGAAATTTTCCTTCCATTCCTATCTTCTCAAATGTCTTAAACAGGAATTGGTGTTGGATGTTGTCGAATGCTTTTTCTGCATCTATCAATATTATCGTGTGGTTCTTATAGTTTTCGTCTCAATGTGACTGTATTGGACAGGGTTCTCTAGAGAGACAAACCAGATTGCTAGTAATTATATATAAATATATTTACAAAGATAGATATATAATTCAAGAAATGAACTGTTAAGTTATATACAGATAGAGAATACAAGAAATTAACGTTTACATTATAAAGCAGTTGAGACACTAGCAGTCCTTTAAGGCTTGAGAGCTGCCAGTTGCCAGTCCCCTTCTGTAGAGAGAGCTGGGCTATATATTTCCAGGCAGCAAACACCAAGGCAGGTCCCCAACTGTCATCAACTGTTGGTCCCCAGCTCCAGAGATTAACATTCCAATCGTGTGGGCTTAAAGGGACCTCAACTTACAGCGACACATTCCACAGACTAGGCATCCCTCAGGTAGTGTACCCCTTTAAACTGAGGCACAGAACAACCAAGGTGAGGCTCACCGAGCCATTTATCCCTCTGCCCTTCAGTTAATCCTACTTGTGTTTATCGGCCAGGCTGGCACAATAAACTATAGCAGTAACGAATAATACTAATGGTCTTTCCTATGTTGAACCATCCATGCATGGGATGCTTTCTTAATGTACACTTACCCTTTATATAAAACTCTCTCATAAAATATAAGTGTCTATGAATTTTGTTTCACTATTTTACCCAGACTAACTCAGTTACCAAAATTAAACACTAACTATTTCAAAGCTAAAACTCCAATTATTAATCTTGGAACTTTTAACATCAACATCTCTTTTTTTTTTTTTCAAACCAGATTTGCAAGTAAGGAGGTTGACAAATGAATTAAATTAATATATTTTAAAATAGCAAATATGTTAGGTTTAAAAAAAACGCTAAGTTCATCTACATTTGTAACTTTAATGATGACTAATACTTATGCTTATTTTTGGAAAATCAAAGAAATAAGCAATAGGAATTAAACATAGGATAAGATGATTGGTTTTCATACATCATGTTAAAATGCCATCATAAGTATATGTTAACAGTATGAAAAAGCTTTAATGGGGTTCCAGAATTTATGCTCTCTCCCTTTATTTCCCCTCCAAAGAAGTAGGCACAATTCAGAACCATGTAAAAAATAATGTATTCTAGAGTCCACAGGTCTGACTTAAAATTTCAATTCTGTCACTTACTGGTGTCTGATCTCAGACAAGTGATTGAACCAGCCTCTGACTACCTTGATTTACTCTTTTGTAAAATGAGGGTGAGCTCACAGCATTGCTGTAAAAATAACCTAGCCTAATGCAATGGCACTGGCTCAGAGGGAACATTGTACAATTTTTGCCTTGCCTGTATTTTTGTTGCCGGAGCCCTGGTGCCATAATATGCTATGTCTTGAGCTGCTAACCACAAAGTCCATGATTGGAACTCACCCCGTGCTGTGTCGGAGGAAGATTGGGCTGTCCCCAAAACATTTTAAAGTCTTTGAAACCCAAAGAGGCAATCCTACACTGTCCCTTAGAGTTGCTCTGAGTTAGAACTGACTCAATGGCAGTGAGTTTTGGAGTCTATATTCTAGTTCAGGATCCCTGGTGGCACTGTGGGTTAAACACTGGGCTGTTAACCCAAGGTCCATGGTTCAAACCAAATAGTAGCTCTGAAGGAGACATGAGGGGGTACCTCAAAAAAAAAACGTGAATTTAAAAAATGTTTCCCCCAAAGCTATGTATCTAACTTTTTTTTTTACAAAACAACACTATCACCTTCAAAATATTCTTCATTACACTTAATACATCAAATCTGGGGTTTCAGTCTTTGAAACATAACTTTTCAAACTCATCTGTTTGGATGGCTGACAGTACCTCCCTGGTTTTTAATTTCACCTCTTCTATGTTGTTAAATCACTGTCCTTTCATGTCTCTCTTCATTCACAGAAACAAAAAGAAGTCACATAGAGTGAGGTCAGGGGAGTAAGGTGTGGGGTAAGAAACATGCTGTTTTTTGCCAAAAAATGGCATAATGAGATGGCTGCAGGAGCAGGTGCACTATCATGGTGGCAAAACCAGTCCCCTGTCTGCCACAGATGAGGCTTTTGTTGCACACTGTTACACAGTCTTTTCAGAACCTCTCAGTAGAAAGTTTGATTAACAGCCTGAGTGGTGGGATGAACTCCAAACGCACTGCAAGTCGACATTTTCATCCATTCAGGAAGTTGACGGATAACCAGAACGAGGTTTGTCATCAATCGACATCTCACCTTTTTGAAAGGAGAAAACCACTTGTACACTTGAGTTTTTCCCATGGCGCTGTCCTTGTAAGCTTTGCCCAACATCACGACAGTTTCTGCAGCGAAGCCACTCTTCAGCAAATGCTTCTGTAAAGATTATCCAAATCCAAACCTACTGCCGATGACTCTATGTACAGTTTCTGTAACTACTGAAGCAGACAGCCTTATCTTTTTCCTACATTGCAACTGGTGGGTTTGAACCAATAACCTTGTGGTTAACTGCTAAGGGCATAACCCACAGCATGACTGGGCTTCCCATAAAGTGTGCAGTCTCAGAAACCCAAAGTGCTCGGTCTTATAGGATCACTATGAGTTAGAAGCAACTCAGTAGTGGGTTTGCATTTAGGATTATATTCTCATTAATGGACTCTTCCCTTTGGCACTTTTTCTCCAGCATTGGTTTTCAGTTTTTACTTTCATTTTTCATAAAGATCCAAATAGAATCCAACTATCAAATCAGAATTCACTTTAATTCTGCCCAACAGAATTTGGGCAGAATAAGCTATTTCTGCGTAAGAAAGGGAATTATTGGTTGCTGTGGATTTGGTACTATGCCTAAATTACATCTGACCTCAAAGTTTTAAATTACTGCATTACCACATTCTCATTGTCCCCCATGCCTGAAAAAAATAAATCAATTGACTCAGGCAAGAATCTATTCCAGTGGAATTGATCTCAAGATCAATCTATAACCCCCTCCCAGGGGGACAAACACAGAAAAGTGGGTGAGGGGAGATGGAAGATGATGTAAGATAGGAAAATAATAATCTATAATTTATCAAGTTTGGGAGGGAAAGCAGGCGGGGGAGCGAGGGGGAAGAAATGGGGAGCTGATATTAGGGCCACAAATGAGAAGAGAATGCTTTGAAAATGATGATGGTGACATGTGTAAATGTGCTTGACACGCTGGATGAATGTACTGATTGTGATAAGAGATATAAGAGCCCCCAATAAAAATATATTTTTAATCCTTCCCAGTTAAAAATGCATCAATAGAGAAATCTCCCTTGTTACAAACTGTTATTTCTAGTCTTTATTTTCATAGCACTTCCCATATTTCTGTAGTCTTAAGTTTACCCGAGATGAAAAGGCTTGAAAAATAAGATTTTCTAGTTAGCATTCCTATGAAATTTAGTTTGCTGTGTTTTAAGAAATTTGACGTTTCTCTTGATTTCTTCTTAACCCATTGGTAATTTAATAGTGTGTATCTTAATTCCCATGTCTGTATATTTAAGCAGCATTTCTCTCTCTAATTTCTTCTCTCTAAATATGTATTGTGCTGTTTGGAGTAGATGTTTCGACATGTCTGTGAGATCTAGTTGGTTCATAATGTCGTTCAGAGCCTTTGTTTTCTCGTTCTTGTTGCTGCTCCCTATTGCTTCCACGGGCATTGATTGGGGATCTGAGTAGAAAGAAATCCTTGGCAACGTCCATCTTTTTTCTGTTTATCAACATGATGTTGCTTATCGGTGCAGCTGTGAGGGTTTCTATTTTCTTTATATTGAGTTGTAATCTATACTGAAGGCTTATTGATCTTTATCAATAAGTACTTCAAGTTCACTTCCTTTTCAGCAAGCAAGGTTGTGTAATTGTTGTTTGTAAATGAGCCATCTTCTAGTCCAGACACTGCGTCCTTATAGTGTAGCTTCTTGAATTGTTTGTACAATATACAGATTGATTAAATATGGTGAAAAGATACAACCATGACACACACTTTCTTAGCAGTATCCCCAAATTCTCTTTGAACAGCTAACTCTTGGTCTACGTATAGGTTCTGTATGAGCACAATTAAGTGTTCTGGAATTTCCATTCTTCACAATATTATCCATACTTTGTTATGATACACCATGTATTGGATTTGTGTAGGCAATAAAGCACAGGTAAGCATCTTGATAGCTGAAAGTGAAGAGAACTTAAAGCATTTACTGATGAAGATGCAAGACTACAGCTTTCAGTATTAATTACAACTCAATATAAAGCAAGCAAATAGTTCTCAATTGGACCAATGAGCAACATCATAATAAATTGAGAAAAGAATGAATTTTCAAAGATTTGTTTTAGTTGGATTCCCAACGCAATCAACACTCATGGAAACAGCAGTCAAGTATGTGATTCGGTCTAAGAAGTTCTCCACTTACTTCCTTGGCTTTGGTTGAGACTGGGTAGGGATTTTTCCCTAACTACTCCCGGGCTTTAAGGGGTTGGAGTGGGGACTCTTTTCCCTTTCCCTATCTTCCCCTGAGTCAGTTTGGGATATTTGGCCTTTCTGTGTACATCAGAGGACTACGTGTCCAGTTGACTGATCTCACAGTATCCTTGGATGAACAGAGGGTCTTGATTGTGTGTTCTCATCCTGTACTAGATATATAAGTTTTATCAGGAACATATTGTTTTAGTTATGAATAAGCTTTGTATAAACAGACTGGCAAACTGCCTGGAACAGATGATGAAGCCGAGGTTGTGGTTACTGTGTTTAGTATATAAGGAAGCCTTTTGCAAAAATAAAATTGCCAACAGCTCCAGGATTGTTGAGCTGTTCGGTCCTCCTGAGCCCTTCTGTTCTGTCATTTGTTTCTTCTTTATTTAAAGTCCCTCTCCCTACCTTCAGACCCTGTTTCAGGTTATCTCTGACAGAGCTGGACTCTGGCAGCCAAGAAACAAAACTATATTGCATTGAGCAAATCTGCTGCACAAAACTTCTTTAAAGTGTTAAAGAATGAAGATGTCTCTGAGGACTAAGATACACCTGCACCAGCTCATGGGGTTATTTTCAGTTGCTGCACATGGATATGAAAACTGGAAAATGAATAAGGAAAACTAGAAAAACAATTGATGCATTTAAATTATGGTGTTGAAGAACAATATTAAAGTACCATGGACATCCATAAGAACAAGCAAAAGAGAGATGTCAGACAGTATAAGATATGACAAAAAATAATTTATAAATTATCAAGGATTCATTAGGGAGGGGGGAGTGAGGAGGGAGGGGGAAATGAGCTGATGCCAGGAGCTTAAGTGGAGAGCAAGTGTTTTGAGATGATGAGGGCAATGAATATACAGGTGTGCTTTATAAAATTGATGTATGTATGGATGGTAATAAGAGTTGTATGAGCCTCCAATAAAATGATTTTAAAAAAAGAACAAGCAAAACTGTCTTGAAATAAGTACAGACAGAATGCACCTTAGAAGTTGCGTATGGTAAAAGTTCATCTCATGTATTTTGGACATGTTATCAGAGAGATCAATTCTTAGGAAAGAATATCATGCTTTCTATGATAGGTTTTACATCATCTTGGCTGGTTTGGATTCTTACTGATTTGACAGTTAAAGTCCAGGGATCCCCCATGATGTGACATAATGCATATTAATCAACTCCATAATGGGATCTGCTGTGAGCAACCGACCAGTTGTAAGATTAGGGTGGAATGCAACCCCTTATTCTAATCACAGCCCTGATGCAATAGAAAATGTTTCCTTGAGGGTGTGACCTAATTCCTATATAAGTGGATGTTGTGGGGAAGAATGTTGCTTGCTCAAATCCAAAGAACTTCTGGTTAGTATGTTAAGCTGATTCTTTGAACAACTATTTGAACTTGAGCCAATAGCCTGCCAAATTACCTATTAATCCTGGGCGCCATCAGCAGCCTGCCTGCTGGCCTGCTGGCCTGGGATTCATACATCTTTGTAGCCTATGGTGTTCCTGGTGGTCTTGGGATCATTAGCCACTGAAGCTGTGTGAGTCAGGAGAAACTTCAGCTTGACATCTTACCCATGAACTTGAAACTGGACTCAGTTTAGCTGTGTCTACACCTGTGAGTCATTTTCTTGATATAAATTTCGATATCTCTATTTCTATCTCCCTCTTGCCATTAATTCTGCTTCTCTAGAGAATCCAGCCTAACACACCAATACATGTGGTAAAGGGTAAGCAAAAAAAACAACCAGACCATCAGTGGTTACAACAGTGAACTCGACAATTGAGACTGGAGCATGACTGGGCAATGTTTTATGCTATTGTTAGGTAGCAGCACAGGAGCAGGAGGGTTGTCCTCTCCATGCCTGAAGGCCCTTACAGGAGGTTGGAAGAGAATCAGGTGAGCTCTTAGCCAGCCATAAAGACTGACTAGGCATGTTCCAAATTTAGGGCTCCCTGCTCCTCCCAACCCCCACCCCCCCGCAGCCAGGTGGGCTTAATTCAGCCAATAGGGTCAACCAATCAATACCTTCAACCATGTCTACCAGCCAGAGGTTTCAAATACCTTGACAGTGAGATCACCAGCCTCCTTTTTTCCTCACCCTTCAGCTCCTGTCCTGTGTCTTAATCATGCTGCAGTCTCTCTGGCCTCAGGCTACCATGTGTGGGTATGCAGTCCCACGAGGTTACCTGTGTTCAGGAGTGAGCCCCAGCACAGTTTACACATGGTTTGGCATGCTTCCCTAAAATAATCTGTACTCTTTTGAGACTGTAAAACCTAAAACTCCTTCCATCCTTTATTAAAAACTGTGGTAGTTACATAATCTGGTGTCAATTTGATGATTCAGAGTGAAGGTACTCTCTCTTCTCTTCTTTCTCTCTCTCTCTGCTCATTCCCTGCAAGACATCCTTGTGGAGAAGACACACAGAAAGAGGCTGATGGAGCCAAACCTCTGGAGCCAGAGAAGCCATGTGGAGACCCCTGCCAGCACTGAAATGCTTACAATGACACTGGATCCACAAGACTTCCCACCCACTGGCCTGTGATCTTCCTGCATTTGGCATCAATGCATGTGTTTCGTGAGTCTCGAGTACTTTATGGATTGATATTGGACATATGAGCTAATATCCGATTATGAACTTGATCTGGACTGGGCTGGGATATTTTCTCAATATTCAACTGCCCTTGTATATAAAACTCTTTCTTATACACATATGAATGTCTATGGATTTGTTTCTCTAGTCTACCCAGACTAACACAAAAACCCACTTGGATCACAAACCAGGCTTCAGTGTGAATTCTTTCTGGTGTGAAGCCAAGAACCAAGGTATTTCCCAACCAAGAAATCTACCATCTGTGGTGCTGTGACTCAGATGTAGCTTTTGCACTATGCCTCCAGACTGAGGAAACAAGTGGCTCGATCAGACTTTAAAACTGCATAGCGAGTGGTTTGGAAAGGACGTCAGCCTGGACCTTTGGCACCCAGACACAGCGGTGGATGTCCCAGGGACCGGCCATGGGTCCACACTCCCGTCTGCCTTTCTATCTGTGCCTTCTATCCTATTGGTATGTGGGGCTGCCTTTCTGTACTTCTGGGGCCTTGCATGTTTCCCCCAGCCTTGCTTCCTGGGATGTGATTGAAAAACTGCAGCCTGCAGTGTTTGGGAATTTCGGTACCAAAAGCCTTTTTGATGTTCAGTTGTCCGCTTTGTGTTCCGGCCAGCAAAACGGCCGCATGCACACACGTGTAAACCCTGTTGGTCTCTGGTTCCCTTGCTTGCTCCTGCAGACTCCCGACTAGACCACACGCATTGGCCGCCATTTTCCGACCACGTGACTCCCTGATCCTTAACAAGATTGCTCCAAACAGTGTCTGCAGCCATTTTGGTTGGAAGACAGCTGACCCTAGACAAGATGGCGCCCAGCGCTCAAACCACGTGGGGGTGAGGACAGTACTTCGTGGGCTGGCTTGCCCAGTTCCCCTGGGGACCTTTGTTTTCTCCTGGTTTTACAAACAAGCTGCATGGTCCTGTTTGGTGTTAGCTTTAGCGTCCTGCCAGTGTGCTTGTTTGTTTTGTTTTTCCTACTGGCTGGTTTTCCTTTGCCAAAACTCCAGCAAAAGGCATTCGGAAACTAAGCCCCTGGGCAACTGCTAACTTTTATTTTCAAAGGATTTTCAGCACTTCCATCTCCACCATGCATATTCCTGGTATAGCTCTGCTGTGACAGTATGTATCCAGCCAAGGATCCCAATTTCCTTAGAATGTTCCCTGAGCCAATTGACAGGTCTCTCCTCCCCTTTAAAGGTTGTGGACAGCTGCTCACGGTCACCTCGGAAAGCTACTAGAACGTCACTCACTCCAAGCAGTGGTCTCGCCTTCAGAGGCTTAGTGAATGGCTCATGCCAATAGTTTCCTCATAGGTCACCCAAGCCGGTGGTTATTGCTTGCTGCCTAGAAAACAGTAGGGGCGCAGTTTGCTGGCAGAGACTGGGCCCCTGACCCCTCCCTCTGGCAGGGGCACCTGCTTGCAGCCCCAGCACCCTAGTGGGCACCCTAGTGGCGCGTGCTGGAACTACAGTCATTACCTCGAGGCATCTAGCCCTCCTGACATCTCCACTGATTGTGTTCCCTAGATGGGCAATGCTGTCCCCAAGGAATGGGTGTTACACTGTGGCCTGTGTAATTGGGATACATTTAACACAGAGACGAAGGAGAAACAGAAGCTGATCTGGTTCTGCAATGCCATCGGGCCTCAGTACATTCTAGGGGACAGGGAATCCTGGCCAAAGAATGGCACACTTTCCCTTCCAACTCTGATTCAGCTAGAACATTTCTGTGGAAAGATGGCGAAGTGGGAGGAGTTCCCTTATGTTAAAGACTTTTTTTATTTTGAGAAACAGTAAACACCTTCATTCCCAGTGTACCCAGGACCACCTAAGGTGCCTTGAAGCTGAAGGCTACTATACCCCAGCCCAGCCACACTACCCTTGGACGCTAAACCTGTACAGGCTGGGAAACAGGTGACCCTGCCAATGTTCTACTCTTAGTAGAGATCGTGGGAGTTTGATCCCCAGGCAATTCACAGGCCTTTTACCCTAATTGAACTCTGGCAGATTAAAAGTGACCTGGGCAGTTACTCTGACAAACCTGAATAGTGCATAGAGAGCTCCCAGTACCTCACGCTAGACTATGACTTGACTTGGAAGGATGTATACTCATACTAGGACAGACTATGACAGACTTTGAGAAAGAACGAGTGCTAAAAGGTGCCGGGAAGTTTTCAGAGAATTACACGTGATCAATGATAAGTACCCAATAGGAGAAGCAGCTGTGCCTGTTGCTGACCCTGCTTGGGATTATAATGATCTAAAGGATGGGTGGGCATGGGAACATTGGCTGGTGTGTATCACAAATGGACTGAAGTGAGGTAGACACAAGGCCATTAATTATGCTAAAGTGACAGCTATTCACCAGGGGTCTGTGGAAAGCTCTGTATGCTTCTTAGAGTAGCTAAAAGGAAACACCAGTATAAGACATCGATTCCTATGAAGGGCAAGTCTTGCTCAGGGACAATTTCTCATGCAGGCCACACCAGACATTCCGAAAAAGCTTCAGAAGTTAGTGCTGAAGCCTGAAGGCGTTACCCTAGAAGAGATGGTCACTAGTGCTAACACCACCTTTTACACCAGGGACAAGGAGGGGGAGGCCCAGGTTTAGGAGAAGGAGAGAAGGAAGACTATCCGGCATGTGCAGGTACTGACTGTCATTACTAACTGATACCCATCGAATGCCTCCCAGGTTTCCCAGACCCCTCAACAAGGCACCAAATGCTATGTGTGCCAGCAGCCTGGTCAGGGGGGTAGGAATTGTCCTAACCAGAATAGGCCTCCCCGAGCGTCATGCCACCACTGCAAACAAACTGGCCACTGGGCAGCGCTCTGCCTTATGGCGAATAACCAGAAGGGGAGGTGCCTGCAGGTCAGTGGCCATTGTTACTGATCTGAAACCTCAGGTGAGCAATCAATGTGGCAGCGAGGTCAGTAAATTTCCTACTAGAAACTGGGGCTGCCTTAGCTTCTTCCCTGGACCCTGGGCACCATTCACAGGTGAAACCGTGGAAACTGTTGCAACCAGCCCCTTCCGAAGCAGAACACATAGACAAGTACTCTTGTGAGCCATTGGATAGTTTTAAGATGGTGTTTCACCACCACCCCAGGACAGATCAGTCTCCAGAGAAACCCTACCTCAGACGCTTCACAGTCTTTAAACTAGTAAATGCTTTTACACAATTCCTGTATTTAAAATAAACTGGCACCCATGCCTGTCAGTCCTAAGATTTCTTTCCTAAACTTTCCATGACACTAACCCACACCTCCAAGGGCACTGCTATCTCATAGCTCAGCCCCTGCCATACCAAACTGTTCACCTGTTTTCTTTTTTCCAGAAGTCATCAGGTTACCAAGGTCTCTGAGCCAAGTGTACCAACCCCAACATCACCGGCTTCTGCATCATCCCGACCTCATCCATTATGGGTACTGAGGGGACAACCCCTTCCAACAAAGAAGGAAGGGTATGGACCCAAAGTCCCATGTTATGCACTTTTTTTGCCAGCAGGAAGCAGCTAAAAAGATGTTGTTGCTCAGTACTTCAAAGATTTAGGTCTGTACTCCTTCAGTGGGGAAATATGAAGTAGCTGCTCAATGACAGAGGATTGTCCTTCTCCAAGCCTGAAGGCCCCCTACAGGAGGTTGGAAGAGAATCATGGGAGTCCTTAGCCAGCCATAAAGACTAACTTCAAATTCAGGTACTCCAACCCTCCCCCCTACAGCCAGGTAGACTTAATTCAGCTAATGGGGTTAATCAATAGCTTCAACCATGCCTCCCAGCCAGAGGGCTCAAATACCTTGACCATAGGACCACAGGCCTCCCCCCTCCTTTATTCTTCACCCTTAGGCTCCTGATCAGTACCCACTCAGCCATGCCACAGTCTCTCTGGCCTCAGGCTGCCATGGGTGGGTGTGCAGTCCCAGGAGGTTGCTGGTGTTCAGTAGTGAGCCCCGGCACAGTTTACGCCTGGTTTAGTGTGTACTATTTTGAGACTATAAACCTGAAACTTCTTCCACCCTTTGTGAAAACCGAATTGCATCACAAACCAGGCTTCAGAGTGAATTCTTTCTCATGCAAAGCCAAGAAGCGAGGTATTTCCCACCAGGAGAAATCTAACACTACTATACATGAGCGTCTAACTGGCTGCACCTAAGAACCACAAACATCTTTCTGAAATTCTCTGCTGGTGGCCAAGATCCACCTGGCATCAGAAATTACAGTCCACATTCTGCTCTAACTCTGGCTTGCAATTTTGGCAGTTCTCTATTAATGTACTACTTCAACTGTTTCTTTATTCATCAAAAGTTTACACTATTAGCATTATTCAATAATTTCTGCATTCATTTGGATCATCACTCTTTGGAATAGGCACATACATGGATTTCTTTCAGTAATCACCTCCTACATGTCTTGGCATAAATGAATGAGCACTTCTAGCATGCTATCCATTTATTGAAACATCTCAATGATCACAACTTGTGTTCTGTTAATTCCTGAACATTGCTTTTCACCAGTTCCTTTAGTTTAGCTTGAAATTTTCTCTCGGGACCGTTGGTTCTTGATCATATGCTACCTTCTGGAATAAACTATTATATTCCCCAAATCAATAATCATGCTGGTGCTATTTCTACTGTTAATACAAGCAATGTTTAAACACAACTTTTGCAGATTAATGGAACTGAAATAAGCCTTTGGATTTAAATTTGAAACATCCTATGGTGATAAGCTGCTATCCCAAGGTCATGGACTTTGAAGTCATTGGAACTGAATTCAAATCTCTTGCTTAGGAGATTGCCCAATAATTGAAATTTATGACCAATGAATATTTGCTATTTTCTTTGGTTTTTGAGACATGTCTTATTCAAACACACTTTTGTTTTAGTGAGTGAGTGTTATTGAAATGTTTACTGCTGCCCAAATTTTTAAAAATATTTTATTGGGAGCTTTTACATATATCATAACATTTCATCAATCACATAAAACAGTATTGTACAATTGCTACCACAGTTGGTTTAAAAACATTTTCTTTCTTCTTTTTAAATAGATGGTATATAATATTTAAAAATACCATTAAACAATGTATTATTTAAGGTTAAGTATAATATGAGGGGATTTTTAAAAAGTGTACAAAATATGAATTAAAATATAATGGCATCTTCCCACTTTCCCCCACTTCTTTTTTTAAAAAAAATAATTTTATTAGGGACTCATACACTACCCATCTCGATCCATACATACATTAATTGTGTAAAGCACATTTGTATATCTGTTGCCCTCATCATTCTCAAAACTTTTGCTCTCCACCCAACCCCCTGGAATCAGGCCCTCATTTTTTCCTCTCCCTCCCCACTTCCCTTTCCCTCATGAACCCCTGATAATTTATAAATTATTATTTTGTTGTATCTTGCTCTGTCCCACGTCTCCCCCCACTTTTCTGTTGTATGTTCCCCAGGGAGGAGGTCAAATGGAGGTCCTTGAAATAGGTTCCCCTTTCCAACCCACCCTCCCTATGCCCTCCCAGTATCGCCACTCACTCCACTGGTCCTGAGGGAATCATCCGCCCAGGCTTCCCTGTGTTTCCAGTTTTCATCTGTAGCAGTGTACCTCCTCTGGTCTAGTTAGGTTTGCAAGGTAGGATTCAGATCATGACAGTGGAGGGGATGGGGTGGGGCAGGAAGCATTTAGGAACTAGAGGAAAGTTGTATTTTTGATCGTTGCTACATTGCACTCTGACTGTCTCATTTCCTCCCCAAGACCCTTCTGTAAGGGGATGTCCAGTGGTCTACAATGGGTTTTGGGTCTCCACTCCGCACTCCCCCGCTCATTCACTATGGTAAGATTTTTGTTCTGATGATACCTGATCCCTTGACACCTTGTGATTGCACAGGCTGGTGTGCTTCTTCCATGTGGGCTTTGTTGCTTCTGAGCTAGATGGCCGCTTTTTTACCTTCAAGCCTTTAAAACCCCAGATGGTATATCTTTTGATATCCGGGCACCATCAGCGTTCTTCACCACATTTGCTTATGCACCCATTTGTCATCAGCGATCATATCAGGGAAGTGAGCACAAAATCATACGATTTTTTTGTTCTTTGATGCCTGATAACTGATCCCTTCAGCACCTCTTGGCCACACAGGCTGGTGTGCTTCTTCCATACAGGCTTTATTGCTTCTGTGCCAGATAGCTGCTTGTTTACCTTCAAGCCTTTAAGACCCCAGGCACTATCTCTTTTGATAGCCGGGCACCATCAGCTTTCTTCACTACATTTAGTTGTTCACCCACTTTGTCTTCAGCGGTTGTGTTGGGAAGGTTAGCATCATAGAATGCCAATTTAATAGAAGAAAGTATTCTTGCATTGAAGGAGTACTTGAGTGGAGGTCCAATGTCCCTCTGCTGCCTTAATACTAACCTTATAAATATATGCACATAGGTCTATTTCCCCATCCTCACGTATAAATATATTTACATATGTATATGCCTTTATCTAGACCTCTATAAATGCACTCTGCCTTCCCTCTCTTTCCTCTATTGCCTTTGACTTCCCTCTTGTCCCACTTTCATGCTCAGTCCCCACCAGGGTTTCAGCAATTCCTCTTAGTTACCTTGCCCTTGATCATGCCCAACCAGGCCTCCCACACCCTTCTCACCACCAACCCAGATGGCTTGTTGTTCCCTTGTCCCTGGGTTTATTAACACCACTACCTTTCCGCCCACCTCCCTGTCTCTCATGTCCCCACGGAACTATCGGTGCCGTTGTTTTCTCCTCCAGTTTTTGATCCAGCTATCTTATTCAGATAGACCTGCGGAGATAGCAACACGCACAAAAACAAGACAGAGCACAACCAAGCAACAATATACAACAAAATAACAACAAACCAATGACAAAAACAAAACACAAGAAAGAAAAGCTTGTAGTTAGTTTGATTGTTTGTTGGCCGTTAGGAATGTTTTCCATTCCAGTCTGTTGGGGCACCATACCCTGGGCCCAAAGTCCACCTTCAGCTTTCCCTGGGGACCTCGCTGCTCCATTCCCTTGCAGTTCTGTTGCACCCCCTTAATGTTTTGCGTCTGTGTGGCAGATCCGATTGGGTGCAATTCCCTCACTGTGTCTCCGGTGTTGCCGCCTGTAGGGCTATGGGTCGGTCTGTGAGGGACATCGTGTCTTATAGTGGTGCCGGCCATGTGGTCTTCTCTGTCAACTGGCTGTAGTAATTGGGAACATCGACCTCCTGGCCTGGTGGGCAATGATGTGCTTCACTCTCTCCTACTCCCCCTTCCTCTGCTCTCATGTGCTCCGATCAGATATGTCCCTCTTCCAGAGCTGTAGATTTAGTGCCAACCTTTGAAATAAATTCTTCTGAGGAGTGGGGCAGATGTCCCATTAATAGTTGGGGTTGGGACCGGTCCCCCAGACCTCTCCACTGGTTCCCCACTCCATGCCGGCATGTTGCATTCACATCTTGGAGCATTGGGATGAACTCTGGTCCCTCTTTCCCTGTGGAGACACAAATAATATCCCCCCCTTGGGTTGGTTAGTACCCTGTGCCCCCTCTACCCTTTTCTTTATTATTATTATTTTTCCTTTCCCCACCTCCTTTTTTAGTTGTCTACCATGTGTAACCCTGTATTTGGTCTGGTCCCTGCCATATTACCTGGTCCTCACCCCAGGGATATTTGTATGCCGTAGCTTTTTCCCTATGCCCCATTTGCCTATTTTTTTTAAAGCTTACTTCAGCAGACTTTCAAGTATTTCTTGTTTAAGTCAATTATATCTTGAAGGCTGTTTTCTCTTTTTTGCCCTCTGTGTGAGGTTGTTCCATATGGTGGTCTCTTATTTATGCTTGGTGAGTATTGTTCTGCCGCCCATACTGGGTCAGGAAGGATCTTTTGTAGGGCTGGGTTTTTTCTAACGTATTATTTGAGTTTTTCCTTGTCTTGGAAGACTCTTACTTCTCCGTCTATCTTGATCTATAGTTTGGCTGGGTAGAGTATTCTTGGGTTTGCATGGTTTTCCTTCAATTTTTTGAATATGTTACTCCACTCTCCTCTGCTGATTGGTCTGAGCATATCCTTATTTGGGATCCTTTATATGTGATTGCTTGTTTTTCCCAACTGCTCTCATGATTTTCTCCTTTTCCTCCAAGTTGGATAGTTTAACTATTATGTGCCTTGCTGACTTCTTCTTGGGGTGGAGTCTTGCTGGGGTTCTTTTAGCCTCCTGAATAGTTGCCTGGTTTTCATTCACTTAGCTCGGGGAGTTTTCCTCCAAGAATTCTCTCACTACTGTTGCAGATGACTTCTTTGTTGTGTTTTCCTCCAGTAAGCCAATAATTCGAATGTTGTTCTGCTTCATAGTATCAGACATAGCCCTTAGGTTTTCTTCAGCTTCTCTGATGATCTTATTAGATTTTTGTTCACATTTGTTAGTCTGCTTGGCTGTCTTTGAAGTCATTGATGTGGTTCTCTGCTTGCAGTTGATTCTCGAGGTCTGTGTTTCTGCTACTGGTTTTTGTTACCTAAGCTCCTGTATTTACCTTTAGTTTATGGCTTTTATCTCCTCTATTATTTCATCCTTTTTCTGTATTGTTTCCCTCAATTCCTGTATGACTCCAAGTAGCATTCTGAACATTTCTTTCTGTGGCAGCTCAATGTCTGCTTCTACTATGTATATTGTTATGTTTGGGACATCTTCTGTCATTGCCTTTTGTTTCTCCTGTTTTTTTCCATTGAGGTCATTGGGGCTGATGGCTGTTTGCCTTGCATTGTTTTAGAGGAGCCAGGTGTCATTTTCCTGGGACTCGAAGAGCACTGGCTCTCTCTGTGAGACTTGTAAGAATGCTTCTTTGAACTGGCTACAGTTTTACTATGCGGTTACCCTATCACTTTATTCTCCTCTGGCTTCCCTATCAGGGGCGTTCCCCAGAATCCTGATGGGGTGACTGCTTCGGTGTTGCAGAGGTTGGGCAGAGGTTCCAGCAATAGCTTAGAATGCTGATGAGTGTTGGCAGAGCTGCCTTACGCCCCCAGGTACACAGGCTGGAATTCCCCAGTGAGAAGTTGGGCAGAGTATCCCTTGGAGGGGAAGTAGGGCTTTCCCTAGCCTCTGGCTCGTTAGAAAGAGTAGAGCTCACGTAGCTGGATGTGGTGAAGGTGTAAATGCCCTAGGTTAAGGGGAGTGGTCTGGAGGTCAGCAGTGGAGTGTGAGAGGACAGGAAAGAGACAAAGAGGAGGAAAAAATTTAAAAGTAAGACTATTTAGACTGTGGGAATATAGGGAAGAGAGGGAAACAAAAGCAACTATGTAGCTGAGTCCCACTCCCCACCTGTAGAACTGCAATGGTTTAGTCCCTGCCCTGAGGCAGCAGTGGCAAGCCACAGCTGAACTGAGAAAAAGCCCCTGGGCAGCCCTCAAAGACAATGGGGGTCCAGTGTGCATAGATGTAAACAAAAGCAACAATGTAGCTGAACCCCATCCCTGTTCATGGAGCTGCGAGGGTTTAGTCGCCATCTCAAGGAGGTGGTGGCAAGCTGTGACTGTGTTGAGAAAAAGGCCCTGCACAGACCTCCAGGACTGTGGGGGATCAGAGAGCCGAAATGTAAACAGAAGCAACAATGTAGCTGAACACCGATCCTTTCCCTGACACAGGTGGGGGCAAACTGTAGCTGTGTTGAGACCAAGCCCCCCTACGGGCTCCAAATGGTCCCCACTCTGGCCGAGGCAGTTGGGAGGAAAACGTCAAGCCCTAGCCGGCTTCCACTAAGGTAAGTTAAAAGCCCCCAACCCCTCAAAACCCCATGGGTCGGTGCCTACTTATCTTTATGATGTTCCTCCTGCATTCCAGCTGTGCTAAAGTTCCCTCTGAGCAACTCTCCTGGGCTGAATTCTGCAGAGTCCCTCTGTTATGTGTCACTTCATCGCCATATTCCCGGAAATCTCAAAAGAAAGAAGTTTTTAAAAAAAGGAAAACCTGTAAATAGATCAAGGTCTGAGATTTTATCTCTGGTGTGTCCTTTAGTCAGGTACAATGGGCTACCACGCTCTGGCCCCAGAGTCTGTCCTTTGTACTCCCTTAGGGACTCCCTGCTCTGTTCCCACAGTTGCTTTGTCGCATGCGGTTAGTTGTTTGCCTCTGTGTCACAGGGCCAGTCTGGGCCAGTCCCAACTCTGAGTCTTCTTTTCGAGTGTTTGATTTATGAATTTTGCAGATCTCTTGTTAGTTGTATATATGTTTATTATGCTAACTGGTTCTTGGTCTATTGTTCCCTTGAGCATTATATAGTGACCCTCCTTGTCTCTTGATATGACCTGTATCTTGAGGTGAATTTGGTCACATATTAAGATTGCTACCCCTGCGTTTTTGGCATTATCCTTTGCTTGGTATATTTTTCTCCAGCTTTTAATTCTCAACCTGTTTTTGTCTGGAAACTTGAGATGAGTCTCCTGCAGGCTGCAGATCGATGGGCTATATTTCCTGAGCCAATCTCTTAGCCTCTGCCCTTTAATGCCTGATTTCAGGCCAATTATATTCAGTGTTATTATATCCATCTGTGGACTCTGATGTCATCTTTTACCTTTTGTCTTGGATACATTCCCGTCTACATATCTTATCCACTTGTTTTGTGTGTGGTTTGTTTGCCTTCTTTCCACTATTGAGCTGATGCTATCCCGGGGTCTGTTTCCTCTTTGTCACCCTATGGTTGGAGTCAATCTATGTGATGATCTCTTATTTTCCCTCAGTGAGTTTTGATCTTCTGCCCATACTGAATCGTCAAG
Organism: Tenrec ecaudatus; assembly: GCF_050624435.1. NCBI lineage: Eukaryota > Metazoa > Chordata > Mammalia > Afrosoricida > Tenrecidae > Tenrec > Tenrec ecaudatus. The sequence goes on along the minus strand of NC_134541.1, from coordinate 70,722,926 downwards.
GAACTTTTGTGGGGCTGGGTTTCTTTTTATGTATTCTTTGAGGTTGTCCTTGTCTGGGAAGACTCTTACTTCTCCATCTATCTTTATAGATAATTTGGCTGGGTAATGTATTCTTGGGTTTGCATTGTTTTCCTTCAATTTTTGAATATGTTACTTCATTCCCTCCTCTTCTTCATTGTTTCTGCTGATAGATCTAAACATACTTTTATTGGGTACCTTTATAAGTGACTATTTGCTATTCCCTAGCTGCTTTTATGATTTCCTTTTCCTCATAGTTGGATAATTTGACAATTATGTGTCTTGGTGACTTCTTGGGATGCAGTTTGGCTGATGTTCTTTAAGCCTCTTGAATGGTAGCCTGATTTTCATTTATTAAGCTGGGGAACTTTTCCTCTAAGAATTCCCTTGCTATTTTCGCTGTTGACTTTTTTGCTGTGTCTTCTTCCGGTAGTCCAATTATTCTAATATTGATTCTTTTCATAGCATCAGACATGGCACTCAAGTTTTCTTCAGCTATTTTGATTGTCTTATTTGACTGTTTTATCACTTGCTGAGGTCTGCTTGGTTATCCTCTAGGTCACTGATGCAATTCTCTGCCTCCTCAAGCCTATTGGCAATGTCTTTCAATTTGTCACTGGATTTTGTTATTTCATCTCTTTACTCTTGAATTTCCATTTGGTGTGGTGCCTTTATCTCCCCTATCATTTAATCTTTTTCCTGCATTGAATCCCTCATATCTTTTATGACTTGAAGCAGCATTTTGAAAATTTCTTTTTGTGGCAGGTCAATATCTGCTTCTATGCCCATCGTTAATTTTATGACTTCTTCCAGCATTGTTTCTCCTGCTTTTTCGTTGAAGCTGTTAAAACTGGTTGCTGTTTATGTGTTATTTTAGAGGAGCCTGGAGCCATCTTTCTGAGTCGTAGAGCTTGTGCTCCCTCTTGGGGGATTCATATGAGCACTTCTATGAACTACCTGCCGGTTGCTGTACTGAGGGTCAGGCTATCATTTTATCTTCCTGTGGTTTCATTCTTTTTATTGCTGTCCAGTATTCCGTTATTTGGAATGTGTGTTGGATATTCCTCTCATGTGACACTGGTTGTGTTTTTGTGGGCCCACTAGGCTATTGCTTCCCTGGCCAATCTTTAAGTAGCCTTCACAGTTCTTGGAGCACCTTGGCTGGCCTGCGGTGTTTTCCTCTGCAACTGGAGTGCTAAAGAGGGCATGTGGCTATACCCTCCTTGGTGTAGAGCTCTTTAGCTGGCAGGGGAATTACCGTAGATGGAGAGATGGCCTTGGTGATTGGGTGGATGTTGCCGCAGTAGCGTGGAGCCCCACCAGTGGTGGTCAGGCATTTCCCCCAGTCACTTGTAAGGCCTCGGGATTTAGGCTGGGGATGTCCCCACTGTTTGTAGTGGAGAACCTACTGCTGCTTGCTGTGTTGAAGAGGACTGGTGGGAATTCCCCAGCTGCTTGCCAAGCCAATAAATGCAGGTGGGAGCTCCCCTAGTTGGGCCTTCAGAGTTGTGCTAGGCAGAGGGGATTGGCCTGGAGGCCACTAGTGGCTTGTGACAGGAAAGATAGTGAAAGGAGAGGAAAAAGAGAGAAAGAAGAAAACACAGACTGGAATAATGCCAAGCAGACACACACACACACACACACACACGCACAACTAAGTTCACAGAGTACACAAAATTGAAAAGAGTTAAAAAAAGAAAGAATGAAAAGAAAACAACAAAAGAGGAGAACTGAATCTGCTGGGGCTGTGGTAGCAAAGAGAGAGCAGCTAGAAGAAGTGGATAAAAGAAGAAAAAGTGAAACAAGAAAGAAAAAAAGAGAATGAGAGAGAATTTTAAAAATAGATAAATAGTTGACCCTGTGCTGTGCTGTTTGTGGCACTGACTCGTCTTGTGTGCAGTACTCTCTTAGGGGTCCGGATGCCCACTTGGTGGACAGCGTTGCCCTAGACTGAGGTGCAGGTGTCTGGGAACCAGCAGTGGCATGTGAAAAGAATGAGAGAGAAGACAGAATTATACAACCAGAGAGCGAAGCAAAGAGAACAAAGACAGAAAGAGTAAAGAAAGAAAAAGAGAAGAAAGAGAAAAAAGGGGGGTAAACCAAATGTGTTCACTGAGATTGGCTGTGATGGCAAAGAGGGAGGAGAGAGAGAAGGAGAAAATAAAGAATAAAGGGATAGATGATCCCTGATTGCTTGAATGTCAGGCCATAGGGGTTTTGACCCTGTCCCACAATGGCAGATTGGTATGCTCTTTTAATGCAGGGACTCCGTAGTGCTGGCCAGAATTTCCCTAGTTGATGAGATCACCTTAGAGGTCTGACAGAGGTTTCCTCAGCAGTGCAGCGCATTGTAGATGTTTTTCCTAGCTTCCTTGTGTGGTGTACATCACTCCCACTGAGAGCAGGCTGGAGTTCCTCCTGCTATTTGGGTCAAGTTGCCCTAAGTGGAGGTAGTGACCTCAAAGCCAGTAGTGGCGTGTGATAGGAGATAATGGGATAGAAGTTGAGAAAGATGGTAAAAGAGAAAAAAAGGAATAAAAAAGAAAGAGGGAAAAAAAACAACACAAACCTGAGCTCATTGAGACTGACTGCAGTGGGAAACATAGAAGGGCTAATGAATAAAAGGAGAAGAAATAGAGTAGTAGGTAAGGAGATAACTCAGACTTGATCACCTGTGCATGAGGCTGGAGGAGTTCCAACTCTTCCTCAAGGGAACAAGATGGCGTACCTGTTTGATGTAGGTTTCCACAGATGCTGTGTGGGATTACTTTCAAAGGCAACATCGAACCCATGGCCAGGTTATCAGTTGAGTGCTGGATTTCCCTGGTATACCTGCTGTGTGGTCTAAGTATCACTGTATCAGGGGCGGGGGCTGGGGTGTTCCCACTGCCCCATCTAGGGCCCCAGGACAGGCAGGGCCTCCCCAGCTATGTGTAGAATCACTGACAAGGAAGCTGGACTTATTGTTCTTTCTAGACTGCTGTTGCCCTACTAGATCAGAGGACTTTATTTTTAAATTTTTATCCCCCTGTCCAGCTAGAATGAAATCAAATTAAATTATCGCCCACAGTCTCTGGGCTGCAACACCGTGCTGTTTGAAGCTGAGACTTGCTACAGTGGGCCTTTGTTATGCAAACAGCCACCAGGCCCTTTAGCTGAGTCCTGGCATTCCTTAGCTAGGTTTCTTCTTATGCTGATTTATGTTAAGCCTCCCTCCCCCATGTGCTCCTTAGAGCTGAGCAACCAGAGTGGGGTTTTTAACCAATAATATATATTTCACCCTTTTAAAAATTATGCTTGTGATATGCTTTGATTTGGGGACTGTGAGGCAGACCCCCAGAGGGGGTGATCCAGCTTATCATGGGGGTTGTTTCATTCTCCACCAATTGGAACTAAATTTGCCCCCTGGAATCCTACTATCTGCCTATTTTCTCCCACATTGCGATCTACCACAGGTAAAAATCTGCTTTTTCTTCTACTCTAAATCATGGCTAGCCGCCGCCGCCACCGCCACTCCCCATGTTGTGAACTAAAGGCAGCTGTTAGGTTTCTCTCTCCAGCCTAAATCTCAGCCTCGGTCCTTAGCTCCACGCGAGAAAGATTTCACGCCGAAGCCGGGCTCGTGATCCAAGTGAATTTAATGAAAGTTCAAAGAAGCATCAGGTTTTACGCGGCACCCATAGGATTCCTCTGACTATGCGGCCTGGCAGAGACTGCCCCAGGTCACGCAAGGATCTCTCTCCTCCCACGAAGACAACCAGACCACCCAAGCAAGACAAGCCAAAAGACCAGGCGCCCAAGAGCCCAAGAGAGCTCTCCCTTCCGGTCCCTGCCTTTTCAAGGGTTCCCGGGGGAGGTGTGGTGAACGACCCCAGGTCGATCCCATTGGCTGAATTGCAATCACCCAGCCCAGGTCGGCTGCTCCAGGTGTAACGCCCATCCAAGCCCACCGGCGGGAAAATCCAGCTTTTGTCTTTTGCTGGCTCTCCTGGGCATGCGTAATGGACTTCCCAATTCCCTAGGCTAAGCTACCTAACACAGCCAAAGCGTGGAGAGCTCCAGTGTGGGGTTCTCCTTGTGTCTGGGATTCTGTCCCCTTTAGGGCATCGGCCTGGAGAAATCGCTGCTTCTGGCAAGGGTGCAGCTGGCGCCCGTGGGCTTGCCAAAGCTAGAGCGCTTTAAAGCATTCTTGGTTTGCTTCGTGAGGGGAAATCACATGCAAAAAAGGGTTCAGGAGAGACCCTAGTACCCTAGTTCTAATTTCAGGAGTCTACCTCCCCATTTCCTTCACTTTAACTCCCAATTTTCTGGTGTGGCAGCAGGCGCTCTGGACTGGTGAGCCCTATCAAGTCGTCATTTTTTCCCAGTCCTGATAGATCGGTTTTATGTCAACTTGACTGGACCAGGATTCTCAGTGGTCTAGCAAATGAGACTTCTCCCATGATGCATCCTAGGATAATTTAATTTCCTCCATAATGGAATCTGCTATAACAGCAATGCATTTATAGGTGAATTAGGGAGGAGTGCAGCCTCCCTACTCAAGTCACAGCTCTGCTACAATTGAAAGGAAATCCCTCCGGGGTATTGCCTACTTGTAGTTAAGCACACTCTATGAGAAGGCTATCTCATGCTGGTCTGGATCCTATATCTGATGCAGACCTTTGGTTCGTAGGACTTCTGCCAATGGCCCACTGTATTGCCTGCTGGCCCTGGGAGATATCAGTGCCCTTGCATTGCCTCCTTGGATTTATTCAGTTTTTCAGCTGTGAGCCTGACTTGCTGATCTTGAATTCTTCCACATCTGCCTCCACCAGTCTATGGCCTTCCTGCTTCCAAGTTTGCCTTCTTGCTTTCTGGTTCATCAGTCCAGCAGCTACATGGGATAGAAAAGCCTTACTCTTAACATCTGATCCACTGACTTGACCTATACTGGGTTTACCTGCTTCCACTTTATTATCAAGCTATTTTCTTGATAATAAATTTTTCTCTTTATATACACATGTAAAGTTGTTAGAGTAAAGCAGCATCTAACATCCATGGGGTCTGTAGGAGCAATTATAATATATAGAGATCATAGTAAAGTCATGGAAGATAGGAGAGATATGAGAGTGAAATAAAGCAGTCAGACAAATTTTAAGGTAGCATGCTCACCTCTGGGATGGCCATGATCTCAGCACCCAGGTCTGTGCAGAGATCAGTAGGACGGGGAGGGAGGAGAGAGCTTGCCTCTTTATTTCTGACCAAGGCCTATATCTACTTAGGGGCGTGATTACATGGAACCACACACATCACAGGAAGAAGCTGTACAATAGGCATACACATCACAGGAAGGGGATGAGCTAGGAGTGTACATGTAACAGGAAGGGGAGGGATTAGGGGTATACATGTGACAAGATGGGCAGACCCTAGACTCAAGATGGCAGCCTAAACTTGGTCATCCTTGAGTGGGCTTGGCCTTGCTTCTAGACTCTCCTTCAAAGAAACAGTCCACAACTCTTATCAGAAGGGAGTGGGCCCTACTTAGGATGGGACAGACTATGCAGTCTGATTGCTCTAGATGGCTGATAACTTTTAGGAAGGATAACTTCTAAGAAGCTTGCGTTGACCTTCAAGTGTACAGTCATTTACTATGTGTAGCAAGCAATGTCATAGGTGTGGCATATATTTGGGGGAGACAACCTAGGGAGAAACCCATTTGCATCCCACAATACGTGTCACTGGTTTTGCTTCTCTGAAGAACACAACCAAAAACAAAACTACAGTATCAAGAACATAAAACTATTCTATAATCCTCCCACATGGAGTGAACCACTTTTAACACATTAATATGTTTGTTTAATATCTTTATCTCAGATCATGCGCTTCCTTCTTGTCCATTTTGCATTATTATATAGTCATTGTACAATATTCTGACATCTTTGTTTACATAATTTCAAATGGCTCTTTAGTATAACAGTTATGGCTATGTTGTATTATCTATACTATTTTTACATTGCTTGTCTCTGGCCATCAACTGATGCAAACAGCATCTTTGTGCAGAAAGCATTTTAAAGCTTAGGAACTTACTTAGAAGCTGGGTCTGAGTGCTCCAAAGCGTATGTTGCTACCAAGCTACTTATTTACTCTGAAAAACACTTATTGATGGTTTCTTATGTTGCATCCTTTAAGAAACTTACTTTAAAAGGAAATAATGGTAAGAAAATTGATAATATTAACACAATGTAACAAGGTTTCCCATAGAGGGAGATAGTGGATGATAAACTAACACTCAATAAGGGAAGGCAGTGGGGGTGGGAGGGTGGGAGGAGGTATGGGAATGCTTCTTAAAGAAAACAAGCCTGGGAGGCTCAGTGAAGAACAAAGAAAGGCTTCCTAACATTAGGGACAGCTTATTAAAGTGTTCGCTTCATGGGAAACATGAAGGGTAAGCACGTAGTTAATTTGAGTTGAAGATGTATATGGAGAGAGAACAGAGGAAAGACTGAACTACTAGGCAGGGTGTGGATCATGAAGTGTCTTGGACTTTCTTTTTTGCCCAATTACAATAAGATGACATTGATGAAGGTCTGTATACCAGACTCTTGCTTGCTTTAGGTGAATTTAACTAATTTTATTAGAATCAACATAATTTTTAAAAATTATTTTTAAAAAGAGGGTCAATATGGCTCATGCAAAAATTCTCTGAAGGAATATATGATGTGCAATCAAATATGAAATGTGAGACAGCATGGTATTGTGCAGTGAACATGCTCTTTGGAGTCAGATCAAGGTTTTACTAAATGCAGGCTCAGGAACCAAAGCCAGTGTGAGAAGTGGGTAAGAGAGAAGGGGCTTAACAGGCCTTTCTTATTTGTCATGTTAAGTTACAAGTGGTAGTTATTCAATGTGGTTGTGGTGGTGGTTAGATGCAATCCAGTCTACTCTGACTCATAGAAACTTTATGCACAACAGAATAAAACACTGTCCAGTCCTGCACTGTCCTCACAATTGTTCCAGTGTTATTCCATAAGAGGGAGTAAATGTCCCCTTGGAGTATTAAAGACATAGTTGGTTTCATTAAGAGTTGTGAATGAATCCACAGCCAGCCTCTAATCCCACCTCTTGGTGAATGAAGTCCTTCATTTGTTGTTCGATGCTGTCGAATTGATTTTCAGCTTATAACGACCCCAGAGGCTTTTCTAGATTGCAGTCTTTAGAGCAACAGGTCATCAAGGTTTTACCCGTGGCTATGGTAGTTATATAATTTCATGTCAACTTGAAGATATATAATAGTGTAGAAATGGTATTCAGCAGGTCATAGCCTAATGGTAGCTTCTTGTGGGCTTGGCCATTTCAAAAGGAGGGCCATGGAAACATCCCCTCTCTTCCTGCTTTCACCTTCCTGATGGTTGTCCTTGATGGCAGCCAGAGCCCTGCAGATATGTCCATTGCTATAGGAACCACAAGACTTTGCCCTGACTGGCCTGTTGTCTTCCTGCATTTTACATCATTGTATGTGACCGTGTGAGTCTAAAGAGGGGCGTATGAACTAGTATCAGGCTTATGGACTTGAGCTGGACTGGGCTGGGATGTTTTGCCAATATCTAACTACTTCTTGATATAAAACTCTTTCTTACACATATATGAGTGTCACTGAATTTGTTTCTCAAGTTAACTGACCATCACAGTGATTGATGAATGATTTGGACCAACAATCTTTCTGTTAACATTTGAGCACTTAACTGTCATACCTCAAGGACTTTTAAAAAATCATTTTATTGGGGGCCCATACAACTCTTATCACAGTCCATACATACATCAGTTGTGTAAAGCACCCCTCCCTCCCCACTCTTCCGTCCTTCATGAACACTTGATAATTTGTAAATTATTATTTTGTCATATCTTACACTATTCAGTGTCTCCTTTCACCCACTTTTCTGTTGTCCACCCCCCAGGGAGGAGGTTATATGTAGATCTTTGTAATTGGTTCCCCCTTTCCACCCCACCCTCCTTCCATCTTCCCGGTATCTCCACTCTCATCGCTGGTCCTAAAGGGATCATCTTCCCTGGATTCCCTGTGTTTCCAGTTCCTATCTGTACCAGTGTACATCCTCTGGTCTAGCCAGATTTGTAATGTAGCATTTGGATCATGATAGTGGGTGCGGAGGTAAGCCTTTAGGAACTAGAGGAAAGTTGTATGTTTCATCATTGCTACACTGCACCCTGACTGGCTTGTCTCTTTCTGAAGGACTTTTTAATAAGTACATGTGGACACATCAAGGCTCCATCCATGACTAATGCATGCTCTTGGCCTTATTCTCTGTCTTTCAGTGCGATGAGAAGATTATCCATTCCTTCCATCATTATCTCCTGGCTCACCTGGACAAGACTGATAACCTCCACAAGTCAATCTGGGCAAGTTAATGTTAGTAAGATTTCAGACTACAACCAAGAGTTTCCAGGGGGTTTGCATCCTTATGATTCTTTTACTGGATTGCCCAACTTGCTCTTTGGTATAAGATGATTGCGCATCCTAGAGGAACCATGGGACAAATGTTGTTGCAAGGACCTGCCTTTAGATCCTTCTTTCTTTGTAGAATGTCTAAGGCCTTATTTATATTTAAACTAACCTTATTCACTGTCTAGGGAACTCTGTGGCACTGTTAGATGGCATTTCAAGTCTACTAGCTGCTCCAAGGAGGGAAGAGGAGAGTATCTGCTCTCATAAAGATTTATAAAGCTTCATACACCCATGTAGGGCTACTGTAAGTTGGTATCAATGTCATGGTAATGGGCTTTAGTATCTCTGGAGCAGTGGTTCTCAACCTTCCTAATGCCATGGCCCTTTAATACACTTCCTCATGTTGTGGTGGCCCCCAACCATCAAATCATTTTCATTGCTACTTCATAAATGTAATTTTGCTACTATTATGAATTGGGCAACCCCGGGTAAAGTGTCGTGACCCACAGGTTGAGAACTGCTACTCTAGAGCGATGTTTTTAGTTTATTGATTCTTCAGCTCCAGCTTTAAGATTCATTTTTATTTCTTGATATCCTTTAATCTTTAAGAGAACATGATACAAAATAAGTGACCTTCAAATTAGCCATTCTAATGCAGGGTTTTGAACTGATCCATCCTAGTTCAGTCCCATACTGTGAATTTGCATTTCCACCCCAGATGTACAGAATCAGATTCACCTGGAGACACATAAAACCTACCTCAGTATTTTCTTAAAACGTGTATTTTAATTCAATGTATCTGGGGTGGAAATTCAAATTCTCAGCAGTGGGCTGAACAGAAATGAACTTGTTCTAAGTTCTATTCTAAAGTGGGTATTTTTGTGGGTTAGTATATGAGTCTTTTAAAGAATGAGAGAGAGATTTTTACTCTCCGTAAGTTTCTGGGCTCCATGCTGTCTTAGCTACATGGGTTCAACAGATACACAATGGGTGGGGTGTTTAGGTTTCAAGGTCTCTAAGCCAGCCAATAAAGTCATGAAATCCACCACCGTGTCAATGTTCTGCTTCTGGGTGGTTGTGTCCTTTAACACACATAAGGCACTCAGCCAGCTAAAAGAGATTAGCTTAGAGGTGTTGGCTCGAAGGAAAAGAAGGATCACATTAAGGTCATTGAAGGGGCATCCCAGCCTCTTTCTGCTGAGGAGATCAAAAGCGGGGAGCATCTCATAGATGGACAGGAGTTGTTTGTCCCACCTGCACAGCTGGGTGATGTTGTATAGTATCACTGGAACCAATAATGTGTACATGACTACACAAGAGAGACTAACAATCTGGAAAAGAGACAGGAAAGTCAGCCTGCATGTGATAAGATGGGGGACATGGGTCTCATCATTTAGCAGCCCTCTCTTGATGGAACAGCTGAATTCCTCTTGGAAGAAGATATCCAGGTGGAAGTGGCCAAGGTACAGGTAGATGGTTGAGATGAAGATAAGCAGGAGGGCATTCCTGAGGAGGTAGGAAGCCACTAGTGAATGTGAGCGCTGCTTGCATGCCAGGTAGTGCTCCAGCAGAGGGAACTCAAAGTATCGGTTTCTCCGAGCCCTGGGCAGAGGAAGAAAGGAGGCAAGGTTAGGAGTAATCTAAACCAAATCTTTTGATATCCATGTGGGGGAAGTCACAAAGGATTCATGCATCCAACATGAAATTTTTGACTAACATGAGAATCTAGCTTTTCTGAGCACAAACTACTCCTTAAGTATGAAGTGTAGTGCAATAAACGCAGAGAATCATCCATGATAAAGGAGTGGTCACACTGAGCTTCCACTCAGCAAGGCAGACTAAACCTCTTAGCTGAAGTAGACTCCTCAGGAAGCAGTAATGCTTATTCAGGGATCACATGCATGGTGTTGAAATAACTACATTCGAGTTCTGGGCCTCTGTACTCTATTTACACAGAAAATCAATTCATTTTATAAACATAAATCTGTACATCAGTGATTGAGAGCTGCAGTGTTTCCTACAGAAACTTATCTGGCTTGTAGGGCAGAAAAGACATGTAAATATGAAAGAAAAATTGATTTCATGTATTGCTAAAGGATAGAGAACTCTTGATAGGAATTATAGAAAGATAGTGGGATGATATAGGTGTGTTCTTGAGAAGTATGATTCAGAGGATAATTTAAAGAATAATCGGAAAGGAGTGAAAGAGACAACTCACTTCTCCAGCTCATCCCAGAAAACATGCACGTGGGATTCAGAGCTCTTCTGGATCTTCACCATGTGTTGCACCAGGCGGATGGAGCGGTTATAGGATTTGTCCAGTTCTCTGATGATGAACAGAAGATCTGAGCTGAGCGCCGGCACTGCTGTATACTGCCACAGCAGAACTGGCAGGTACATAACCATGGTCAAGGCCAGCAGGGAATAGGGGATAACCTGCAGGGGGAGAGTTAGTTGAGGAGGGAGTCCAGAATGCTAAGATCTTGTGCAAAGACTTCTGCCATAGAAAGTAAGGTATTGTGATGTAAGACCCAGGATGTAAGGTTCCCTATGGACTTAAATGAATTTAAGGAGGTTGGGAGAGGCAGGATGGCAAATCTCCATGTTCCTGGGCTCCCTTTTTAGATCTAGGGTCTGTCTAGAGATACAGGAAGTGGGTGAGAGGAGAGGAGAGGGAAAAGGACAGAAGGTGAGAGTGAGAGAAAAGAAGGGAGGGATGGATGAGAATGAATCCTTGTGGGAGCATTTTCATTTAACTTTTAAAGCCCATTCAGGGGCTCTAACACTGTTGACTTTTACTTACAGTCTCTAGCTCTCACCCACTGCCATTTTAATTTGATTCCCACTCAACTACTACGGTGACATGAAATTAATTACTTATGGTTCTTCCACCTCTTTCTCTATATCTGCTAACAAATGATTGGGTGGACCATACAGAAAGGTGTAGAAGACTACTGAGTGTGTGGGTGTGGGTGTCAGTTTTGCCTTCCTCTGTGGATATAAGGGCCATCTCAGAAGCAAGAAGACAGAATCCCGGGACTATCAAAGAACAGGCACTAGTGGAGAGCATGTGAGATCCCTGTCTCAAGTGGCAGAGACTTCCACATGCGGGATCCTCTTCTAAAGTGGTAGAGATAGAAGAAGCAGCAGTGACAAGAGCAGAGACCGTGAACCCAGACCATGAGGCAGAGCAGCCGGCAGGTTTTCTGGCTCACATAGCAGAAGCCAAGAGCCCATGTGGCCGAGAGGTTGAGGACTAGAGAGAGACTTGGTTGCTGTCTGAGGAGGGGGACTGCTGTGGATCAAAGATGGCATCCTTACTGTTTACTCATCCTGATAATGGTCAATTCCCTAAGAATCCCCCATAATTGCGAGTATTATCTGTTAGTTTTTTGGTTTTATTACACTACCCACTGTCTCCCATTCACCCATGTTTCTGTTGTTTGTCACCCTGGGTTGGGGGTGGTGGAGGTTATATGTCAATCATTGCAATTGGTTCCTCTTTTCTCCCCACAACTTCCCCCTATCCTCATGATGTCCCTACTCCCATTATTGTTCCTTAGGAGTTTGGGGTCCTGGATTCTGTGTGTTGAGAGCTCTTATCTGTATCAGTGCACATGATCTGGTCTAGCCAGATATATAAGGTAGAACTGTGGTCTTGATAGTGGGGGTGGGGTGGGGAGGAAGCATTAAAGAGCTAGCGCAGCGGTTCTCAACCTGTGGGTCGCGACCCCTTTGGGGTTCGAATGACCCTTTCACAGGAGTTGCCCGATTCATAACAGTAGCAAAATTACAGTTATGAATGAACGATGAAAATAATTTTATTGTTTGGTGGTTACCACAACATGAGGAACTGTATTAAAGGGTCGTGGCATTGGGAAGGTTGAGAACCACTGAACTAGAAGTATGTTGTATGTTTTGTTGGTGCTATAGTGCACCCTGGCTGCCTCATGCCTTCCTGTAACCCTTCTGAGAGGGATGTCCAATAGTCTACAGATGGACTTTGGGGCTCCACTCTGTGCCCCCTCGCACCATTTGCATCAATATGATTGTTTGGGGTCTTCTGATGCCTTATACCTGATCCTGCGGCACAACATGATCATACATGCTGGTGTGCTTCTTCCATGTGGGCTTGATTGCTTCCCAGATAGATGGCTTTTTATCTAAGGCACTTTTATCTCAAAACCTTTCAGACTCCAGATGCAATATCTTTTAATTATCGGGAACCACCAGCTTTCTTTAATACATTTGCTTATACACCCATTTTGTATTCAGTGATCATGTTGGGAAGGTGAGCATCACAGAATGCCAGTTTATTAGAATAAAGTGTTCTTACATTGAGGGAGTATTTGAGTAGAGGCCTAATGTCCGTCTGCTACTTTTTTTAATTAAAAGATCATTTTATTGGGGGCTCTTACAGCTCTTTATTTTTGTTTTTAACCATTATAGATACATTTTATTTTATTATTTTAAAAGATTATTTGATTGAAGGCTATTCCAGCTCTTGTAACAACAGTTGTATCAAGCATATTTGTACATATGTTACCATAATTATTTTTAAAACATTTATGTCTGTGAGTTTTGTGTAACAATTTCAATAGATTATTAAACCCACCAGAGAAGTCGAGTGCTTCTGGGAGGATGGTGGGTTTCAGAATAGCAATGTCTGACCTCTGTCTTGAGACTGTCAACCTATGGTTGGTGTAGAATTGGATTTGTTTCCAAATTGAAGTTGGGGGAAATCAGTTGTGCCCCTCCCTTCACCCCATGCTCTTTACTCAGCTACCCTATATAGGGTTCCCCAGGCTGTAAATCTTTACAGGGACACATAGCCTCACCTTCCTTCCAAGGAGAAGCTGGTGATTTTGAACTGCTAACCTTGTGGTTATCAGCCTAATACTTATCCATCAGTGCTAGCAAGGCTCCTGAAAGCCTCAATAGATAGAAGGTCTAGTCTTTTCTCCATGTAACATTCCTTGAATCATGATGCATATTGATCTTTCCTTATCTCTGGGTTATTGCTGGTGCCAAACACCATCAGGTGCTATCTTGGAATTATTTGGGACATCTATATCATTTCAAGTATGTGTATACGTCTTTGCTACTCAACCACACCATTAGCTACCTGAGATAAAAAGTTTTTCCATCTATTTCCTCATAATGCCTTTCATATTTCAGAAGTTTATGTCCAATATCTTGACCACAGTAAAAACTCTACTTGTAAAAGCTTTTTTAAAGCTACATTTGTGTTATATTCGTAACATGTATTGTTTCATTTGATCTTCATCACGGTGCCATCAGCTTGGTACTATTAGTGTTCCTATTTTACAGGTAGAGAAAGTGAAGCGTTACACATTTAGTTGGTAAGAGAGCCAGAATTTTCAACTAGGCTATCTGATTTTGAACTTATACCTTCTGAACCAGAGATTCAGAAGCTATTAGAAGAGCATTAGAAGAAAAAGAGACAGGAAGCATATTTGATTGCTGTTGGAGAGAGGAGAAAGTTGATGTGGTGTGTGTATGCGTGCCCATGTGTGTGTGTCTTTCCTGAACTGAATGAGAGACAAAGCAAGGGAAGCGATAATGGGCCATGAGAGAAAACTAGAATCATTGCATTTTTGTCTAAGAAATGATTCTTTAAAGTATACTCTTACCCCTTGGGAGTCTGTTTCAACTATCAGGATTACAGTAGAACATAAAAGCTTGTTTTAAAATTTTCCAAATGATCCTGATGATGAGACAATTTAACCATCTGACACTAGTGTCTTTAACCTATAGCCATGTAGATTCTGCTTGAACTTTCTGTTCTAGAGACCTTATTTATGGTTTTCATTAAGTCAGTCATTTGTTTAGGTCTTGAACTATAGCATTTTGAGGCCTTGAAAACTGTTGTGACTAGAATAAGCTATGAGTGGCCTCTGATTCAACATTGTACTAGACATGTACAATACCTCTACTCTTTTGTCAAACCCACCCAGAAATACTAAAGGAGAAAAAACTCCCATAAGAAAAGAGAACAGGACAGGGAACACAGGCCAAAAATATGTTAAAAATTGAGAAGCAGTAGCATAATATGAGATAGCAGACTTTAGGGAAGTTGGAAATTTGAGTTAGGGGCAAGGAAATGGTTTTGTACCAAGAAGACTCAGGTTGGAGAAACCAAGTCCAAAAGCCAAACCAAATGCCATGGAGTGAGTTCTGACTTGAATGGTTTCTTTGACTGTTTCTGAGACAAGATCTTTAAGAGAACAGAGAGCCTCATCTTTCTTCTGTGGAGCGGCTGGTGGGTTTGAACCACTATGCCACTCTACCCCTCCTCTTGGCAGAAAGCTTGAGATTTTTCCTCTTTGGAACGAATAAACCAAAAAGATTCTGCACTTAGATCCATCAAGGGCACAGAACCATACCTAGGACAAAGGAGCTAAGCAAACATATGAAGTAAGACCTGCAGCTGAGTTCCCAGAGGGCTAGCAGCTAAACAATATCACCTGAACCCAACCTCCTTACACATTGAGAACTCTTCTTGGGGGAAACTGACCATCAGACAAGAAATGACCCATAGAGTTTACTCATGAAGTAATCCAAGGGATCCCCTGAAACGGAATGCTGCCAGTCAACAGGCTTTACCAGTATGCACAACCCTTCTAATCAGGTGTAAAGATCACTAAACATTTGAGGAATGCCTGAAACTTGGAAAAGACCAAAAGAAACAAAAACAGGAAGAAAGAAGAGAAAAGAGGATGGAATTGTGCATTTCTATCCTACTCCACTTAGTTGTGGGCAGCCATCGAGTCCCAGCCCACTTTACCTTGTGTGGCCAAAGAGACTTTGTCTTGTATTGGCCCTCTTCATCCTGCTTGTAGTGAACCAGTGAGTCCCAGCAGGAGCTGTCCACATAGGCAGCCTGGTGTGCACTGAAGTTACTTGGAGCAAAGCAGCTAATCGGAGTCCCTGGAACAAAAATACAGCTTTAAGGCAGTCATGAGTTAGAGGGGAGGCTAGGAGTATCTAAGTGTCCAACATTCTGAATTTGGCGGCCACTGCCCTCCTGTGCCATTTCCTGGGTTCTGCTCCCATTTTGCTATATTAAGACATGCTGTATCGCACTGTTTGCCCACTCCCACACCACCCTTCTGACTCATGGCATTGTTTCAGTGTTTCTGCCTCATGACTATGTTTCAGAGCAGAACTGTGCTCCACAGCATTTTCGATACTGTGACCTTTTAGAATTAGAGCTCCAGGACTTTCTTCTGAGCTACTGCTGGTAGATTTGAACTGCTAACCTTTCAGTTAGTAGTGAACGCGTCACCATTTGTGCCTCCCAGGAATGACTCATATTTGCTTTAGGCCTGCTGTAAATGTGCTCTCAGCCTTTGAAATCTGGCAGTTCTTTTTTTTTATTTTAAAGTTATCTCTGGATGCCCAGAGTAGCAGGCAAGTAGCACCGTTAGTTGTCCCATAATTATCTCCTGAGGCCTGGCAGTTTTTGTTTATTTTAACAGTCTTGTTTTAGATGCTTTATAATGCACATTGGGATATGTAATAAGCAAGCATAGTTAATAGTTTTTTTCCCCAAAACCATTTTATTAGGAGCTCATCTCCATAGTTTAACCCCATTAAGCTGTTATACAGTTGCTATCACATCAGTTTCAATGCTGACATCTTTTGGACTTAAATATTTAGAATATGTTTGCCTGAATGAGTCCCTAATAAAATGATGTTAAAAAGAAGAAAAAGAAAAAGGGTGGGCGAGTGGTGATGGAAGGAATGAGAGCGCGCAGGGAGCCTCTTGCCTTTTGTTGTCCCATCATTCCCCAGAGAGAGGCAGAGGTGACAACCAGTATTTCTGTCATTTTGGGGCTAAAGCAGGGGGAGACTGAGACACTGTGGAAACCATAGTAAGTGACTAGCATGGAAAGGAAAGCTAGAGTCCCCCATTCTCAGGAAATCCACTTTCTCTCTGAAAGAGGCAGTGTGCTTGTTCAGTTTCTCTAGAGCCGAAACCACATGATATATTTTTATTTCTAGCTGAGATGGTAGAAAGATGGAATAGATTCATCTATTTCCTATTAGGTGCCAGTTTTGTCAGGAACTTAAAATATGTGCCCAAATCTATATAAAGCCCTAGTTGAGAGTGGGAAGAAGACTCAGAAAATAAGTCATTTTTTCCAAACTTTAGACTCTAAAACCTGAACCTTTAGTGCTTCTTTGTTCCGAAGAAATGTCACCCAATTTTTCATCTTGAAGAGAATTAAAATAAAATTTTAGTTATTGAAATACCATAAAACATTAATGCTGAAGCTAAAAGAGCATATTTATAAGTTGTTGGGTTTTTTTACTGCAAAAGATTAGAGCTGATGAAAAAACATTTTTTAAATTGTGTTAGTGTTCTAAACATATGCATACTCTGCCTTTGGGTAATCCCACCAGCCCAAAGTCAGCAAACAGTCTCTGTGAGCTCTCACTTCAGACCTTATACTAATGAAATAGCTAGACTTTATTTTGTACAGGATCTTGGAATCAACTTACCGAAGGAGAATTCCTGGGCAAATGCGAGGGATATCAGCAACAGCGGGAAGCCCACAGCTACAAACTTCACCATCTTGTCGAGAGGAAGTTCCAAGCGCAATCCTTTGAGTTGGGGGCTTTTGTATTCAGGCAGGAGGGCATCTGAGAGCATGAATTCTGAGACTGTGTGTGCAAGTGACATGATACTGGTGTGTGTGTGTGTGTGTGTCTATGTGTGTAGTTGGTAGACAGGAGACACTCGGAGGTGGCAGTGTGTCTGTGTGTGTGTCTGTGTGTGTAGTTGGTAGACAGGAGACACTCGGAGGTGGCAGGATGGTCCAAGGCAGATGAGAGGAAATGGCAGCTTCAAGCTACTGACTTTGAACAGAGTATCTGCAGTCTAGCCTCATGGATATCATTGCAAGGAGAAGGGGTGGTTCTCTCAATAACTGGCCAGGCCTAGGGCCAGGCACCCTAGTAATTAAAGGGAGGCATAATCTTAGTGGTAGTGGGTACTTCTTGGGTATGGGCTGGACTTTACCTAGGACTGATTGCAGGCTGCTTTCCCTGGGGCTGGTCCTAAGCACATGGGAGTTCCACTGTGGCTTTATGCTGCCCTCTCATTAATAAAGTATTTTCTGCTGTGTGGTGGAGAGGAGGATGAGGGCGTGCTCTGGAATCATGCCTCTATAATCGGTGTGGAATTTAGGTGGAGCAGGTTTCAATCGATTCAAGGTCTTTATTTTATGGATTATGGTTGCGGATGTACCTTCCAGGCTAAGTCAGAATTACCACTAGTCTTTGTCCCAATGATGATTGTAGTTCTGAGCCCTGGCTCTTTCCTAGAAACAGCCCTATCTATACTTGATGTTAAATTTCATTCTCTGCCTTTGGTCTTCTAAAATATTTCTGCCATGTATTTTCAATTCCTTTCTAGACACGCCTACTCTCTGGAAAAGCTTCGTGGGATGGATGCATGGCAGTGTTGAGTAGTGGAAAGAACATAAACTTTTAAATTTGGAGGGAAAACCGTCCACCTGTCAGTACTCATTTTTTATTATGTGACCTCGATTAGACCTATATTGAAGTTTTAGTAAGATTCAACTTGCCTTTAGTACTTCTATTCCTAGAGGCTGACTGTGGGATACTAACACTGAGGGAAATAGAACTGGGATTTAATCCCTGATGGGTACGGAGGGAATCTGGAAAACCACCACTCTGGTAGTTGGAGATATAGTCCAAGTACATTTTCCTGCAGTAATCTCTCTTTTCCACACTTTCTTCCTCTGCAGCTGTGCTGCCTTAAAGTGAGCACATGGTTGATTTTATCTCCCTATAGAAGCAGCCATTCCTATTGGCTCTATCTCTTCCCACTGCGGCATCTTCTCATACATTCCTCCAATAGCAGATGTGCATAGGGGGACTTTATCCCCCAGGCCTGAATTAAAAATGTTTACCACAAGCCTGGATTTTTGGCTATATTAATTTTGTCATTAAGTTTTGCTTTGACAGCTTTCAATGTATAGAAAATAACCATGTCGCCCATGTAACTCTTTTGAATTTTTTTAACATGCTATTAGGGACTCATACTCTTATCCCAATCCATACATACATCAATTGTATAAAGCACACCTGTACATTCTTTGCCCTCATCATTTTCAAAGCATTTGCTCTCCACTTAAGCTCTTTGAATCAAGTCCTCTTTTGTCCCCTCCCTCCCCGCTCCCCTTCCCTCATGAACCCTTGATAATTTATAAATTATGATTTTGTCATATCTTGCCCTGTCCGGCGTCTCCCTTCACCCCCTTTTCTGCTGTCTGTCCCCCAGGGAGGAGGTCACATGTAGATCCTTGTAATCGGTTCCCTCTTTCCAGCCCACTCACCCTCTACCCTCCCCATATCACCCCTCACACCCCTGGTCCTGAAGGTATCATCCATCCTGTATTCCCTGTGCCTTGAACTCATATCTGCACCAGCATACATCCTTTGCTCTATCCAGACTTGCAAGGTAGAATTTGGATCATGGTAGTTGTGGGGGAGGAAGCATTTAAGAAATGGAGGAGAGCTGTATTCTTCACCGGTGCTACATCACACCCTGACTGACTCATCTCCTCCCCTAGACGCCTCTGTGAGAAGATCTCCAGTGGCCAACGAATGGGCTTTGGTTCTCCACTCTGCACTTCCCCCTTCATTCAGTATGGTGAGATTTTTTTTTTTTTCTGATGATGCCTTATACCTGATCCCTTTGACACCTCGTGATCACACAGGCTGGTGTGCTTCTTCCATGTGGGCTTTGTTGTTTCTGAGCTAGATGGCCGCTTGTTCACCCTCAAGCCTTTAAGACCCCAGACACTATCCCTTTTGATAGCCGGGCACCATCAGCTTTCTTCGCCACATTTGCTTATGTACCAGTTTGTCCTTGGTGATCGTATCATGGAGGTGTGCACCCAATGATATGATTTTTTTGTTCTTTGATGCCAGATGACTGATCCCTTTGGAACCACGTGATCACACAGGCTGGTGTGTTCTTCTGTGTGGGATTTGTTGCTTCTGAGCTAGATGGCCACTTGTTTATCTTCAAGCCTTTAAGACCCCAGACGCTATCTCTTTTGAAAGCCGGGCACCATCAGCTTTCTTCACCACATTTGCTTTTTCACCCGCTTTAGCTTCAGCGCTTGTGTCGGGAGGGTGAGCATCATAGAATGCCAATTTAATAGAAGAAAGTTTTCACGCATTGAGGGAGTGCTTGAGTAGAGGCCCAAGGTCCTTCTGCCACCTTGATATTAAACCTATCAATATAGGCACATAGATTTATTTCCCCATATATATATATATATATATATATATATATATATATATATATATATATATATATATATATATATAGCTGCATATGTGCATGTCTTTGTCTAGACCTCTATAAATGCCCTTTGCTTCCTAGCTCTTTCCTCTATGTCCCTTGACTTTCCTCCTGCCCCACTATCATGCTCCGTCCCACCTGGGTTATAGCTATACCTCTTCGTTACCTTACCCTTGATCATTCCCTACCAGGCCTGCCACTCCCACCTCACCACCAATTTGGATCCCTGTTGTTTCCTTGTCCCTCAGTTTGATAACACCACTTCCTTACCTCCCACCTCCCCCTATCCCAAGTCCCCCCGGAACTGTTGGTCCTGTTGTTTTTCCTCCAGATAGTTCATCCAGCCTATCTTATTTAGACAGACCTGTGGAGATAATAACATGTACAGAAACAAGACAGAGGAAAACAAAGCAACAGTATACAACAAAACAATAACAACAAACCACTGACAAAGAACAAAACAAAACACAACAAGAAAAAAAATGCTTGTAGTTAGTTCAAGGATCATTTGTTGGCCCTTAGGAGTGTTTTCCAGTCCAGTCTGTTGGGGCACCACGCCCTGGCCCCAAAGTCCACCTTCAGCATTCCCTGGGGATCTTGCTGCTCTATTCCCTTGATGTTCCGCTGCACTCCCCCAGTGCTTTGCCTCGGTATGGTGGGATCAGGTCGGGCACAATTCCCACACTGTCTCCAGTGCTGTCCCCTGAAGGGCCATGGGTCAGTGAACGACGTCAAATCTCACAGTGGGGCTGCCCATGTGGTCCTCTCTGTGGACTGGCTGCTATAATTGGGGTCATCGTCCTCAGGACCTGGTGGGCCAGGATGTGCTCCACTCTCTCCAACTCCCCCTTTTTCTGATCCAGTGTGCTCTGATCAGTTAAAGTTTACTGTGGCAACCTGGCCAATAAACACACGTGGGGTTAATTGAAGGGTGGAAAGATAAATGGCTCAATGATTCTCGCCTTTCTAGTTCTTGGGTCTCTTGCTTTCTGATGGTTGGACCAGGGTACCATTGCCTTAGCCAGTTCCCTGCTTCTGCTGTCAAAGCTCATCCTGAAAGACATTCCTGAGGAGAAGCCACATTGACCTATCCCGATGCAGCCCTGGGTGCTGGAATAGCCATGTGAAGACCCCTGAAAGCGCTGAGATGCTTACATATTCACTGATTCGGCTTTCCTCCTGCAGTCGGCATCATTGCATGTATTTTGTGAGAAGGAGGAGGACTTTGTGGATTGATGTCAGACATATGGGCTAATGTTGAACTTCTGGGCTTGGGCAGCACGGGGTTGGGATGTCTTTTTTATGTGCACTTACCCTTTATATAAAATTCTCTCATACATATGAGTTCCTGTGGATTTGTTTCTCTAATGTACCCAGAGTATTACCTGCATGGAGTGAGGTAAAGGTCCTGCTTCATTTATCTTCAGGTAGATAACCATTTTTTCCAGTACCACTTGTTGAAGAGGTTCTCTGCTTCCCATTTAATATTTTGGGGGCCCTTATCCTAGATCAGTTGTTTGTATGCTGATGATTTTATTTCTGGGGTTTCAGTTCTTTTCCATTGGTGTAATTATATGGCATTATACCAATACCACACTGTTTTGACCACTGTGTCTGTATAATAGGTGCTAAAATCAGGTAAAGCAAGCCCTCCTACTCTATCCTTCTTGAGGAGTTCCCTGCTAATTCTGGGCTTCTTCTCTCTCCATATGAAGTTGGAGATCAGCTTTTCCAATTTTTGAAGTAAGATGATAATATCTGTATCGCCATAACATTAAACTTACATAGTGCCATGGGCAAAACTGACTATATTGAGTCTTCCGATCCATGAGCAAAAGATAGTCTTCCATTTGTTCAGGTCACTCTTGTTTTATTTTAAGCATGTTCTGTAGTTTTCCTCATACAAATCTTTTGGGTTTTTTTAGTCAGGTGTATCCCTAGATAGTTCAATTTGTGCTTGGCTATTGTGAAGGGTAATAGTTTTAATTCCTTCTTCCATGGTCTTGTCCAATGTGTATAGCATTTGGATAGGCTTCTGTTTGTTGATCTTGTATCCTGTCACTCTGCCATATTCCTCTATCAGATAGTGTCTATCACTTCTAGCACTCTCTTTGTGGAGCTTTTGGGATTTTTCCTAATATCATATCATCTGCAAAAGCAGAGTTTCACCTCTTCCTCTATCTTCCCCAGGTAAATACCTTTGATGTCTTTTCTTTATCTGATGTTGTTAGCTAGGACCTCCAG
Source organism: Tenrec ecaudatus (assembly GCF_050624435.1). Taxonomy (NCBI): domain Eukaryota; kingdom Metazoa; phylum Chordata; class Mammalia; order Afrosoricida; family Tenrecidae; genus Tenrec; species Tenrec ecaudatus. The sequence continues at coordinate 70,700,856 of NC_134541.1, read as the reverse complement.
TATAATGTTAAGTAAGTGTGGGGGACAAGGGGCATCTTTGTCTGGTCCCCTTTTTCAATGGGATTGCTTTCAGTTTTTCTCCATTGATTACCACATTGGCTGTTGGCTTATATACTAGCTTGTATTATATTGAGGACTTCTCCTTCCATTCCTATCTTCTTGAGTGTCTTAAACAGGAATTAGTGTTGGATGTTGTTGAATGTTTTTTCTGCATCTATCGATACTATCATGTGGTACTTTTTCATGTCAATGTGCAAATATTACTAATAGTCTTTTATATGTTGAACCATCTATGCATCCCTTGTATGAATTCCACTTGATCATGGTGAATTATTTGTTTTATATACATTTGTATTCTATTGGCCAGTATTTTGTTAAGGATTTTTCATTGATATTTATTAGGGATATTGATATATATTTTTCAATTCTTGTGGGCGCCTTGCCTGCTTTAGGTATCAGAGTTATACTAGCTTCATAGAAAATGTTCAGGAGTTTTCCATCTTTTTCTATGTTATGGAAGAGTTGTGTAGAATTGGTATTAATTCTTCCCTGAATAGTTGGTAGATTTCTCCTGTGAAGCCCTCTGGACTGGGGGATTTATTTTTTGGTTGATAATCCCTTGATAACCTTGTCTATTTCTTCCATTGCTATGGGTCTCTTGAGATTCCTGACGTCCATCTGGGGTAAACTAGAGTGGGATTATTTTCCAAGAATTAGTCCATGTCTTCCAAGATGCTGAATCCATTCAAGTACAGACAGTATTTCATAGTACTGTGTAATTATCCTTTTAATTTTATTATGGTCCGTTGTAATGTCTCCTGTTTTATCTCTTATCCTTGCTATTGAAATTTGCTCCTTCCTTCCTTTGGCTAAATTTGCCAGTGGGCTGCCAATTCTGTTAATCCTTTCAAAGAACCAAGTATTAGCTGTATTCATTTTCCCCATAGTTTTCTTGTTTTCCTTCTCATGAATATCAGTCCTGATTTTTATTATTTCTTTTCTATTAGTGGGATTGTCCTGCTGACTCTTCTGTAATTGGTGTACTTTTTGTGTTAGCATATCAATCATAGGTCTCTCTTCCTCTTTCATGTGTGCATGTATGGCATCAAGCTTCCTCTGATAACTGCCTTTGTTGTGTCCCAAAGGTTTTGGTATATCATGTTCTAATTATCGTTCATTTCTAGAAACTTCCAAATTTCATCTCTGATCTGGGATAGTACCCACTAGTTCTTCAGTAGAGAGTAATTCATTCTCCAATTGTTTTCTTAATTGTTAGTTTGTTGATTTCCAGTCTTATGGCATAGTGGTTGGAGAAAGAAGCCTTTGTGATCTCTATCTGCTTGAATTTACATAGATTCAACTTGTGTCGCAGCATGTGGTCTGTCTTCGAGTATGTGCCATGTAGACTTGACAAGAATGTGAATTTTTGCCTTTGAGTGTAGAGCTCTGAAAATATCAGGGCAAATCATCTAATCGTAATGTTTAGATATGTAGCCTCCCTCTTAAGCTTCTTTCCCTGTGATCTATCTTTCTCAGCCAGTCGTTGTTGAGCCTTTGATTTCTTTTTTCCTTTTTGGAGAGTTTGATTGACGAATTCCATAGGTCTCTTACTGGGCACATACATATTTTTTATGCTCACTGGTTCTTGGTCTGTTCCCTTCAGCATTATATAGTGTCGTTCCATATCTCTTGTTATGGTTTGAACCTTGAGATCAAATTTGTCCAAGATTAAGATTGCAACCCCTGCTTGTTTTGAATTGCCATTTGCTTGCTATATTTTTCTCTAGTCTTTGATTCTCAGCCTATTTTTTCTGTAATCTTGAGATGTGTCTCCTTTAGGCAGCAGGTCAACAGGTTGTGGTTTCTAAGCCAGTCTGCTAGCCTCTGCCTTTTAATGCCTGAATTCAGGCCATTGATGTTCAAGGTTGTTACATCCACCTGTGGACTCTGTGATGTCATCTGTTACCTTTTGTGTTGGTGTTTTCCAACCTCCCTTTCTTCTCAGTGGTGTGTGTGTTTCATTCTTGCCTTCTTTCTACTGTTGATCCAATGCTATCTTGGGGACTGTTTTCTCTTTGTTACCCTTTGGGTGGAGTTTTCTATGTGACATTCTCTTATTTGTGCTCCATGAGTGCTTTTCTTCTGATGACACTGGATCGGCAATGATCTTTTTTAGTGCTGGGTTTCTTTTAAAGTATTCTTTGAGTTTTTTCCTGTCTGGGAAGACTCTTACTTCTCCATCTACCTTGATAGATATTTTAGCTGGCTAGAGTATTCTTGGTTTTGCGTATTTTCCTTCAATTTTTGGAGTATGTTACTTCACTCTCTCCTCTTCTTCATAGTGTATGCAGATAGGTTTGAACATATTCTTATTTAGGTTCCTTTATAGTTGATTGCTTTTATCCCCCTAGCTATTCTTCTGATTCTCTCCTTTTCCTGAAAGTTGGATAGTTTAACTATTATATGTCTTTATAACTTCTTATTTGGATTCAGTCTAGCTGGTGTTCTTTCGGCATCCTGAATAGTTGTCTGGTTTTCATTCATTAAACTGGGGAAGGTTTCCTCTAAGTATCCCCTCACTATTTTTGTATCTGACTCCTTTGTTGTGTCTTGCTCAAGTAGTGCAATTATGCTACTGTTCCTCTTCATAGCATCAGATATACCGCTCAGGTTTTCTTCCGCTTCTCTGATTATCTTATCTGACTGCCTTTCCTGTTTGTTGAAATCTGCCTGGTTACCCTCTAGGTCACTGGTGCAATTCTCTGCCTCCGCAAGTCTGTTGGCCAAATCTGTGAATTTGCTACTGGCTTTTGTTATCTTGTCCCTTAGGTCTTGTATTTCCCTTTGATGTGTGGCCTCTCTCATTATCTCCTCTATCATTTCCTCTATCATTTCATTCTTTTTCTATATTGCTTTCGTCATATGTTGTCTGACTCCAAGCATCATTCTGAAGATTTCTTTCTGTGGAAATTCAATGTCTGCTTCTCTATGCACGTTGTTAGGTTCGGGACATCTTTAAATATTGCCATTTGCTTCTCTTGTTTTTTTCGTTGAGGTTGTTGAGGTGGGTTGTTGTTTTCATTGTGTTGTTTTAGAGGAGTCCAGCACCATTTCCAGGGAGTCAAAGAGCACTGGGCTCTGTCTTTTGGTGACTCGTAGGAATTCTTCCTCAAACTGCCTGCAGCTAAGTTCGCTGGGGGATTGGTCTACTGCTTTATCCTTTTGTGGTTTCACTCTTTCCCTAGCCAACCAGTATTCTGTTAGAGCAAGTTGGATGGTCCTCTCAGGGGATGCTGTTTGCTTGGTGTGGATCTGCGAGGATGGCACTTCCCTGGATGTTTTCACAGGAAGCTGTGGTAGTGTGGCCCATGGCAGCCTGGTGTGCCTCAGAGGGCATGCAGCAGTGCCAACTGCAATGGGAGTGCCACAGATGGCAGGGTGTGTGCCCGTTTTGGTGTTAAGCACCACGGATTGCAGGAAAAATCACAGCATAAGTCATGCCAAGTTTTGCACAGTAGCGTAGAGCAATGGAAAGGGTTGGTGGAGTTGCCTTAAGTTGTGTGAAGCACTACGGGAGGTGGGAGGAAGTTCCCTCTGCCATGTTGGACCATGGAAAATGCACAGCGGTTCACCCAGCCTTGTGGAAGTCAGTGCCATGGAAGGCATGCAGAGGTTCCCCCAGCTGAATGGAGCACCACACAGGGTGTGTGGGAGTTCCATGACCACTTAAAGGGCCTTGGATGTTAGGTATGAATTCCCCTGCAGCAGAAAGTAAGCAGAATTTCCCTAGCCATGTATAAGGCCACAGAAGGTGGGTGGGTGGTAGCTCTCCCAGCTGTGTGGATGGTAGGTCATTTTCCTAGGGAAAGGGGAGTGGCCTGGAGGCAAGCAGTGGCATGTGAAAGGAAAATAAACCAGAAGGGCTGGGTTGGAAACTGAGCCTGCTGAGCTTGTGGAGGGAAAGAGAGAAGAGAGAGAAGAAAAGAAATAGCTGATCCCAGATCGCCTGACTGTGAGGCTAGAGGGGTTTAAACCCTGCCCAGAGGCAGTGGAAAACTGTGGTTGTGTTGAAGTAAAGTTCTTGGGCTGGCCAAAGGAGCCTGGCTCCAGCCCAGACTATGGCACGGCTAAGGCTAAGCCCTAGTTGGCCTCCAAAGTAGCAAGCCAAAAGTCCCCAGCTCTTCAAAACCTAGTGGATCTGTGCCTACTGAACTTTATGATGCTCCTCCTATAATCTGAAAGAGTCGAATTTTCCTCTTAGTAGCCCTCCTGCGCTGATTTCTGTGGAGGCCCTCTGGCCTGTGTTACTCGGTTGCCATCTACCCAACCAAGATTTTATTGAACATCTTGATATCTATATTCATTGGAAATAGTGATCTATAATTAATTCTGGAGATGTCTACCTGGCTTCAGTGGCACAGACATAGTTGCTTCATAAAATGAGTTTGGCAGTGTATTGTCCATTTGTATATTTTGGGGAAAATTGTCATTAAGTTTTCTCTAAATGTTTGAAAGAATTTACCAGTGGAAGCATCTGGTCCTGGAATTTTTGATGTCTGGAGGGTTTTAAAAAAATTTTTAATGACTAGTACTATTTATTTTGGAGTTATGTACTTGTTTAAATTTTCTACATGATTCTGTGCATATTTAGAAATTTATACATTTCTCCCAGATTTTAAAATTTGTTGGAAAATAATTATTCATAACACTAGATTGTTTTTAAATTTCATTTGGTTCTGTTGTAATATCATCTGTTTAATTATTTGTAGAATTTGCCTTTTATTATTTTTTCCTTTGCTAGGTTTTCAAGTAGTTTATCAATTTTGTTACTCTTTGTTAAAAACCCACTTCTTACTGTTTTTTTTTTCTATAATTTAAATTTTTTTCCGATTTATTTATTTCTGCTGGTGATAGGTTTATTGTGTCAAGTAAGCTGCCATAGGAACATGTGGGCTGAGTTCAAGCAAGTTGCACCTTGATTAGAGGACAACCAAGATAAATGCTTACTGATGCCATGAATTTTTCTCGCTCCCTGGGGATTAGACCAGTGTGCTGCTGCTGCTTGAGCTACCTCTTTGCCTCAACCATGTGTTGCAGTAACTATGGGCTGAGCCAACCCTTAGATCCTGTTGCCTTGCCTTACATCACTAGAGTTTGAGGCTCCTTAGAGACCAGCTTTGCCACGCTGTTGGTGGATCATAGAGGCTCTACCTTTATTATTTTTTTCTTCTAGTATCTGGTGTTTTTTTGTTTTTTTTTAAGGGGGGGTTCTTTGCCAATTGTAGCTGATGTGTTAAAGTGTTTATTTTAATTCATTCTGCATTTTGATGTTTGCAGTTATTTCTGTAAACTGTTGTTTTGCTTTTGTCATGTCTGTTTTTCATATGTTGTATTTTAATTCTTTTTTTGTTGTTGTTGTTTTAAAATTCTTATCACAATCTGTACATACATCAATTGAGCAAAGCACCCTTATACATTCGTTGCATTCGTCATTCTTATAATTTACCCTCCACTTGGGTTCCTGGAATCAGCTCGGTTTCCCTTTTTTTCCCCCTTCCCCCTCCCTCCCCGCTCCCCCCCGGTCCCTTGATAGTTTATAAATAATTATTATATCCTATCTTACACTCCCCGGCATCTCCCCTAATCCCGCCTCCCCATTGCCCATCTCCCAGAGAGGAGGTTACACATAGATCTCCAAGATCGGCTCTCCCTTTCTACACCCCCTTCCCTCCTGGTGTTGCCACTCCCACCGCTGGTGCTGAGGGGTTCGTCTGTCCTAGATTCCCTGTGTTTCCAGATCCCTACTGCACTGCTGTACATCCTCTGGTCTAACCAGGTCCGCAAGGTAGAATTAGGTTCATGATAATTAGGAGGGGAGGAAGCGTTCAGGAACTAGAGGAAGGTTTTGAGTTTCATTGTTGCTACACTGAACCCTGAGTGACTCATCTCCTCCCCACTACCCCTCTGGAAGGGATGTCCAGCTGTCTACAGATGGGCATTGTGTCCCCATCATGCACTCCCCCTCATTCACGGTGATGTGATTCTCACCACCACCCCACCTTTGTTGTTTGAGACCTGGTCTCCTCTGTCCTTCACGATCACCTATGTTGGTGTGCTGCTTCCGTGTGGCTTTGTTGCTTCCGGGCTAGATGGCTGCTTGTTTGCTTTCAAGCCTTTAAGGCCCCAGACACTATATCTCTCAGTAGCTGGGCACCATCAGCCTTCTTCACCACACTTGCTTATGCACACTTTCGTCTTCAGCGATTATGTGAGAAGGTGATCACACAATGATTGTTTTTGTTCCTTGGTGTCTGCTACATGGTCCATTCAACACCTTATAGTCTCTTATTTGTTTTAAGAAATTTTTTATTGTGTTCTTTATTTCTTCAATTACCCAGTGGTTCTGAAATAAAGTGTTGTTAAGTTTCCATGTATTTGATTTTTTTGGAGTTATTCTATGATTCTTTTCTAATTTTATGACATTGTGATCTGAAAATATAGTTTGTAGTATCTCAATATTTTAAAATTTATGGATGCTTCTCTTATGATTTAAAATATTATCTATTCTAGAACTGGTTCCATGAGTACTAGTAAATAAAGTTAAATGAATTTAGGGGGGTATATATCTAAGAACGAGTTGATTGTTTTTTTTTAATTTTTCTGTATCTTTGTTGATTTTCTTCCTAGTTGATTGATCTCTAGTAAAAAGTGATGTATTAAAGTCTACTAGTACCGTACTCTGATCTATTTAACCTTCATTTATGTAAGAATTTGATTAAAGTGTTTTAATGGCCTTTCATTTGGTACATTTATATTAATTATGATTATGGGCTATTGTTCAATTAAAATTTCATAATTATATGATGACATTTGTCTTCCATTATGTCATTTAGTTTCATGTATATTTTGTCTGAGATTAATATTGCTTATCTAGCTTTCTTTTAACTGTCCTTAGCTTGGTATATATATATTTCATTTTAGTCTATGTTTATCTTTATATCTAAAGTATGTTTATTGTAAGTAGCATATTAAAGGTTCATGTTTTCTTAACCATTTTGTTAGACTTTGTCTTTTAATTAGTGAATTCACTGTATTTACATTCAGTGGTGTTCTAAATAAATAGATTTGTTGGTGTCATCTTGTTCTTATTTTGGTGCTGCTGGTTTCAATTTTCATGAGAGTTTTTGTATAGTGCTTCATATTGTTTGTCATCTTATAGATACTTTGTTTCTTTTATCTGATTGTCTTACATGATTTTTGTCTTGTTTTTTTTGTTGAGGTATTAATTTTTTCTTTGAAGGTTGTTTTATTTTATTTTGTCCCCAAATTCAAAAACAATTTGATGCAGTTTGTTAACCTTTTTATATTTTCCCTATTAGACTATTTATTGTCTACTCACTTGCCTCTGCTCTTATCTTTCAATTTTTATATTCATAGCAGAATGCTATATCTATGAGTACTTGTTTTAATTCATTTAGTTCTATTTTACTTTGAATATTACTTAAATAGAATGTTTTCTCCATAATGATTTCTTTTCTGACACTTTTAGGTTTCTGTCTATTGATTTTCTGTCCATAGAATTCCTTTCAATATTTTTGTAAAGGTGGTCATTTTTATCAATTCCTTTATTTTTTCCTTATTTGTAAATGTCTTTTTTCCTCCCTCATATTTGAGGAATAATTATGGTTGCTATAAATCTGCGTTGGCAATTTTGTTTTTTTAGAAATTTTGTTATCGTTCTATTGCCTTCTTGACCGAGTAGTTTCTGTAGAAAAATAGAAATTCTTCTAATCACTTGGCATTTATGTGTGATTGTTCTTTTTTGCTATGTTTCTCTTAAGATTGTTTCCTTTTCTTTAATATTAGAAAGTTTGATTATTATATGTCAAGGTGATTTCCTTTTTGGGTCAATTTTATTTGGAGTTCTATGGACTTCTTGCATGGTTATTTTATATTGTCATGATGTACGGAAGTCCTACTTTAATATTTCATTGACTATTTTCTCCTTGGTTATTTCTTCTTTTTGTTTTGGGACATTTATCAGGCATATGGAAGGTATACCCCCAAAACCGGATTTGCACTGGGCAGAGCAGAGTTTTTGTAGTACTCCTTTTTCTCACTAGGTGAGCATTGAGCAACTCACTCTGGGTTAGTGCACCCAGTGGTGTTGCCTGGAAAGGTTCTCTTTGGTCACAGGAAATTTATTTATAAGAATAGTTTTGCTTGCACCTCTTTTTTTGTGATAGCCAGTTTCAGAGAATAGTGTGCAGCTGTTTCCTACTCAGGAAAAATGCCACAGAAACTGTTGTGATGTTGAAAACAGCTTACAAGGACAGCACTATGGGAAAACTCAAGTGTACCAATTATTTTCTCGTTTCAAAACAGGTGAAATGTCAATTGATGATAAACCCCATTCTACATCCATTGACTACATCATCAAACAGATGAAGACCTTTAGTGAATTTGGAGTTTGTTCCACAGGCCAGACTGTTAAACAAACTTTGTATTTAGAGGTTTTGAAAAGATTGCCTAACAGCGTGGAACCAAAAAGGCCTGATTTGTGGCAGATGGGGAACTGGTTTTGTCACCATTACAATGTACCTGCTCACCCAGTCCTCTCAGTATGCCAGCAAAAAACAGCATGACTTTCTGGCTCCACGACCCTTAATCACCTGACCTTGCTCTGTGTGACTTCTTTTATTTCCTATAATGTAGTGGGAAATGAAAGGACAGAGATTTGAAGACATAGAAAAGGTGAAGGAAAAAACTGAGGGAGGTGCAGACACCCATTCAAACAGATGAGTTTGAAAATGTTTCTAAGAATGGAATGGCAGATTTGAAAAATGAAGTAAGTGTAATGGAGAGTACTTTGAAGGTGATAAGGTTGTTTTGGGAAAAAAAACTATTTTAAATACAGATCATCAAAAAGATTTTGTTATTTTGGGGGATACCCCCTTGTATGTTGGTCCTTTGAAGTGTCCCATAATATTCTTCAGTATGTTGTTGGTGATTTTAAAAACGTCACCTTGGACCCAGGACTGAAAGATGGCGTCTCCCGTGCCCCTGAAGGAGAAGCGCCTCCTGGATGTCAGGATCTCGGAGCTGCCCAGCTTGGTGCTGATGCGGGACTTCACCCCGACGGGCATTTTCGGCGCCTTTCGGAGAGGTTACGATCGGTATTATAGCAAGTATGTCAACGTAAGGAAGGGGAGCGTCGCAGGTCTGTCCATGGTGTTGGCGGCCTATGTGGTTTTCAGCTACTGCCTATCCTACAAGGAGCTCAAACACGAGCGATTACGGAAGTACCACTGAGAATGCCACGGTGAAGGCGGCCTGCTTTCCTGGTCTGGCCACTTGCTTTGCCACCACCCCCTCCCATCCACCCGGCAAGAGCCCTTGATAATGTGCCCAATAAAAGGTGCAGGCCTGAAAAAAAAAAACGTCACCTTGTTTTTTGTTCTCAAGAGATTTATCGTGTGATTTTATTTTCCATTGATTCAATTCTGATGTTTTTTTATTTCACAATTTTACCCAGTTCTAATATTATGGTATTTGTCTTTTATATTTCTATTTGAAGTTGTTGAACTATTTCTAACCTTTCCTTCATTTTGTCAGAATGGTCTTTACAACATTCCTTAATTATTGAATCATACTTTGTGTTTGTTCTCTATTACTATTTAATTTTTGCTCCAGTGGTTTAAGTTACTGGAGAATATAGCTGTAATCTCTCCTATAGGAGGATCCATGGTCTTCTCCTCCAGGACCTCCTCTGGCTCTGTATGTATGTGTATTATGGTTGATTAAGTTGTTTTCTCCTGTTTATGCAAGGGTGCAGAAATCCACTGCTGCTTCTGACACATAATATTATTGTTTATTAATGTGTTTAAATGTCTGACTCGGAATACAAAGTAATCCTCACACACCTGTGGCAAAACCTGGGTAGTCAAGATTAGTCAGACAATTTGATACCAGCCTACCCTCAACATATAATTTAATATGGCCTCTGTTAAAGTCTTGGTTTCAATGCTAATTCCCAAGTCACCAGGGAGTGCCTGGCAGTTGACCAAACAAGCAAGATGATGGAGAGAAGGAATTAGAACAGTGTTTACCCACTTTCCACCTCTCCCTCAGCACTGGTCCTGAAGGGATCATCTGTCCTGGAGTCCCTGTGCTTCCAGTTCCTATCTGTACCAGTGTACATCCTTTGGTCTAGCCAGATTTGTAAGGTAGATTTGGGACCACGATCGAACCAATTACAAGGACCTACATATAACCTCCTCTCTAAGGGATAGACAAAAGAAAAGTGGGTGAAGGGAGTGGGTAAGATGTGACAAAATAATAATACTTTATAAATTATCAAGAGTTCATAAGGGAGGGGGAAAATGAGGAACTGATACCAGGAGCTCAAGCAGAAAGCAAATTTTTTGAGAATGATTATGGCCACAAATGTACAAATGTACCTGACACAATGGTTGGATGGATGGATGGATGGTTGGATGGATTCTGATCAGAATTGTATGAGACCCCCAAAAATGATTTTTAAATAAAGAACAGTGTTTACCACAACTATCACCTGTGGGGTCTGGGTTTCAGTGTTGGGTCCAAGTTCTATTGTGGCATGGGCTTGTGGGCAGGCAAGTGTTAGCATTTTGAGTCCTGTGCTAGCAGAGAAATGCTTACTCACTACTGAACTGACTATCTCTCCTAATACATGCCCTCTTGATTCTACATCTGTTCAGGCTCAAGAGTTGGTCAGTTCTGCTAGTGATCCAGGAATCCACCACAATCCTATACCCATGAGTTTCATCCTGACATTTGGTGCCAGTCCCAAACAGATCCAAATCTCTCTAATCTAGTCAGTGTACAGTGATTAGGTTGGGACCCTCCTAGATGCAGTGATCAAGTTTGGGCCCTCCCAGTCCCAGTGCCTGTGTGTCCTCATGATAAATTTCCCATCCAAAATCTCCCCAAGTAGGTTGGGAGGGGTGGAATTAAGCAGAAGCAGGAGAGAAGGGGCAATCAGCTCACCACTGTGGTTCAGTGTAGAGTGGCACGTTCCTTTGGCATCCTGCAGGGCATAACAGAATCCACAGATTAATTTCTTCCAAGTTCTTTTTGTCAGTTTCTCCCACCCTGGGTGCTATCAGCAAGTGTTTGCTTTCCTCAGAGGGTTATATAGAACTTAGGCTGCTGCAAACTTTCCACAACTTCAGATGTGTGGCTGCTGGGGGATGGGGAGAGGGAGTAAAAGCAGCTCTGATTACATGGCCATATTGTTTTTTCTCTCAGTTCATCATCTTGCCCAAGGACTTATTTCAAGATAGATCTTAAAATTTTGCTTTTGATGATGAATGTGACATCATTCCTCTTGTATTTATTATTCTTAGTATAGTAAACCATATGATTATTTAACTACAAATGGCCAATAGCAGTTCATTTCAGCTCACCAATGCCTAGGAGAGGAGCCTTAGTGCTGTAGGGGTTCTGTGTTGTGCTGCAACACACATGACAGGTAGTTCAAAACCTCCAGGGAGAAAGACTGGGCTTTTGACTCCAGTAAAGCCCATTGCCATTAAGTCTATTCCAACTCATAGTGAACCTCTAAAGACAGAGTGAAATGGATCTCTAAGGGTTTCCAAGGTTGTAAATCCTCACAGAAACAGACTGCCAGAGTTTTCTCCTGTACAGCATCTTGTAGGGTTGAACTGAAGACACGTCTGTTAGCAGTCTAGTGCTTTAACCACAGCACTCTGGGGCTCCTTTTATGAATTACATAAGAAAATAAAGCAAAACAAGAACCAAAGCCCAACCAACCAAGCAAACAGACAAACAAACCAAAAAGGAGCCCATTGCCTTTGAGTCCATTCTGACTCATAGCAGAGATACAATTCAGAATAAAACTGCTCCTGAGGTTTTCTGAAACTAAGTTTTTACAGAAACAATCAGCCTCATCTTTCTCACATCGAGTAGATAGTGGGTTTGAACTACTGACTGTGATTGTCAACCCAACATTTAACCTAGGTTGAGTGTACCACCAGAACCCCTTAAGAATCACCCTACCTAATAAAAAAGTAAACTCACAGCCATCAAGTCAATTCCTACTCATAGCAACCTTGTTTCTGTATCTGTAAAGCTTTATAAGGGCAGACAGATTCGATTTTCTCGTTCAGAGTAGCTGGTGGATTTGAACCATTGACCACCTCATTAGTAGTCCAAAGCTTATCTCACAGCACCATCAGGGCTCCTTAAAGATCACCTTACTTGAGAGTCTGCTTTTTGGATCTGAACCATGCATCACCCCCTGATATGTAATTCATAAAAACCATCCTGAAAGAGGAGACCTCACATGAGCTGGGGTCGCTCCTTCAAGAAGGAGAAAAAGGGAGAAGATCATTCACTTGATGCCATACAACATTAAGACAAGGCTGTGACAAATCAACAGTCAATCCACAGGAATCAGAGGAGAACTTCATTGGAAAATCAAATTACGACCAGGAAAAGGGACCATTTAAATAAGAGAAGGCATTTATATTTCTGTTGGTGGGTACAGTGGGCAAAGAGAAGCAACCTCACATCGAGAAGGAATGATAAACAATAATTGTAGAGTACCTAAGGGGAGAATAAACATGGTGCTGTGTTCCTGGGTCAGCCCTTAGTGAACCGCTCCAGGGACTAAGCACTGTGATGAGCTTAGATGCTGGCCTTACAGGGAACATGGCATCCCCCATGGGCCACACCAGAAGTATTTTGATGTGGAATTCTGATTGAACAAACTGGACCTTGGACTTAGGACTGGAATTCCCTCATGGGAGAGGAAGCAAAGGGTGTCCACTCAAAGATGGTAGAAACGCCAGTTGTTGGACCTTGGGGGAGGCCCCAGGCTTAGTGGGCATTCAATGAAAGGGGACTCAGGACCACCATGTATTTACTATCTCAGTGTTCCCCTGTCATTAAGATGACAGGTATTAATCTGATAGGCAAGGATGTGCCCTTGTATGGCACATTATAGGAGACTTTCTCCCTAGCAACAACTCCCATGCTTAATGTAAACAGATCAATCATTTAAGAAATCCAGCTGTATAAAGTCACACCTCATGGATTGCAGCTATACTCAACTATACTCGAATACACTCTTCATAACAACAGTATCTTAAATTGTATGTCACTGGATGAATTATTGATGTTATCAATACAATCACCTAATACCCAAGGGGGATGATTACCAGTGTTTTTCCTTTTTGTTTCTTTATTTCCCTTGTTCTTGTTTTGGTTTTGTCATAATATTACGGCTAAAGTAAACCAGTCATTCATGATCCATAGACAAGAAGATGAATTCTGGGATCCCACTTCATTCTAGTCCCAATCCAAGAACAGTTGGTTCTTATAACATGGCCCGGCTCCATATTTGCTTTGGTGAAGGAATCACTGAAGATAAGGATGCTACAGCAAAGTGTGGTGAAGAAAGCAGATGGTACCTCAGTTATCAATTTGAATAGTATCTGGGGTCTTAAAGGCTAGTATTCAAAGCAGCCATCTAAGTTGAGGCATCAACTAACTCCATACAGAAGAAGCACACCAGCCTATGTGATCCAAAGTTGATGATAGCAAAATCCAAAAATGATGAAGGGAAAAGTATCAGAACTTAAACTGTGAAACTTAACTTGTTTAACATGATTATGATGGATCAAACTATGGCATAATGATTCTTGGTCAGTTTACCTCCTTCTTGACCCAACCTGAATTTGCTCTAGGCTTAAGTATTTCTCACTTGTTCCATGACAGAGTTTTCTTCTCTGACTTTAAAAATGTTGTTGGTGGTCTTTTCTTTCTTACTTTTTATTTTTATCTTTATATTATTATTAATGATTTTTTTCTTCTTTTGTTTTTTATTGTTTCTGTTGGGTCTCCCAGTTTATGAAATATGGAAGGAGTGGATAAATACAGACAGTAACTGATGCAATGGTTTATCGTGGATGGAAGGTGGATGGGTGAAGGGAATTGGGGAGCAAACAATGAATGTTTGAGGTGGGAAGGAGGCATGGGAACTTGAGTATGATGGTATATATATATTTAACTCCTTTAAAAAGTGACTTGGGATCATGATAGTGGGAGGGAGGAAGTATTTAAGAACTAGAGGAAAGTTATAAGTTTCATCGTTGTTACATTGCACCCTTACTGACTCAGCTCCTCCCCACAACCCTTCAGTAAGGGGTTGTCCAGTTGGCTACCAATGGGCATTGAGTCTCCACTCTGCACTCACCCACATTTTCAACGATATGATATTTTTGTTCCTTGATGCTTGATACCTGATCCCTTCAACAGCTCGTGGTCACACAGGCTGGTGTGTTTCTTCCATGTGGGCTTTGTTGCTTCTGAACTAGATGGCCACTTGTTTATCTTCAAGCCTCCAAGACCCGAGACGCTATATCTTTTGATAGCCTGGGACAAATCTGGCTAGACCAGAGGATGTACATTGATATGAATAGCAACTGGAAACACAGGGAATCCAGGACAGATGACTCCTTCAGGACCAGTGGTGAGAGTTGTGATGCCTAGAGGGTGGAGGGAATGTGGAGTAGAAAGGGGGAACTGATTACAAGAGTCTACATATGGCCTCCTCCCTGGGGGATGGACAGCAGAGAAGAGGGCAGGGGCAGACATAGAACAGTGTAAAATATGACAAAATAATAATAATTTATGAATTATGAAGGATTCATAAGGTAGGGGGGAGTGGGGATGAAGGGAGAAAACGAGTAGCTGATATTAAGGGTACAGTAGAAGGCCAATGTTTTAAGAATGATGATGACAACAAATGTACATATGCACTTGACACAATAGATGTATGTATGGATAGTGTTAAGAATTGCATGAGCCCCCAATAAAATGATTTTTAAGTGATTTAACTATGGAAGTGTATGATATATGAACTTTATATAAAAAATACTATTTCAACAACAACAAAGTTGACCAATGGTTACCATGGGTGAAGGAAGAAGAGTTTTTGCTTAGGAGGCATTGAGTTTATGTTAATGGTGGTGGAATAAGTTGGAAAAAGATGTCAATAATGGTGGCACACATGAAGAGTATATAATCAACAGCACTGAATTATACATGTAAAAGTGGTTCAATTGGAGAATGTTTTGATGTGTATATTTTTGCCACAATTTAAAAAATAATTACACTAATAATATGTACAAAGAAGAATAAAATGTTCTAAAATTGATTGTGGTAATGATTGTACAACTCGTTTTGTACAATGATTAGTGAACTATTGAATTGAATGATATGTGGATAAAGTGCTATAAAACTGTTTTTTCTTTAAAAGAATCACCTCAAGGTTTATTAAAACACAGGTTGCCTTCCCCAATTCAGTAGTTCAGCAGGCCTGGGTTGGGACCCAAAGAGGTGTATTTCTGACAAGTGCTCAAATAAATTCTAGGCTGGGTGCTCATACCATTATTCTGCAGTTTATTTACCCGTTACATGAATGTAAGGCATTTTTTCCTGATTGCAGGTAATATGGGGGCTTCCTCATCACTTTGTAAACTCCCAAATTGTATGCATATAATTCCTTGTAATGAATTGTTTTCTTCATAAACAGAGCTATTTATGTCTCCTTAAATAAACCACTGATTGATACATTATTATGCCCAAAATAGCTATAAGCCTCAGTAGGGTACATACTTTGCACTATGTCTGTTGAAATGTATCCTTAATATTAGTATAAACAGTAGGAAAAGATATTTATCTCACAGAAATTGCATTTACTGAGTGAGGTTTGAAAGGGTTGTAGATGTGTCAGTTATTTGAGCAGGCAATATTTTGAAGCAATGAGTAATTAAGGCTGGACACCTGTCCTTTTTTGCCTAGGACTGAGAGGTTTCCCAGGACACGGGGTTTTTAGTGATGAAACTAAGAAAGTGTAAAGCAAACAGGGTTGATTTAGGCAAACTGGCATATTTTATCCCTAGTAAAATCAAAGAAAGAAGTTGTCTATAATGAGAGAGAAGTTGGACCAGATGATAATAAGAGTAGGTTTAATAAATGATTTTGGATGGTATTTCATAATGGAAGAGCACAATTAGGCCAGGATCAATGGGCAGTCTAACGAGACTGTAAACCTAAAGTGAAGAGGATGAGACTATAGGATCTGGGGTTGTCTGTGCTTGAGTTTGAATCCCACTGTTGTTTGTTTATCAACTATGTGAACTTGAGTAAGTTACTAAATCAAGCTTCCTTATCTGGTAAATGTGTCAAGATAGTACCTACTTGTAAGGTGTGATTGAAACAGTGCATATAAAGTACTTAGAACAGTTGCCTTGTTTAGAGTAAGCATATAAAAATAATAGCCACTAGTGTTACGACAGTTAAATAAAGGAATCAGGCAGCAGTTCTTGAGGTGCAATAGAGAGATGTAAAAGAACAGAGAGGGAGAAATCTAGATGAGAATGGGACTGTGTATCACTTCTTGGTGAATTTTTTTTAAAAATTATACTTTTATTGGGGGTTCTTACATCTCTTATCACAATCCATATATTCATCCAGTGTGTCAAGCACATTTGCACATATGCTGCCATCATCATTTTCAAAGAATTCTCTTCCCACTTGAGCCCCTGATATCAGCTCCCCATTTATTCCTCCTTTTTCCCCCGCCTGCCCTCCCTCACGAACCCTTGATAAGTTGTAGATTATTATTTTCATATCTTACATTGTCCTCCATTGCCCCTCACCCACTTTTCCATTGTTCATCCCCCCTGAGAGAGTGTTATAGGTTGATCTTTGTGATTGATTCTCCATTTATCCCCACCACCCTCCCCTAATCCTCCTCGTATTTCTACTCTCATTGTTGGTCTTGATGGGGGGTGGGCATCTATCATGGATTCGCTATGTTGCCGGTTCCTGTCTGTAGCTCTGTGCATGTTCTAATCTACTCTGATTTGCAAGGTAGAATTGAGGTCATGATAGTTGGGGAAAGGAAGCACCAAAGAACTAGTGCAAAGTTGTGTGTTTCATCGGTGCTATACTGCACCTTGATAGGTTGATTTATTCCTTGTGACCCCTCTACAGGGGGATGTCCAGTTGTCAACAGATGGGTAGTGGGTCTCCACTCCTTACCCCCTCACCATCACCTTGGGTATGATTTTTGTTCTGGGTCTTATATTCCTGGTACCTGATCCCGTCAACACCTCATGATCACCCAGGCTGGAGTGCTTCTTCCATGTGGACTTTGTTGCTTCTAAGCTAGATGGTCGCTTGTTTAACGTCAAGCCTTTAAGACCCCAGAAACTATATCTTTTGGTAGTCGGGCACCATCAGCTTTCTTTACCACATTTACTTATGCACCCATTTTGTCTTCAGTAATCATGTTGGGTGAGCATCACAGAATCCCAGATTGTTAGACCAAAATGTTCTTATGTTGAGGGACTACTTGAGTTGAGGCCCAATGTCCATCTTCAACCTTAATCCTTAACCTATAGATATGAGTACATATTTCTATATCCCTCTAATTTTATATTTAAATATGTACATGTCTGTATTTAGACCTGTATAAGTGTCCTTTGCCTCCTGGTTCTTTCTTCTATGCCCTTTTACTTTCCTCTTGTCCCACCATCATGTTAGGTTTCATTCAGGTTTAGTAATTCCTCGCTTCTACATTGCCCTGATTAAGTACCACCACCACCACCCCCCAGGCATCCTACACCCTTGTCTCCATTGATTTTAGTTCACTTGTTGTTCCCTTCTCCCTGTATTGGTTCCCTACCCACTTCCTTTCTCTCATCTCCCCTTCTCTCATATCCCCGCCGGAACCATGGGTCCCATGCTTTTCATCATTGAATTATTTATCCCGCCTATCTTATCTAGATAGAGATGTAGATATGTTAATAAGTGCAAAACCCCTGCAAAGTCAAATAAAACAACAAAGGAAGTCGAGACCAACAAAACCATAACAAAAAACAACAACACAAAGAAAGCCACTGATAAAAATGGAAAAGCCTATAAATAGTTCAAGGTCTGTTTGTTGGCCTTTATGAGTGTTTTCCAGTTGAGTCTGATGGGGTGCCACACTCTGTCTCCAAAGTCTATTATTGGTATACCTCAGTGATTTCATTACTTGGTCCCCTTGGTGCTCTGTTTAATGCCCTTAGTATTTTGCCCCAGTGTGATGGGGTCAGATTGTGCACAGTTCCTTCATTGTATCTCCAGTATTGTCCCTCGCAGCACTATGGTTTAATGAGGGACTTCATGTCTTGTGTTGGGACCGGCCCTATGGTCCTCTGTGCATTGTCTGCTCTGAGCAGGAGCATTGTTCTCGGGACTTGGTAGGCCAGGATGTCCTAACCTCCCTCTCCATCCCTTTTTGTTTCTCCTGTGTGCTCTAATCAGATGTGCCCCTTTCCCCAAGCTATAGCCCCAATGCTGTCCTCTGAAGTGCATTCTTCTAAGGTTGGTGGGGGGGGGGGTGTCCACATAGTTGGGATTGGAGCCGACTCCACACTCTTGGTGACTTTTAAGTTCAACTTTCACTTCTTTGTGTACTCCCAAGTGAAAAAAGTTACAAGTGGGTTGAGTAATATTTTCTCTATAAACATAATAGGGTAATGAATGAATCTCAAACATAATCTGGAAAATTTAAATTTTATGTTAAACTATAAGTTATTGAATGTTTGACAAAGGTCTCCTGTTGGAGAGAATAGATCCTAAATGAAAGAAAACATGACCATAACTGGTTACAGATAGTAAGACATGAGCGGCGGTAGGAAGGAAGAGAGAAAGAAAAGAATTTCACCTTGCAGAGCAACCTTGTAGAGCAGTGCTTACTTCCTATTTGTGGTTGGATTTTTATCTGGCATTTATTACAATTTACTTATAATGTTTAGAAAGATCAAAAAATTTGCATCAAGACAATTTTCTTTGCAGTGTTCTCTGCATGGCAGCCTTTACCTCCTTGTTCCTTAGGCTATAAATTAGGGGGTTGAGCATGGGGATCACTGTGGTATAGAAAATGGAGGCCACATTCTCCTGGGCCAAAGAACTGGCTGTGGAAGGTTTTAGGTACATGAATACAGTAGATCCATAAAACAGTCCAACTGCTGTAAGGTGGGAACTGCAAGTGCTGAAGGCTTTGGACCTTCCCTCTTTGCTGTTGATGTGGAGGATACTGGAGAGGATGAAGGCATAGGAAACAAGCACCGTTAAGCTGGTGACTATGATGTTGAATCCAGCAAAAAAGAAAACTGTCATCTCAACATCATAGGTGCTGGAGCAGGAGAGCTTCATTAAAGGGAGGATGTCACAGAAGTAGTGACTGATGAGGATCTCACAATATGACAGATTTAACATGAGGCCAGTCTCTATTGTTGAGCCAATGAACCCCATAAGGTAGACCACAGCCACTAACAGGAAGCAAATTTGATGTGACATGATGATGTTATAAAGTAAAGGACTGCAGATGGCAACATAACGGTCATAAGCCATTACTGTCAGCATGTAACATTCAGCAATGACAAACACAAGAAAAAAGTAGAGCTGTAACATGCACCCCACATAAGATATGCTGTTCTTTTCTGACACAAAGTTCACTAGCATTTTAGGGGTAATAACAGAGGAATAGCAAATATCTACAAATGACAAGTTTCTGAGAAAAAAGTACATGGGAGTGTGAAGCTGGGAATTCAGATAAATGAGTGTGATCAAACCCAGGTTCCCCACCATCGTGACTGTGTAGATCCCTAGGAAGAGAAAGAACAGAGGGATCTGGAACTCTGGTCGATATGCTAATCCTCCTAGAAGGAATTCTGTAACTGTAGAGTGATTTTCTGCAGCCATTCTCCTGGAGTTAGAAGTCTGGGAGGTGAGGAAAGAGAAGCATGATTAAAGGGTGAAATTCTCCTGGTAAAGTTGGTTTTGAATATCTGCTGAAAGCTTAGGGATCCTAGATTCTTTCGTTTATTGTTGTAAAAATGAAGATATCATAACATTATCTCATCTCCATTTTTATGTGTACAACTGAGTGAGGCTCATTATATCAATCATGTTGTACAACCAAGACCAATATCTGTTGCCAGTTTTTTAACCATCAGAAACATGTTCTAAACAATGCTTCCCCTTTTCTACCAGTTTTCCACCTCTGCTAACCAGTACTAAACTACTGCATGTTTGCTTATTCTAGATAAACCATAGTGAGATCATACAAAAATAATTTTGACCTTTTGTGATTGGCTTATTTCACTCAGTCCAATGTTTTCAAGGTTCATCCATGTCAAGTAATGACATAGGAGGCTTAGTGCTGACCAGATGTCAATATTAACTACTACCATCTATAAATTTAATACAATAATCATATACATTTTTACAACCTTCTTTATAAAAATGGAAAAGGAGATCCTTGAATTTATGTAGAATTGCAGAGTCTCAAATAGCTAAAGCAATTTTAAAAGGAAGAATAGATTAGGAGAACGCAGTCCCCAATCTCAGAACATATTATAAAGCTACAGTAACAATAATAATAAAAACAGACTGGCACCTGTGTAATGATAGGTCTATAGATCAAGGGAATAGAATAAATAATCCTGAAATGGGTGCACATAGCTACTGTCAATTAATGGGTGATCAAACCCAACAATTATGAAAGGATGGTCACTATAATAATGGTTCTGAGACAACTTAATTTCCACATGCATAAGAATAAAAGTAAACCCACACACTACACTGTAGAAAAGAATATATGCAAAAATGGATAAAAGACCTAATGTACAAGCTAAAATTCTAACACTATTAGAAGAATATAGAGGAGTACTATTTAAGGATTTAGTATTCAATAACAGTGGATTAGACTTGACACTAAATTCACAAGGAATGAGTAACAAAATAGATAAATTTGATCCCATCAAAATTACAAGCACCGAGGACCTGATGCAAAGGGCTTAAGTGGAGAGCAAATGCTTTGAAAATTATCAGGGCAAAGACTGTACGGATGTGCTTTATACAATTGATGTATGTATATGTATGGATTGTGATAAGAGTTGTATGAGCCCCTAATAAAATGTAAAAAGAAAAAAAATTACAGGCACCCTTTCTCTTTGTTGATGGCTTCTCTCCTTATTCCTGCTTTCTACTGGAAGAAAGACTAGGACCTGAACATTTAAAATATCATAAATCTCAGTGGAATGGGCCAAGATCTTGAACTTGTTGTTTTTCAAATATTTTAAACCAGTTATACTCAAAGAGTTGCCCTTGGGCCAGCAGCATTGCCACCATCTGGAGCTTATTAGAAATGAAAACTCTTGGGTCTTGATTCTACTAAGTCAAAAATTCTGGCCCCCAAATCTTTTTTTTCCCCCACAAACTCTTTCGATTATGCTGATGCAAGCTAACATTTGATAACTTTTAATCTAGTGCGTCTAGCAAATTCATTCCCAAACTTGTTTGGCTTGCCACCACTTTTACAGGAAAAAAATGACTCAATGCCACCTTGGAAATTAAAAATTTTGTTCTATAATTCATAATCCAGGATAAAGTATAAGTATCTCATTTTGATACACCCTGGGTTATTTCAGTGCCCCCTACAGAGGGCAGTCTGCCCTACTTTGGGAAACACTGGTCTGGAGGATAATTATGGATAATATTTCAAAGA
Organism: Tenrec ecaudatus; assembly: GCF_050624435.1. NCBI lineage: Eukaryota > Metazoa > Chordata > Mammalia > Afrosoricida > Tenrecidae > Tenrec > Tenrec ecaudatus. Next base: position 70,679,222 of record NC_134541.1, on the reverse strand, counting down.
ATGGAAATTCTGGAAAACTTAATTGTTCTCATGTGGAACTTGTACATAGACAAATGGTAAGTCATTTAAAAAGAACAAGGCGATAAGGCCTGGTTTAAAACCAGAACAGGTATGTTTGTGTCAGCTGTGCATACGTTCATCATATTATTTAATCTGTATACTGTGTAAATAATCTGAAAAGCTATACTATATAAAGAAGATCATGGCATCAGGATTTGAGGAAGACTCTTTAACAGCCTATGATATTCCAGTGACATAACTTTACTTGCAGAAAGCAAGACGACTTGAAACACTTATTGATGAAGATCAAATATCACAGCCTTCAGTGTGGATTACAAAAATGTTCACAATTGGTCCAAAAAGAAACATGAAAAATGGGGAAAGACTGAAGCTCTCAAGGATTTCATTTTACTGGTACCAACACCCATGGAAGAAGCAATGAGGAAATCAAATGATCTATAACATTGATCAGATCTACAGCAAAATATCTCTTCGAAGAGTTCAAAAGGAAAAATGTCCCTTTGAGCACTAAGATGAGCCTGACCCATCTCTTGGTGTTTTCTGTCAGCTCAGATGCATGCAGAAAATGAGGATGAACGAATGATGAATAAAGACGAGTGAAGAAGAAATTATGTATTCCAATATGATGAATAACATGGAATACATAATACACTGTCAGAAGAGAGGGCAAATCTGTCTTGGAGTAAGTAGTCAGAATATTCTTTAGAAGTGAGGATGATGAGATGTTGTCTCATATGCTTTGGACATACTAATCAAGAGGGATCAGGCTCTGGAGACGTCTATAGGCAGTGGTAAGGTAGAGGGTCAGTGAAAAAGGATGCCCTTCAATGGGACAGATTGACAGTCGCTACAAGAATGGGCTCAGATATAACAAATACAACAATGAGTGTCAATCAGGCTTTCATTCTTTTATACATGGGGTTGCTCAATCAGAACCTTCTTAATGGTACCTATCTCAGAGGAACAACCCCAGAGGGAAACAAATAGTTAATTTCACATTTTCAGTTGGAGATGTTTTGATTTAGAAATGAAATCTCTCTGCCATCTATGTCATCTCTAAATATTCTCTGATTGTGATAATATACTGTCCATACAGTGTCTCTGCGATGTGGTAATTAGATCTGTATCATTGAGGGGGAAGTCAATTGCTGCATTTGAAAATGAAGAAATTGAATTCATCAATTTCCAGGGTGTTTATAAAGATAACACAGGATTATTCATATCATATTACATATTTGGACATATTATCAGGAGAGATCAGTCCCTGGACAAGGACATCATACTTGGAAAAGTGGAGGGGCAATGAAAAAGAGAAAAATTATTATTTTTAAATTATTTTTTAAGTAAAAGATAATTTTATTGGTGGCTCTTACAGCCCTTATAGAAATCCATACATTAATTGTATCAAGCATATTTGTACACATGATGCCATCATTATTTTCTTAACATTTACTTCCTATTGAGCCCTTGGTATAAGCTCCTCTCCCTACCCACCCTTGTGACCCCTTGATAAATTACAAATTATTATTATTTTCATATCTTCCACCAACGCTGGCTCCCTTCCCCCATGGTTTGTGTTGTTCATCCCTCTAGCATGGTGGTGGTGGTGGTTATGTGTCGATCATTGCAATTGGTTACACTCCTGGTACCACTACTGCCATTCTTGTTCCTGGATGCTGTGTGTCCTGAGTTCTTATCTCTTGTCTGTATCTGTGCGCATGCTCTGGTCTAGTCCACAGGGGAAGGCAAGAATGGCGTCATGATAGTGGAGGGTGAGACAGCCTCGAGGAGCCAAAGGAATGTTGTGTGTCCCATTGGTGCTATACTGCATCCTGGTTGACTCATCCTTCCCTTGTGACTCTTCCGTGGGGGATCTCCCATTAGATTTGGGCTCTCTGCTCTGACCCCCTCATTCTCAACAATATAGTTTTCTCTGTTTGTTTGGGGTCTTCTGATTCCTATTAACCGATCCTGTTAACATCTCATGAGCATACAGGTTGGTATGCTTCTTCCTAGTGCGCTTGTTGCTTCTTGTAGATGGTCTCTTTAACTCCAAGCCCTTAAGGTCCAGAAGCTACATCTTTTGATAACTGGGTACCATAGCTTTCTTCACATTTTCTTATATACCCATTTTGTCTTCAATGATTGCGTCAGGAAGGTGACCATCACAGAATGCCAGGTTGTTAGAACAAAGTGCTCTTGCTTTGAGGGAGGGCACGAGCAGAAACCCAAAGTCCACCGACTACCTCAGTGTACTGCCATATAAATATATGTACATACACCAATACCTCTATTTTAATGAATTAATATATTTACATAAGTACACACCTATGCTCATGCGTCTATCCATAGCTTTGCTTCCTAGATCTTTCCTGTTTCCTTTTACCTTCCTCCTGCCCACCATCATGCTTGTACTTCTTCTGTCTCTTAGTACTTCCTCTCAGCTAGATTGATGCTGCTCCAACACCCCCAGGATCTCTACATCTTCCTTGTTGTTGGTTTTAATCACCTAGTTATTCCCTTGTCTATACCATTGTTCGCTTACTGCTATCTTCTCCCCCCAAGGCAAGTGGAAAGTTCTTAAAGAGATGGATTCACTCAGTGGCTGCAACAATGGGCTCAGGCATAGGTACAATTTCAATGGGCTCAGGCATAGGTACAATTTCAAGGATGGCACAGGGCTGTGGACTGTTTGGTTGCATAGGGTCACATGGCACCGAAGAACAACATGAATATGTAGAGGCATTTCTTTCATTTAACTTGTTCATATTAAAGTGTGCATTGTCAACCTCACTTTTACTGTCATCAAGTTGATTTTGACTCACAGAGATCATATAGGACAGAATAGAAATGCCCCTCTAGGTTTCTTAGTCTATATATTTTTAATGGATGAGAAAACCTCATCTTTCTTCTTCTAAGTGGCTGGTGGGTCTGAACTATTGTGGTTATCAGCCCTACATGTAACCCACTATGCTACTAGGTCTCCTTCCAGTTGTTATTAGGTCACTAGAATTTGTTCTTAGTTTTTGGGATTGAGACCCTAAGGTAATGGTTCTCAATATTGGCTGCATATTGCAATCACTTGAAATATTTAAAATGTGTCGATGCTTGGGTTCTATACACATAAATATTTACTTAATTAGTTGGTCTGTGGTGCAGCTTATATACTGGCATATAGTATTGTTCATAGTAAGTGAGCAAACAGTAATTATTATATTATTATTATATTAAAATTGTAGTGTCATAACCATGTCACTTCTGTCTCCCTAGTGGCAAAGCACTCAAGAGATAGACACATTCTCTAGAAACCAAGAACTATTATTGCTGGGTTATGGTATGTACAGATATTTCTGTCTCTGAGAATCTAAAACCTTAAATTTCTACTATTTTATTTGCTTCTTTATATTATTTGTAACCTGTGTAAAATGTATTATGATTTACACACTTCTTTCAAAGATAAATCTCATAAGCTCCTCTTAAAATTATTGGGCATGAGGGAGAACTCTATTTAGAGCAGGATTTTAATTCCTATTTTTCTATATAGAAAATCAAAGTGCTGGACTTTAAATGTCATGAACTTGAAATTCAAATTTAAATCTATTTTCCTGATCATGATCTTCTTACCTTGCTTCTGGTTGGTAGTCATAAGTCTACATACCTATAGCTATGAAGCATTGTTATGGTTCATTGTGCCTCATGACTTGATGTCATCTTATGTGCATAAGGCATGAAATATATATGCATCTATTTCATATATATATATATATACTCTCTATTATATGAAATATACATACACTCTACAAAATCAAAGCTCTAAAAATTAAAGTTACTTTGCTGTGGATATCTTAGTGAAGCACATTATTTATATAGTCAGTTAAATTTGTTAAAATTTTGGAGATAAGTAGAGGATAGATCTATATAATTTCTGGTGCATTTTTAATTACAAAGGAGTAGTTATGCATTAGACTGATAACCACAAGGTCAGCAGTTTGACCAAAATTACTAGCTGTTCTGAGGTATAAAGATGAGGCTTTCTACTCCCATAAGGGGTTATAGTCTCAGAAACCCATAGGAGGCAGTTCTACGGTGTTGTGTAGGATCATTATGAGCAGGGACCGACTTGATAGTAGTTAGTTTTTTTTTTGTTTTGGGTATAAAATTGGAAATGTAATTAACCTAAAATTACTTACATGTAACATGTAATGATAAATGGAGAAAAGATTAAAGTTAGCAAGATGAAGAGCAAATGCCTTGAGAGTGATTGGGACAGGGAGTGTATGGGTGTGCTTTGTACAATTGATGTATGTATATGTATGGATTGTGGTAAGAGTTGTTGGAGTCCCTAATAAAATGTAAAAGAAGAAAAAAAAAAGTTAGCAAGAATTTCATTTGGATCCAATAATCAATGGTCATAGAAACAGCAGTCAAGAGATTAAACAGTGTATTGCACTGGGTAGCTCTGCTGCACAAAACCTCTTTAAAGTGTTGAAAAGCAAGCAGGTTTCTTTGAGAACTAAAGTGCCCTTGACCTAAGCCACGGTATTTTCAGTAGCTTCATATGCATGTGAAAGTTGCATACTGAATAAGGGAGACTAAGGAAGAATCAATGCACTTGTATTATGGTGTTGCCAAAGACTATTGAAAGTGCCATGGACTGCCCAAAGGACCAACAAGTCTACCAGAAGGCCTCTCTTAAGAGAGGCAATGATGGCAAGACTTTGTCTCATACGGTGGACATGTTGTCAGGAGAGACCCGTCCCTGGAGAAGAACATCATGCTTGATAAAGTGGAGGGACTGTGAAAAAGAAGGCCCTCAACAAGATGGTTTGACACAGTGGCGGCGATGATGGGCTCACACATTAGAGGAAGCGTGAGGATGGGGGAGGACTGGGCAATATTTTGTTCTGAGGTACACAGGGTCCCTATGAATCGGAACTGACTTGATGGCACTCAACAGCAAAAGCATAATTTTCTGACTATCTACAGACTAAGATTGGTGGTACATATACTACTCGATTTTCTTATATATGTAACATTTTGTGTATCACTTAAAACACATTTCCTCACCTGATTTCTGGCACTAATGATATTCTTTTTTCTTACAGGTCTTCAAACACTTAGGATTGTTGTGAAGGCAAGAATATATCTAGTTCATTATAATTTTTTGTGTTAAATTGACAGTGATGTATTTACCATCATAATAACTAGTAAGATTTAAAAATATTATTTCTACTTATTACAACCAAGAAAGAAGTCCTTGGGTAGTAGGAGCAGCATACCTAGCTGCTATCTGAAAAGTTGGTGATTTATGTCTATGTCCATCCTGAGCCACCTTGGGAGAAATGCTTAGCTATAAGCTTCTAAAACGTTAACTATAAATATGTTATGGCACACAGCTCTACTCTGACACAAACAGCTTCACTACTAGCCGAATTGACTAATGGAAACTTATTTTATTACAAAGGAAAAAGCAATATTCTTCTAGATAACAATATATATGCCCTCTTTTCCAAATTTGAGTCTCGTGAAACAATAAGAAACATAGAAAATTCACTTGTAATACACCTTTACCAAAGTCAAAACGCTTTACAAAGCAGAGCAGAGTGGACACCCTTCACAGTGCAGTGTGGCGCTGATATGAACATCATTCCATAGCAAAATCTTGTTTTACCAGGTCATCAGATGCTCAGGTTGCTGTTAATGAGAACACAGAACACTCTCCACCAAAACAGAAAAAAAAAACATTGAAAGAAAAGGGGAAGCATATTTGTAAAGAGACTGCCTAGAAACAAGCATTTAGGGGAAAATAATTACAAGTATTTTAAATCTGCAGTTAGTTGCTTCTCCTGAGGAAAAATGGGGCACAGTTTTCTAGAATTTTTAGGGAATTCTTTAGTTTCAACAATCAGGGAATAAATGTCAGAAAATATTTATATTTAGTTCTATACTTACTCAAGCTTCTCCTGAAAAGACTTACAGTCTCAGAAACCCTCTATAAGGTTGCTAAGAGTCAGAATCCACTCAATGGCACTGGTAAGTTTTTTTTTTAATTTATACTTAATCAAAGGGGCTGACACAATTTAAGCAATGAGTCATCAAGGTTGAGAGTCTTGGGATCTTTATATATTGACATATGCAGAACCTCTCTTGGGAAGTGTTTACTCCAGAGGCTGAGGGCTTTACCTCTGGAGAAATTAGAATCATGATTTCCACCTGTGCCCCATGTTTTTGCTTTTCAGGTGTGTTAATTTTCCATTAGTTGGGAGAGTTATTTCACAGATTGGGAAGCTTCTGTCTAATTCTAGCACTGTGGTATGTTGCTACAAAAGCCTCATTATCATCAGCACCACCACCACACATTAGTCATTACTAACATCATCAGTGATGACTATAATTGGTGATAATCAACAACATTATCATCAGTTACTACTATCCCATAATGAAATATTTATCATCAGGCACAATCAACTAGCTTTAAAATATTTGTTCTAATGGGTTTTAAAAACCAAATTCAATGATTTTATGAAATACACAGTACAATTTCAGTAAAGGTATATTAAATTGGTAAGGAATATTGAATTTCTCATCCTGACACTTCTATCTGTAGACTGGTAGGATTGAATGGGTGATGGTTAAAAGGCATAAGAATATAGAATCATACGGACTCTTCATTCATGTATTTTCATTCTTAAGTAATAAACATTCAAAAGAATTAATATTATTCAAGAATATATCACTGTTAATATATTGTTAATAAAGCTATTGAGAATAGGAGCTAGAGAGCCCGAAGGCAGAGAGGGAAGAGAGGCCCAGTGGGAAGCACCAGGAGTGGCAGGATGTCTGGAGGGGTGATTGCCACGGCCTAGGCTAATTTTAAACTCCAAAGTCAGCAAATCCATGACCTTTTTGATGACCCTTTACCTCCTTACTTCCTATACAAGACTCCAGCCATGGCCAACACATGATTAGGTTCATGTTTGGACCTGAGACATATGACCAGGTCATGGATTAATCCATTCATAACCTGTAGACACAGACAGGCCAAGCATCCCACATTCAACAAACAGACAACCCTAGACAGAACTCTTTTGGTGGCAAATCACTAGAGCTGCTACTGGCTTCATCAGGTGGTTTTCTTTCCTTCCTGCTTGATGTTTGTGGTCTGTGAGCCCTTTCTTCAGTCCACGAGACCAAGAACCCCTGGACACATCAAAGCAGGTGCAACACTTCTAAAAATTAAGTCTGAGATAATTATAGATGCATGTGGAGTTATAATAAATAACAAAGACATTCTACATGACCTTTATATAAATGGCAATGTCTTACAAAACTGTGGTACAGAATTACAGCCAGGATGGTGATAGTGATACAATTTATGAATCTTATTAATATTTCCCCAGTTGTACTTATACTCAGTTGTGTGTGTTTATTTAGTTCTATGCAATTTAACACTTGTGTAGGTTCCATGTATCTACCAACTTAGCTAAAATAAGAACACTTGCACCACCACCAGGATCCCTCATGTTACTTATTGCTTTTAAATGGTCTACTTCATTTTCTAATTTTAGGAAATAAATGAATTGGGCTCTTATTATCCTTCAGTATCAGTATGAACTCACCAATTTAAACATTTTATCCTTCTTTTTTAAAAAAAAACATCAGTGTATTGGGGACTCATACGACTCTTATCCCAATCCATACATCCTTGCATTTATGTCAAGCACATTTGTACATTTGTTGCCCTCATCATTCTCAAAACATTTTCTTTCTACTTAAGCCCTTGGTATCCGCTCCTCATTTTCCCCTCCCTCCCTGCTGCCCCCCTCCATCATGAACCCTTGATACTTTATAAATTATCATTGTTTTGTCATGTCTGACACTGTCCGACATCTCCCTCCCTTCACCCACTTTTCTGTTGTCCATCCCACAGGGAAGAGGTTCTATGTAAATCCTTATAATTGGCTCCTCCTTTCTATCCCACCTTCCCTCCACCCTCCAGTACAGCCACTTTCATCACTGGTCTTGAAGGGATCATCTGTCCTGGATTCCCTGTGTTTCCATTTCCTATCTGTATCAGTGTACATCCTCTGGTCTAGCTGGATTTGTAAGGTAGAATTTGGATCATGATAGTGCAGGGAAGCATTTAGGAACTAGAAGAAAATTGTATGTTTAATTTTTACTACACTGCACCCCAACTGGCTCAACTCCTCCCTGTGACGCTTCTGTAAGGGGATGTCTCATTACCTATAGACGGACTTTGGGTACCCAAAATGCACTCCCCCTCATTCTCAATTATATGATTTTTTGTTCATTGATGCCTTATACCTGATACCTTCGACACCTCATGGTCACACAGGCTGGTGTGCTTCTTCCATGTGGACTTTGTTGCCTCTGAGCTAGATGACCACTTGTTTATCTTCAAGCCTTTAAGACCCCAGATGCTATATCTTTTGATAGCCAGGCACCATCAGCTTTCTTCAACACATTTGCTGTGTAAACATTTGTCTTCAGCGATCATGTCAGGAAGTTGAGAATTATGGAATGCCAACTTAATAGAACAAAGTGTTCTTGCATTGAGAAAGTATTGAATAGAGGCCCAATGTCCATCTGCTACCTTAATACTAAACCTATAAATATATGCACGTAGATCTATTTCCATATCATCATATATAAATATATTTACATATGTACATGCTTGTATTTAGACCCCTATATATGCCCTTTGCCTCCTATTTCTTTCCTATATTTCCTGATATTTTCCTCTTGTCCCACAATCATGCTCAGCCTTCATTTGGGTTTCAGTAATTTTTCTCAGTTACATTGCCCTTGATCAGTCCCTACCAGGCCTCTCACACCCTCCTTTCCACTAATTTTGGATCACTTTTGTTCCCTTGTCCTTGGGTTGGTCAACACCACCTCTTTTCCCCCACAATCTCCTCTCCTATGGCCCCGCGGAACCATAGATCCCATTGTTTTCTCCTTGAGACTGTTCATCCAGCCTATTTTATCTTAATACACCTGCAGAGATAGTAATATGCACACAAAAAACAAGACATACCAAGACAAAGCGACACAAGAAAACACAATGACAACAACAAAAAAAACCAATGACCAAAATTAATTAAATAAATAAACAATAATTAAAAATAAAAGAAATACCTGTAAATAATTCAACGTCTGTTTGTTGACCTCTAGGAGTGTCCTTCAGTCGAGTCTGATGGGGTACCACGCTCTGGCCCCAAATTCTATCCTTGGCATTCCCTCGGGACCTCCCTGCTCTGCTCCCCACTCTGTTCTGCCGCAAGTCCTTAGAGTTTTGTCTCCATGTGGTGGGGTCATACAGGTTCAATGCCAACACTGAGTCTCCAGTGTTGTCTCCCATAGGGCCATGGGTCACGTCGCATCTCATGGTGTGATCAGACATATGGTCCACTCTGTGCATTGGCTGTTCTGAGGGGATATGATCCTCCAGGCTTTGTGGACCAGGCTGCACTCCACTCTCTTCCTCCCACTTCATTTGCTCATGTGCTCTGATCAGAAATGTCCCTCTCCCCGAGCTGCATCTTCAGTGCAATCCCCTAAAGTAAATTCTTCTTGGGGGAGAGGCAGTTGTCCAAGTAGTTGGGATTGGGGCTGGGCACTCACTCAGACTCCTCCACTGACTCCCCGCTCCAGGCCAGCATGCCACATTCACATCCAGGAACACCAGGTTGAAGTCTGGTTCCTCTTTCCCTGTGGAGATATAAACAATACAATCTCCTTGGGTGGGTTAGTGCCCTGTTCTTCCACTACACATTTCTATCTCCCCCCTCCTCCTTTTTAGTTGGCTACCATATGTACCCCTGGATTTGGTCTGGCCTGTGCCATTCTACCCTGACTTCACTCCAGGAATATTTGTATACAATAGCTTTTTCCCTATGCCCCTTCTGCATTTTTTTAAGCTTACCCCAGCCTACTCATGTTGAACTTGTCCATTTGTGCATGGCTCACTTCATTTAGCATAATTTCTTGCAGTTCTTCCCATGCGGCAATATGCTTCATGTGTTCATCACTGCTTTTTAGCGATACATAGTACTCCATTGTATGTAAGTACCACAGTTTTTAATCCATTCGTCTGTTGATGGAAATTTGGGTTGTTTCCAACTCCTTGCAATTGTGAAATGTGCCATGATGAACATTGGAGCACAGATATCTGACCACAGTTTGTTTCCTGCCTCTTCTGGGTATATGCCCAGTAGGGGGATTGGTGGGTCCTATGGTAGTTCAATCTCCATCTGTTTTAGATATCACCAAATCAATTTCCATAGTGACTGTACATACCTACAGCTTACCACAGCACCTCCAACACTCGTCGCTTTATGGTTTTTTGAATTGGGCTATCTTTGATGGTGTTAGATGGTATCTCATAGTTGTTTTGATTTGCATTTCTATTATGGCTGATGATCAGGAACATTTTCTCATGTGTTTATTGGTCATTCGGATTTCACACTCTGTGAAACTTCTGTTCAGGTCCTTTTCCCTCCTCCACAGTGGGCAATTAGTTTTGCTCTTATTGTAAGCTTGCAAAGTATTGTATATTTTAGTAATAAGACCTTTGTCTGATGTATCATTGCTAAGGATAATTTCCAAGTCGGTGGGCTCTCTTATTACTCCCTTGGTGAATTCTTTCTATGTAGGCAGGTGACTTATAGTCAGTACATCCCACTTGTCAGTTTGTGGCTTTCCCTAATTCTGATAGCCTATATATTCCTGTGCCAAGGTTCTCAGGTTTGTCCCAATACCCTCATTAATGGCCCTAATATTTTGGGTTTCATCTCAAGGTCTGTTATCCACCTTTAGTTTTTTCTTATGCATGGAGTGAAGTAAGGGTCTGGCTTCATTTTTCTGTAGGTAGATATCCATTTTATCCAGCACCATTTATTGAAGCGGAAATCCGCTTTCCATCTGATATTTTTTTGGACCCTTATCAAAAACCAGTTGCCTGTATGCTGATGTTTTTATTTCTGGGTCTTCAGCAATTTCCCATTGGTCTGACTATCTTTCGGTATACCAGTATCATAGTGTTTTGACTACTGTGACCATATAATATGTGCTAAAGTCAGGTAGAGCAAGCTCTCCCACTTTGTCCTTCTTGAGGAGTTCTCTTCTAATTCTGGCCTTCTTCCCTCTCCATATGAAGTTTGCAATCAGTTTTTCCAATTATTTTATGAAGGATGGTGTTATTCAATTCAGGATAGTATTAAACTTATATAGTGCCTTGCACAGAACTGGCATCTTTAAAATATTGAGTCTTCCAATCCACAAGCATGGGATAGTCTTCCATTTGTTGAGGTCACTCTTGGTTTCCTGTAATAGTGTTTATAATTTTCCTCATACAAATCTTACATTTTTTTAGTTAGGTATATTCCTAGATATTTCTATTTGTGCTCGGCTATTTAAAGCGTACTACCTTTTAAATTTTCTCTTCTGCAATCTTATGTAATGTGCATAGTAGACCGATAGACTTCTGCTTGTTGATCTTGTATCTTTCCACTCTGACAGATTCCTCTATCGCTTTCAACATTCCACTTGTGGAATTTAGGGGATTTTTTATGTATAGAATCATACTGTCTGTGAATAATGATAATTTTGTCTCTTCCTTACCCAGATGAATACCTTTGTCTTTTCTTTGTCTTATGTTGTTAGCTAGAACCTCCAGTACTATGTTAAATAGGAGTGGGGACAAGGGGCATCCTTGTCTGGTCCCCTTTTTCAGTGAAATTGTTTTAGTTTTTTTCCCATTGACTACCACATTGGCTGTTGGATTTCCATATATAGTTATTAAGATATTGAAGAATGTTCCTTCTATTCCTATCTTCTTTAGTGTCTTAAGCAGGAATGGGTGTTGGGTGTTGTCAAATGCTTTTTCCGCATCATGTGGTTCTTATCATTTTTCCTGCCAATGTGGTGAATAATACTAATGGTCTTTCATATGCTGACCATCCCTGCATCCCTGGTATGAATCCCACTTGGTCACAGTGAATTATTTTTATATGCTTTTGTATACTGTTGGTCAGTATTTTGGTAAGGATTTTTGTATCAATGTTCATTAGGGATATTGGTCTATAGTTCTCAATTCTTGTGGGATCCTTTCCTGCTTTATGTAACAGAGTTATACTAACTTCATAGAAAGAGTTTGGGAGTTTTCTATCTTTTTCTATGTTCTGGAAATGTTTGTGCATGATTAGTGTCAGTTCTTCTCTGAATGCTTGGTAGAATTCTCCTGTGAAAGCATTGGCCCAGAGGACTTTTTGTTGGTAATCCCTTAATAACCTTGTTTATTTCTTCCATTGCTAAGGGTCTGTTGATGTTCTTAGTATCCATCTGGGATAGTCTCAGAAGGGATTATGTTTCCAAGTAGTTGTCCATGTCTTCCGAGTTGTTGAATTCATTAGAGTATAGGCCTTCATAATACTGTGTAATTATCCTTTTGATTTCATTGGAGTCCATTGTAATGTCCCCTGTTTCATCCCTCATCCTTGCAATTGACATTTGTTCCTTCTTTTCTTTGGTTAGGTTTGCCAGCGGCCTATAAATTCTGTTAATTCTTTCAAAGAACCAACTTTTAACTGCATTACTTTTTTCCATGGTTTGCTTATTTTCTCTCTCCTGTTCTCCTGTATCTCAGCTATGATTTTTATTATTTCTATCCTCTTGCTATTAGTAGGTTTGTTCTGATGACTCTGCTCTAATTGGTGTAAGTTCTGTGCCAGCATATCAACCACAAGTTTTTTCAGGTGTGCATTTGTTTCCATCAGTCTTCATTTGATAAATGCCTTTGCTGTATCCCAAAGGTTTTGGTACGTCATATTTTCATTCTCATTGGTTTCTAGAAACTTCCTGATTTCATCTCTGATCTGGATCAATACCCACTCTTTTTGCAACAGAGAATTAATCATCGTCCAATTGTTTTCCATTGTTTTCTTCACTGTTCTGTTGATTTCCAGCCTTATGGAACAGTGATCAGAGACGTATGTATAATCTCTATGTGCTTGAATTTACTCAAGTTCGACTTGTGTCAGAGCATGCGGTCTATCTTTGAATATGTGCCATGTAGGCTTGAACAGAATGTGATTTTTAATTTGGGTGGAAAGCTCTGAAAATATCTATCAATCCAAGTCATCCAGGCATTGAATCTACAGCTCCTGGAGAGGGACATATCTGATTGGAGCACACGGGAGCAAATGAAGGGGGAGTAGGAGAGAGTGGAGCACATCCTGGCCCACCAGGACTTGAGGACGATGACCCCAATTAAAGCAAGCAATCGACAGAGAGGACCACATGGCCAGCCCCACTATGAGACTTGATGTCAAAGCTTATCATGAATCAAGAGGCAGTTGTGTGAACAGAACAAGGGCATACTGCATGGTTTAAATTCAGGAAAAGTATGTATCAAGATTGCGTCCTCTCAATATACATATTCAATCTCTATGTTGAGCAAATAATCAGAGAATCTGAATTATATGAAGAAGAATGTGGTGTCAGGATTTGAAGAATACTTATTAACAATATGTGATACGCAGATGATACAACTTTGCTTGCTGAAAGTTAGGAGGACTTGAAGCACTTGCTGATGAAGATAAGGATTACAGCCTTCAGTATGGATTGCAACTCAATGTAAAGAAGAAAAATATCCTCACAATGGGACCAACAGGTAATATCATGATAAATGGAGAAAAGATTGAAGGTGTTACGGATTTTGTCTTGCTTGGATCCACAATCACTATCAAGAAGCAGCAGCTAAGACATCAAAAGGTATGCTGCATTAGTTGCATCTGTTGTACAAGAGGTCTCTTCTCTAGAATACTGAAAATCAGGGAAGTTACTTTGAAAATTAAAGTGGGCCTGACCCAAGTTTTGGCATTTTCAATCACCTGATACGCATGTGAAAGTTAGATATTGAATATAGGACAAGAAGAATTGTGCATTGGAATTACAGTGCTGGCGAAGAATATTAGAAGTATTGTGGGCTGCCAAAAGAAGAAACAAATCTCCTTGGAAGAGAGATAGACTTTTATGGTTATTCTGGCAGAACACAATATTTTTCAGTAATCTTTCTGACACCAAAATTCAAACACATCAAATTCTTCCTTAATCTTTCATATTTTTTGCCCATTTAACCCAGCCCTTTGTCTCCTTTCTCATAACTTTTGCTCAGCTTCCACTCCTAGTTTATACATAATCTACTTCTCTATTATTTCCACTGATGCCCAGGATGCTAAGTTATTTTCTGTATTTGTCGCATATCTTTGATGTATAGGGTCTGTGTATCTTGTCTACCTGGTTTGACATCTGGCTAGAATATTTCCAAAATGTTTATTTATTTATTTTTAAAAGGCATTTTATCGGGGCTTTTACAGGTCTTATCCCAATCCATACATACATACATTGTGTCAAGCACATTTGTACATATGTTGCCATCATTTCAAAACATTTTATTTCTACTTGTGCCCTTGGTATCAGCTACTAATTTTCCCCCTTCTTCCCTCATGAACCCTTGATAATTTATAAATTATTTTTCATGTCTTACACTGGCCAGTGTCTCCCTTCACCCACTTTTCTGTTGACCATCCCCCAGGGAAGGGGTGAAATGTAGATCATTGTGATTGGTTCCCCCTTTCCCCCCACCTTCCCCTTACCCTCCTGGTATCACTACTCTCATTATTGATCCTGGGGGTTTATCTGTCCTGGATTCCCTGCATTGCAAGCTTTTCTGTACCAATCTGGTCTAGCCAGATTGATAAGGCAGAATTGGAATCATGAAGCATTAAAGAACTAGAGGAAAGTTGTATGATTCATTGGTGCTATACTGTACCCTGACTGGCTTGTCTCTTCCTTGAGGCTCTTCTGTGAGAGGATGTCCATTTGTCTACAGATGGGCTTTGGGCCTAGACTCCACACTCCCCCTCATTCTCATAAATATGATTTTTTTTGTTCTGGGTCTTTGCTACCTGATACCTGATCCCATCAATACCTCATGATCACACAGGCTAGTGTACTTTTGCCACGTGGGCTTTGTTGCTTCTCAGCTAGATGGCTGTTTGTTTAGCTTCAAGTCTTTAAGACCCCAGAGGCTGGGCACCATCAGCTTTCTCCACCACATTTACTTAAACACCCATTTTTCTTCAGCAATTGTGTCAGGGAAGGTGAGCATCTCAGAAAGCTGGGTTACTAGAACAAAGTGTTCTTGAGTTGAGGGAGTACTTGAGTAGAGGCCTAATGTCCGTCTACAGCCTTAACACTTAACATATAAATATATGTACATAGATAAATTTCCCTATCATTATATATAAATATATTTACATATGTACATGCCTGTATTTAGACTTCCATAAATATCCTTTGCCTCCTAGTTCTTACCTTTATTTCCTTTTACTTTCTTCTTGTCCCACTACCATATTCGGCCCTCCTTGACATTTCAGTAATTCTTCTTGACTACATTGCCCTTGATCAAGCTCCACCAGGTATCCTATGCCCTCCTTGCCATCAATTTTAGATCACTTGTTGTTCCCTTGTCCCTGGGTTTGTTGACATCTTCCTTCCTTTCCCCTGCCTCTCACACTCCTGTGCCCGGCCCCTGATGCATTGGTCCCATTGTTTTCTCCTGCAGGTTGTTTATCCTGCCGATCTATCTAGATAGACATGCAGAGACAATATCAAGCACAGAAAGAAGCAAAACAAAACAACAACAGAAAACAAAAAACAAAACAACAAAAAAGGATAACCAATAAATAGTTCTAGGTCTATTTGTTGACCTTTATGAGTGTTTTTTGGCCAAGTCTGATTGGGTGCCACACCCTGGCCCTTTATTTGGATATAATCCAACTCTAAAAAATGCAATAGTTCAACTCATATCAAGGAGTGTTGTACAATCACTACCACAGTTTAAAAACATTTTCTTCCTTCTTGTACTCCTTGTTATTAGTTCCCCATTAAACTCTAACTTCCCCTGCCATTATCCCAGGGAATCCTTAATCTAGTTATTTTCTCTATAGATTCACCCATCCTGGGTTTCATATACTGAAAAATATAGAAAAATGCATAACAAAGAGTCAAGAAGGCTACCAACAATGACAAAATGAATAATAGAAATTAAACCCCATTTGAAATGAAAAGTATTAAAAAGTGCAAACTCAAAATTTGTCAAAAAGGAGATCCAATGGTAAGGTTTTAACCATTCAAATCAGATATTTCATTTTAACCTATTATAATTGTCCCTACAATACTCAATCTGATAACTAGGCTATTCCCATGCCTCAATTATGGTCAAAGGGAAATACTGGAGGTTTATTCTATGTGTAGAACCTGAAAATGTGTTTGGGTCTTTCATTGTCATCGATAGCCTTCTGCACACCAGGAGCTTTCCCTGGATCTTGACAATCTGATCCCAGTTGAAGCGAAAGCTCCTGTCAAGGTGGTTTTTAATAGGTACATATACAGAATGTGGTGGATGCGTCATGGGCATTGTCAGGCTCTCTACCATGTCACTTGTTAGATTGAGTTAGCGAACCGCATGACCTGAGATAATGGGGTTGCCTTCATCTTGATATTTAATCCTTACACTAGTGGACTTATATATGTCCTTTTGTGATTGACTAACTTCAATCAGCATAATGGTTTCCAGATTCCTCCATGTCATAAAGCAGTGGTTCTCAACGTTCCTAATGCCGCGACCCTTTAATACAGCTCCTCATGTTGTGGTGACCGCCAACCATAAAATTATTTTTGTTGTTACTTCATGACTGTAATTTTTCTACTGTTATGAATCATAATGTAAATATGATGCAGGATGTATTTTCATTGTTACAAATTGAACATAATTAAAACATAGTGAGTAATCACAAAAATAATATGTAATTACATAATGCAAAATATTTATTTCTAATTACAAATGAATGCAATTTTGTCTTGAAGCAAGGTGTAGCATGGGTAACAGTCTTCACGCTGAGTAGGTTCTTGTATGTGGGTCGATCTGTATATGGGTGGGTCCGCTTGAAGATGGATAGAGGAGCGGTATCTAGGTTCCTAAAACCATCAGAAATATGTGTTTAATGTGAAAGGGTCATTAGACTTTCAAAGCGCTTGAGACCCACAGGTTGAGAACCAATGTAATAATAAGGTGTTTCATTATTTGATAACTATTTTTTAGGTATGTGTAGTATTCCATTGGGTGTATATGTCGTTGGTTTTATAAAATTCCTTCTATTGATGGGAATTTGGGTTATTTCCATCTTCTTGCTACTGTGAGCTGTGCTGCAGTGAACATGGGAGACCATACATCTGTTTGTGATCTGTCTCCATATTGCTTTCCAGAATGATTGTACATATGTATAAGTCAACCAACAATGTAGAAGAGTTTCAATCTCTCCACACCCTGTTTAATTGGTCTGGGTATCTATCATCATATCAGCACTGTTTTGTCAACTGCAGCCATGCAGTAGGCTTGGAGGCCAGGACCACTTACTTTGTTCCTTTAGAGGTGTTCTTTGCTTATCTTGGGCTTCTCTCCTCTCCACCTGAAGTTGGTAATTAGTTTTTACATTTCTTTAAAGCATGATGCTGGGATTTGGATCAAGATTGTGTTCTATTTGTAGTTTGCTTTAGGTATTATTGACATTCTCACAATATTGTGTCTTCCTATGCAGGAACACGGGACAGTCTTTCGTTTTTATAGGTCTCTTGGTTTCTGGGCTTAATGTTCTGTAGTTTTCTTCGTGCAGGTCTTTTGGGTCTTTGGTTAGGTTTACTCTTAGGTTTTTCAAATTTGTGTGGCTATTGTGAATAGTATTGTTTTCTTGATGCCTTTTCCAGATATCTCATCACTAGTATACAAGAGTCCAATTGATTTCTTCTTGTTAATCTTGTATCCTACTACTATACTAAATTCCTCAAATGTTCCCAACAACATTTTTGTGGAAACTCTGGGCTTCTATGTAAAACTTTATCATCTGAAAACAGAGAGAGTTTCACTTCTTCTTTGCCCAATCATACTCCCTTCATTTCTTGTTGTTGTCTTATGGTTCAGCACAATTTTGACTTAAGTGGTGATAAGAGGCATCCTTGTCTGGTTCCAATTTTCTATGGGAATATTTTCAGTTTTTCCCCAGTGAATGTGATATTGGTTATTGGTTTTTCTTAAATGGCCATTATTATGTTGAGAAATTTCCCTTCTATTCCTATCTTATTTTATTAGGAATGGGTGTTGGATAATGTCAATTTTTCCCCCTGCACCAATTGATATAATCATGTGGTTCTTATTCTTTATCTTGCTTATGTGGTGAAATACATTAATTGCTTTTCAAATGTTGAACCAGCTTTACATCCCTCATGTTTTAGGCCAGGTTGACTAAAAAAAACAAACCACAGATACTCATATCTCATATATGAGATTTTGCATATCTCATATAAAGAAATTTATATCAAGAAGTAATCATATATCAAGAACACATACCAGTCCTGTTCAACATAAGTTTCTAAGTTTAGTACTAGTCCATAGTCTTCATACTAAGACAGTCACATGCAATGATACAAAATGCAGGAACATCACAAGCTGGTGGTTGCAAAGTCGTGTGGATCCAAGGTCAGTGTAAACATGGCAGGGCTCTGATAGCTCCCATAGTGACCAGTCAGCAGGAAGATGAAGGGGGAAAGATGGAAGAGGAGGATCCAGGATCCTCCTTATGAGAAGGCCACACCCCCAAGGCGGCATCATCAGGTTGTGACCTGATTGACAGGTCTCACTCGACTCCTAATCAGGAGTATCCAGTTGATATAAAATATCTAACCACCACACCTGATGTGAATCCTACTGGGTCATGACATACTATATTTTAAATATGTTGCTGGATTCTATTGACCAGGATTTTGTTGGGAATTTTTGCATCTATGGTTATGAGAAATATTGGCCTATAGTTTTCTATCTTTGTGGAGTTTGTGCCTGTTTGGGATCAGGACTGGCTTCAAGAATGAACGTGTGTGTTTGCTGTTCATTTTTATATTCTGGTAAAGTTTGTGTAGAATTAGTGAACACGTTTCTCTGAATAGTTGCTAGAATCCTCCTGTGAAACCATCAGGTCCTGTGCTTCTCTTGGTTGGGAGTGTCTTGATAACCTTGTCTATTGTTTTTTTGGTTTTTTTTGCATGGGTCTGTTCAGATTATTTTATTTCAATCTGAGTTAATTTGGGTACAGGGTATATTTCTATGTATTTATTCATGTGTTCTAGATGATCAAACTTGGGGGAATACAGTCTTTCATAATGCTGTTATTTTATTTCATTTGGATCTGTTGTGATACCACCCATTTCCTCTTAAATTTATATATTTGCGTCTGCTGTTTCTTTTGTTAAGTTTGCTAGCAGTTTTTGTCAATTTTTCTTAATACTTTGAAAAAAACAACTTCTTGTCTTGTTGATTTTTTCCATTTTTTCCCAGCTGATTTATTTCTACTCTAATTTTGATTATTGCTTTTCTTCTGTTGTTCATGCTGTTGTCTCTATGCTAATTGCTGGAGATGCTGTGTTAAAGTTTCAAAATTATGTTCTCCTCTTCCTTGTGTGTGCATTTATTGAAATAAACTGACCTCTGATAACTTCTTTTGCTAATTTCCCACAGATTGGGGATCTTGTAGTATCATTCTCATTTGTTTCAAGAAACTTAATTTAACCTCTTATTTGGACTAAGACTCGATCTTTGAGTTGTGTGTTGTGAGTCTTCATGTGTTTCCCTTCTTGTTGTTGTTCTTTCTATGGTTATTTCCAGTTTTATGGCACTGTGGTCTGAGAAGATGCTTTGAATAATCTTTATATTTTTGAATTTGTTATTGCTTGCTTTGTGGCCTAGCATGTGGTCTATTTAGAATATGTGCCGTGTGCATTGGAGAAGAACGTGGTGTTTTATTTTGTTTCATTGCTCTTGGCATACTCTGTAAATATCCAGGAGGTCCAGTTGTTTGATTGAGTTGCTCAGCTCTTCTGTTTCTTTATTGAGTTTCTTTCCTATTGATATTTTTTTTTCCTTGAGAGTAGTGTATTAAAGTCTCCTACTATTATTGTCACTCTGGTGATTTCTCTTTTTATCTCTGTGGATTTGGTTGATTTTGAGAGTCTTTTGTTGGGTGTATATATGTTTGTTATGTGTATATGTTTATTAGGGTGACATGTTCATGATCTTTTCATCATTATGTAGTGTCCATTCTTGCCTTTCATTATATAGTATACTTTGAAGTCTATTTTGTCAGAGATTAATATTGCCACCCCTGCTTTTGTGTGGTTTCAGTTGGCTTGGTAAAATTTTTGCCATCCTTTAACTTTCAGTCTGTTTTCTTTATCTGTGAATTTGAGGTGTGTCTCTTGAAGGCAGCAGATTGAGGGGTATTGTTTCCTACTCCAGTCTGCTGTTCTTTATCTTTTGATAGGTGCTTTTATTCTAAATGTAGGTTAATTACTATTATTTTGTATTATTTGTGTTTGGTACTATTTCTTTTTTGGGGTGCTGGAGGGGAGGGAGAGCATTATTCATGACTTCATTTCCCCACTAGCTCTGTGGTGTTTGGGATTTTGTTTTCAATGTGGTATTACACGCTATGGTGGTCTCATGTTTGTGTGGTTCTGTTATTGATTATCTGACCATAGAGATCCAGTTTGTATTTTTTTGTAATGATGGTTTTGTTTTTACAAATTCTCTAAACACTTTTGTATTTCATATTTGCTCATAGCTTTGATAGATATTGGATTTTTTGTAGGTGGGTTTTTATTTCAGTTTGGTATATGTTGCTCCATTCCCTTCTTGCTTGCATGGTTTCTACCTAGAGGTTTGAACTTATCCTTATATTTTTGCCTTTGCAGGTGATTGCTTTTTTCCCCTCTGGAATCACTCAAGATTCTCTCGTTTTCCTTGAAGTTGGATAATTTGACTACTATATGAAGGGTTACCCACCAAACGCGGATGTTTTCAAAGCTACGTATTCATTCATTCACTCATTCATTTATTTTTACAAAACAAATGTATCACCTTCAAAGTACTCTCTATTACACTTAATATATTTGTCAAATCTGTAATTCCATTCTTGGAAACAGTTTTCAAACTCATCTATTTGGATGGCTGACGGCACCTCCCTCATTTTTTTCTTCACCTCTTCTATTTTATCAAATCACTATCATTTTATGTCCCTCTTTATTTGTGGAAACAAAAAGAAGTCCCACGGAGTGAGGTCAGGTGAATAAGGTGCATGGGGCAAGAGAGGGATACTGTTTTTTGCCAAAATCTGGTACACTGAGTTAGCTGCGTGAACAGATGCATTGTCATGGTGACACAATGTACCACAAATAAGGCCTTTTTTGTCTCACACTGATGCACAATCTTTTCAGAACCTCTAAATAGAAAACTTGATATTAGTCTGACCTGGTGGAATGAACTCCAAAAAGCACTATCACCCTCACATCAAAAAACAAAAATACAAATGAGCATTGTCTTGATCTGTGATTTTACTTGAAGAACTTTTTTTGGGTGACATGATGATAGCATCTTCCACCAGCTAGATTGATGTTTGCTTTTATGGTCATAAGAATAACACTATGTCTTGTCACCAGTAAAGACATTGGAAAAATGCCTGGGTCACTTCAGAGCTGTTCTTTCAAAGCACAGCATGTTTCCACTTGATTCTCTTTTTCCTGGTCAGTCAGAACCAGAGGCACACACTTCACAGCAACTCTTCTCATTCACAAATCTTTAAAATCCACTGAACCGAGCACCAATATAATCCAGATAACTCCAGCTCTTCAATGGTCCCTCATGCACAAGTGCACGAATTTTGTCAACATTTTCTTCCATTTGGGAAGTTGACAGACATCCAGAATGAGGTTTGTCATCAATCAACATTTTACTTTTTTGAAAATGAGAAAACCTCTCATGTATTTGAGTTTTTCCCACAGCGCTGACCTTGTAAGCTGTGTTCAACATCAAAATAGTTTCTGCAGCATTTTTCCCAAGCAGGAAACAAAATTTTACAGCCACATGCTACTCTTAAATTGGTTATCACACACACAGAAAAAAACTGAGATTCGAGTGAAACTACTTTTATGCAACAATTCCCTATGATCAGAGAGAACCTTCCCAGGTGATGCCACTGGGTGCACTAACTCAGAGTGAGTTGCTTGATGCTCGCCTAGTGGGGAAAATGTGTACTACAAAATCTCCACCCAGCAGAGCGTCTTTGCGATTTTTAAAAATATACCCCTTGTATATCTTGATTCCCTCTCCCCCAGCACCCCTCTCCCTGTATTTAATCTATTTGGAGTTCTGTTTGCTTCCTGGATGGTTATCTTCTCTTTCATGATATCAGTGAAAATTTCCTCTTACTGCCATATATACTCGAGTATAAGCTGAGTTTTTCAGCACATTTTTTTCTTTTAAAAAATCATTTTATTGGGGGCTTATCCAACTCTTATCACAATCCATCAGCACATTTTTAATCACTTTATTAGGGGCTCATACAACTCTTTTTACAATCCATACATACATCATTTGTGTCCAGCACATTTGTACATATGAGGCCATCATCATTCTCAAAACACCTGCTTTCTACTTGAGCCCTTGGTATCAGCTCCTCATTTTTCCCTTCCCTCCCTGCTCCCCCCTACCCCTTGATAATTTATAAATAATAATTATTTTATCATATCTTACACCATCCGACGTCTCCCTCACCCGGTTCTCCACTGTCGGTCCTCCAGGGAGGAGGTTATATGTAGAACTTGTCATCTGTTCCCCCTTTCTCCCCCACCCTCCCTCCACTCTCCCAATATCTCCACTCTTACCACTCCACCAGCACATTTTTAATGCAGTTTTTCTGGTAAAAGTAGGTGCCTCGGCTGATATTCGGGACTGCTTACACTTCAGTACATATGGTATTTTTATCTGTCGATTTGTTTGTTTCTATTCCAGTATTCTAATGATATATATATTATTTTTCTTCACGGTGTCCCTTATTATCCTCAGGCTTTCTTCAGATTCTATTGCTTTTTCATTTGATTCTTTCTTTCATTTGTTGAAGTCTGGATAGACACACAAGCTGAACAAGTCTGAGAGGGAGCGTGGGAGTAGACATACGTAATTTTGACAGGGAATATTTGAAAATGCGTGTTGACTTTGGGTGTAAATATATCCATAAATATGGTGGTGGAACATACAGGAGAAAAAGTTATGAAAATCTCTTAGACATAACCAAACACCTTGATGGGATAAATCACTGAACATGAGGGATCAGAAACCTTGATATTACTTATATAGATGCCCAGTGGGAGAATACAACTGGGGTTATGTTCCTAACTGGGCACCTTGTTTCTACCCAGTCTTTTTGGACTCAGACCTAGTGCTGTAGACAACCAGGACATTGGTTGCACAACATCCTTTATTAGCCACAACAGAAAGATCCAGTTTGGAAAACCCAGAGCAAACTGAACTTCACCTTACACACATCTGTAGCAGAGGAAAGGAACTTAAGTCCTTGGACTTAAGGCTGAGATGCTCTAGTGTGAGAAGAAGCAGTTGATAACTATCTAGGGTCTTAAAGATTTGTCTCAAAATAAGTAGCCATCTAAGTGTGGTGACAGCTAAATCCACATGGAAGAAGCACACCAGCATGTGTGAGCCAAGGGTTGCAAATAAATAATAAAATACAAGACCAGAGAAAGTAATGGTATTAGAGCTTAAAACTTGACTACTCATTTTGCAGAAGTGTATGGATGACAGTGAAAGCTGAAATCCATTTGCAGGGTCCCCACGTGGACTAAGCCTCCAATGAATCTCCTCTGACCATTTACCAGGGAAGTGAATACCCTTGCTGTAAGACAGGATACACTGGAAAGTGGACTAATGCAGATGTAGTTAGGTTTAAATTGAACCCCTTATCATTTGTTCCCCTTTCTGAGTCGTTCAAATTTGTTCAGGCTTTTAATATTTTCTGCTTTCTTCTTGATTGAAGTTTATCTGTTTTGTTTTGTTATTATTGTTATGTGTTTAAAAGTTTTTATTTTATGTTTTAATGATATAAAATTTAGGATAGGTAAATCTATAGAGACAGTAACTGCATTAATAGTTTTTTTAGGGTTATGGCAAGGGAGTTGGGGGAAATGGGAAATTAAAATAATGAGTACAAGAGAAAAAATGTTCTAAAAGTGATTATGTTGACTGTACAACTGTTTTAAAAATATCTTTAAATCTTGATTTATATGATCTGTGAATTATATGTCAATAAAAGTGCTAAAAATTTAAAAATACGCCATTAAAAAAATGAAAAAGAAAACCCCATGGAGGCCCATGGAAACCTTTGACATCCTTGAGGAAAAGTTCCCATGAGTCAGATTTGACACAAATACAACTGCTTTTTAATTTTTTTTACCTTCAATTGTACTTCTAAGTTAATTCTTATCGACAGTTTTCATAACAAAACAAAAGAACCCCAGCAAAATGACAGGAATAAGTTTATACCACCAAGAGCAACACTGAATGTAAATGGATTAAATACACAAGTCAAGAGACAGAATCATTAGAGAGATACAAATGAAAAAAATAGGATTTCATCTTATCCTAGCATTAGTAACAAAATTCAAATGAAAAGCAAACAACAAATGCTGACAAAAGTGTAGAGAGACTACCTCATACTATCAATTGGTGGTAGGACTGTAAAATGGATAAGCTAATATGGAGAAAAGTATAGCCTTTCTTTTAAAAGTTAGAAACAGAAATACCAAATTACCTAGCAATCCCACTACCAGTATATCTCCTTGAGAAATAATTGCAGGATTATGAGTAAATATATGCATATTCATCTTTATCACAGAATTATTTACAGTAGCAATAGGATAGAAACAGTCTAAGTGCAAACAATAGGTGAACAAACTACGGTGTATATATAATAGAATATTACACTTTTGGAATAAGATGCTGTGTGAGATAAAATGGATAAGAAAACAAGACTCATCAATAGGCTGCTTAAAATAATACACCTTAGAGATGGACATTGGGCCTCCTCATGCATAATCCCCCAATACAATAGCACCTCGCCCTGCTAAGCAGCCATTGCAGGATACCCATCTTCCCGACATGATCACTGAAGACAGCCGTGTGTGTAAGCAAATGTAGTGAAGAAAGCTGATGGTGCCCGGCTATCAAAAAAACATATAGCGTCTGGGTCTTAAAGGCTTGAAGGCAAATAAGCGGCCATCTAGCTCAGAAGCAACAAAGCCCACAGAGAAGAAGCACACAGCCTAAGCGAATACAAGGTGTTGAATGGACCATGTAGCAGATACAAAGGAACAAAAACAATCATTGTGTGATCACCTTCCTCACATAATTGCTGAAGACGAAAGTGTGCATAAGCAAGTGTGGTGAAGAAGGCTGATGGTGCCCGGCTACTGAGAGATATAGCGTCTGGGGACTTAAAGGCTTGAAAGCAAACAAGCGGCCATCTAGCCCAGAAGCAACCGAGCCCACACGGAAGCAGCACACCAACATAGGTGACCATGAATGACAGAGGAGACCAGGTCTCCAACAACAAAGGTGGGGTGGTGGTGAGAATCACATCACCATGAAAGAGGGGGAGTGCATGATGGGGACCCAATGCCCACCTGTAGACAGCTGGACACCCCTTCCAGAGGGGTAGTGAGGAGGAGATGGGCCACTCAGGGTTCAGTGTAGCAACAATGAAACTCAAAACCTTCCTCTAGTTCCTGAACGCTTCCTCCCCTCCCAATCATCATGACCCCAATTCTACCTTGCCTTGCGGACCTGGTTATACCAGAGGATGTACAGCGGTGCAGTGGGGATCTGGAGGCACAGGGAATCTAGGACAGATGAACCCCTCAACACCAGCGGTGGGAGTGGCGACACCAGGAGGGAAGGGCATGTAGAAAGGGAGAACCGATCTCGGAGATCTATGTGTAACCTCCTCTCTGGGAGATTGGCAAGGGGGAGGCGGGTGAGGGGAGACACCGGGGAGTGTAAGATAAGATATAATAATTATTTATAAACTATCAAGGGACCAGGGGTGGGATCGGGGAGGGAGGGGGATGGGGGGAAAAAAGGGAAACCGAGCTGATTCCAGGAACCCAAGTGGAAGGTGAATTATGAGAGTGACGAGTGCAACGAATGTATAAGGGTGCTTTGCTCAATTGATGTATGTACAGATTGTGATAAGAGCCTTATGAGCCCCAATAAAAAGATTTTTTAAAAAAATAATAATAATACACCTTAGACCGAAAGACAAAAAGAGGCTTAAAAAATCAAATGATGGGGAAAAACGTCAAGCTAATGTCTATCAAAATATCAAGAGTGACAATATTAACCTCTGATAAAATAGACTACAAGACAAAATCCACCATAAGAGACAAAGAATGATACCACATAATAATCAAAGGAAAAATGAACAAGAAAACATAACCATAATAAATATCTATGCACCTAGTCAAAGATTTTAAAAATACATCCATCAAACTAATAGATTTTTAAAAATAAACAATATTACAATAATAGAGTATTTCAATATGTCACTCTCCAGGAAGGACAGAAGTACATCAAAGAAACTCAACAAATGGATGGAAGAACTAAACGACACAATAAATTTGACATCTTATACGCATACTTATTATTCACCCAACAACAGCATAATATACATTCTTTCCCTTGCACATGAAGCATTATCCAAAATATATGCTAGACCACAATGTAAGCCTCAATCAACTTAAAAACATCATAATATTACTAATCATTTCAAGTCAAAATGTTACAAAAATTGGAAAACAATAGGAAGATTAAGGGAAAAAAATCAAATATGTGGACATCAACAACACTGTCCAAACATTACTAGATAACTGAAGAAATACGGAACTAAATCACAAAATTCCTTGAGACAAATGAAAATAAACATACCCACACACAGCTAAAATAATACTCAGAAGATTCTTTATATCACTAAATTCACACATTAAAAAAAAAAGAAGGAAGGAAAATCAGCAATTTAACCCAATATCTAGAAAAACAGAAAAATAAAACACAAGCCATTAGAAGAAAAGAAATACTAAATATTAGAGAGGTACCAGTGGAGAGGTCTGAGGGGCCAGCCCCAATCCCAACTACTACGTGGACACCTGCCCCTCCCCCCAGAAAAAAAAGTTATTTCAAAGGACGGCATTGAATCTGCAGCTCCGGGAGAGGGACATATCTGATCAGAGCACACGGGAGCAAATGAAGGGGGAGCAGGAGAGAGTGGAGCAGATCCTGGTCCACCAGGCCTTGAGGATAATGTTCCCAATTAGAGCAGCAAGTCCACAGTCAGGACCACATGGCTGGCCCCACTATGAGACATGAAGTCCCTCACTGACCCATAGCGCTACAAGGGACAACTCCAGAGATACAGTGTGGAAATTGTCCCCGATCTGATGCCGCCACACCGAGGCTAAACACTAAGGGGGTGCAACAGAACAGCAAGGGCATGGAGTGGCGAGTTCCCCAGGGAATGCAAAAGGTGTACTTTGGGGCCAGGGCATGGTGCCCCAACAGACTGGACTGGAAAACACTCCTAAAGGCCAACAAAAAGTTATTGAACTAACTACAAGCTTTTATTTCTTGTTGTGTTTTGTTTTGTTTTCTGTCATTGGTTTTGTTGTTATTTTGTTGTATATTGTTGCTTGGTACTTCTCTGTCTTGTTTTTGTGCATGTTATTATCTCTGCAGGTCTGTATAAATAAGGTAGGCTGCATGAACAATCTGTAGGAGAAATAATAGGACCGACAGTCTGGGGAGTCATGAGGGGTGGGGGTGGAAGGTAGTGGTGTTAACAAACCCAGGGACAAGAGAACAAGTGATCCAAATCGGTGGTGAGGAGGGTGTAGGAGGCCTGGTAGGGCATGATCAAGGGTAATGTAACCAAGAGGAATTACTGAAACCCAAATGAAGACTGAGCATGATAGTGGGACAAGAGGAAAGTCAAAGGAAATAGAGGCAAGAGGTAGGAGACAAAGGACATGTATAGAGGTTTAAATAAAGGTATGTCATATGCAAATATATTTATATATGAGGATGGGAAAATAGATCTATTAGATCTATGTGCATATATTTATAGGTTTAGTATTAAGGTAGCAGAAGGACATTGGGCCTCCACTCAAGTACTCCCTCAATGCAAGAATACTTTCTTCTATTAAATTAGCATTCTATGATGCTCACCTTCCTGATACAACCGCTGAAGACAAAGTAGGTGTGGTAAAGAAAGCTGATGGTGCCCCCTATTAAAGATATAGCATCTGGGGTCTTAAAGGCTTGAAGGTAAACAAGTGGCCATCTAGCTCAGAAGCAACAAAGCCCACATGGAAGAAGCACACCAGCCTGTGTGATCACAAGGTGCCGAAGGGATCAGTTATCAGGCATCAAAGAACAAAAAATCATATCATTATGTGCTCATTCCCATGACACGATCGCTGAAGACAAATGGGTACATAAGCAAATGTGGGGAAGAAAGCTGATGGTGCCTGGCTATCAAAAGATATAACATCTGGGGTCTTAGAGGCTTGAAGGTAAACAAGCGGCCATCTGGTTCAGAAGCAACAAAGTCCACATGGAAGAAGCACACCAGCCTGTCTGACCACGAGGTGTTAAAGGGATCAAGTATCAGGCATCATCAGAACAAAAAATCATATCATAGTGAATGAGGGGAGAGTGCAGAGTGGAGACCCAAAGCCCATTTGTAGGCCACTGGACATTCCCTTACAGAAGAATGTCGGGGAGGAGACCAGCCAGTCAGGGTGCGATGTAGCAATGATGAAACATACAACTTTCCTTTAGTTCCTAGATAGTTCCTCCTCCCCCACTATCATGATCCCAAATCTACCTTACAAATCTGGCTAGACCAGAGGATGTACACCTGTACAGATAGGAATTGGAAACACAAGTAATCCAGGACAGATGATCCCTTCAGGACCATTAGTGTGAGTGGCAATACTGGGAGGGTGAATGGAGGGTGGGTTGGAAGGGGGGAACCAATTATAAGGATCTACATGTGACCTCCTCCTTGGGGAATGGACAACAGAAAAGTGGGTGAAGGGAGACATTGGATAGGGCAAGGTCTGACAAAATAATAATTTATAAGTTATCAAGGGTTCATGAAGGAGAGGGGAGCAGGGAGAGAGGGGGGAAATGAGGAGTTGATGCCAGGGGCTTAGGTGGAGAGCAAATGTTTTGAGAATGATGAGGGCAGTGAATGAACAAATGTGCCTTACACAATTGATGTATGGATGGATTGTGATAAGAGGTATATGAGCCCCTAACAAAATTATTTTTTAAAAGATTAGAGCAGAAATAAATTAATCAGAAAACAGAAAAACAATAGAAATAACCAACAAGACTAGAAGTTGGTTCTTTGAATGGATTAACAAAATTGATCAAACTACTGGCAAAACTAACAAAGGAAAAAGGGAGAAGTTGTAAATGTCAAAAATAAAAATGAAATAGTCAACATCACAAAAAACCTATTAAAATAAAAAAGATAATACAGTAGCACTCCGGTACTTGACCTCATCAGTACTCGACATAATAAAAATGTCAAGAAAATTTTGCATTGGAGCTCAAACAAAGCAACAGAATCTGACCTGACCCACATGATTTTTGTAAACAAAAGCAGTCCATGTTTTGGTCACTTGGCATTAGTTGGCGTTGTTAGTGCGTGTTGTTTAAACCTTTTATGGCTGTGTTCCAAGTGTTTTGCTATAATTTTCTTAGTTTTTTGTGGCTTATTATATTGTTGTTAGATAAAAAAACATGAGTCCTAAGAAAGTTTTTTGAAAAGAATCATCATGATAAGGAACTAGTTACCGTGTCATCGATATTGCTGATGATAATTTAGTAAATCCTTTTAGAAAACAGTTAAGGAAATGCCAACAGCAAACCACATGAGACAGATTTTTTACAGGGGGAAATCCAGGCAAGCCCTAGTGAAAAAAGGCAAAGAAGTTTTCAAAATGAAGCTCCACAAGACAAAGTAAAATATCCTAATTAAATATACAATGACCTAGAGTTAGAAAATAAAAATAAGAACACACTCAGAATATCTTAAACTGAAACAACTGCAGAAAAAAATTCAAGCCTCAAGTAGAAATGTCGAAAAATTCTATAGGCAAAATACTGGATGATTCAGAAAGCATCAAAAGGTGATGGAAAGACAACATAGAATCGCTGTACCAAAAGGAACTAGTCAACATTCAACCAATTCAGAAAGGGGCATATGAGCAAGAACCAATGGTTCTGAAGGAAGATGTTCAAGTTACACTGAAAACATTAGCCAAAAATTAGACTCCAGGATTGGATGAACTACCAACTGAAATGTTCCAATAAGCTGATGAAGCACTGGAAGCACTTACTCATCTATACCAGGAAATTTAGAAAACAGCTACTTGACCAACTGACTAGAAGAAATTCATGTTTGTACCCACTCCAAAGAAAGGTGACACAACAGAATTTTCTAATTATAGCACAATTTCAATGATGTCACTTGGAAATAAAATTTTGCTGAAGATCACATAACAACAGCTGCAGCAGTATCTTGACGGAGAGCTGCCAGAAATTCAGACTGGATTCAGAAGAGAACATGGAATAAGATCTATGATTGTTCATGACATATGAATCTTGGCTGAAAGCAGAGAATATTAGATATATGTTTGCTTGTGTTTCATCAACTATGCAAAAGCATTTGACTATGTAAATCAAAACAAACTATGGATACCCATGAGAAGAATGGGAATTCCAAAACACTGCATTGTTCTCTTGAGGAACTTGAACATGGACCAAAGGAATACTGCATTGTTTAAAATCAGAAAAGGTGTGCATCGGGGTTGCAACCTTTCATATTACTTATTTAATCTGTATGCTGAACAACTTATCAGAGAAACTGGATTATATGAAGAAGAATGGGGCATCAGGATCAGAGGAAGGCTTTTTAACAACCTGTGGCATGCAAATGACAAAATCTTGTTCACTGAAAGTGAAGAGGATTCGAAGCAATGGCTGTTAAGATCAAGAACTATAGTCTTCAGTATGGATTACAACTCAATGAAAGGAAAACCAAAATCCTCACAACGGGATCATTGGTAACTTCATGAAAAATGGAGAAAAGGTTGAAGTTGTCAAGGATTAAAAAGCAAGGGTGTTACTTTGAGCACTAAAGTGATCCTGACACAAACCATGACATTTTAAATGGCTTCGTATGCATTGAATAAAGAACACTAAAGAAGAATTGGTACATTTGAATTGTGGTGCTGAAGAAGATATTGAAAGTACTATGAACTGCTAGAAGGACAAAAAACTGTCTTCGACGTAAGGACGATGAGACTTCATCTGACATACAGTCATGTTGTCAAGAGAGATCAATCTAGTCTCTGGAGAAGGACATCATGCTAGGTAATATAGAGGGGCAGTAAAAAGAAGGTCCTTTTAAAAAAAAGAAAGAAAAAGAAGGTCCTCAATCAGATGAATTGACACAGTAGCTGCAACAATGGGCGCAAGCATAAGACTGTTTCATTCTGTTGTACATGGGATCTCTATGGGTTGGAACTGACTGGAGGACACTTAACAACAACAGAAAATATGGACAAATTTTTAGACACATATTGTCTACTTAAATGAACACAGACAGACTTAGAAAAATTTAACAGATCCACAACAAAAGAATACATTGATCAGGTCATTAAAAACCATCTCCCACCCACCACACACACACACACAAAGTTCAATACCAGAGTTTCACAAGGAAGTTCTACCAAACATTCAGAAATAAGCTGACACCAATTCTCCTCAAACTCTTCCAGAATATACAAAAGAATAGCAAACTCCCACAGGCATTTTATGAAGCAAGTATATGAAAACCAGGTAGACAATACAAGAATGGAAAATTATAAACCTCACTCATAAAGATACATACAAAAGTCCTCAAAAGAAGCCTAGTCAATACAGTCCAACAATAGAATATATATATATGGATATATACACACAATGACCCATTAGGATTCTTCCCAGATATGCAACGATGCCTCAAAATTAGAAAAACCAACCAATTTAACACACCACATAAATATTTTGAATGGAAAAAAACCCAACATGATCATAGCAATCGATACAAAAAAAGCATTTGACCAAATCCAATACCCATTGCTGATAAAAGGAAAATAAAAATAATATAAACAAGAAAAAATAGGAACAGGAAAGAAACTCCTCAACATTATGAATGGCATTTACACAAAACCAACAGACAGCATGTCACTCAATGACAAGAAACTGGAAGCATTCTTCTTGTGGACAGGAACCAGACAACGACATGGTACTAGAAGTTTTAGGCAGATTCATTAGGCAATAAAATGAAATGAAAGGCAGACAAATAGGCAAAAAGAAATAAAACTTTCTAGCCACAGATGATATGATTCTATATGTAGGAAACCCCAAAGATTCAAAAAGAAAATTAATGGAACTGATTTAAAGTAACATGGTGCAGTACAAGATCAACATACAAAAATCAATTTATTTCCTGTATAATAAATAAAGGGGCTCTAAAAAGGAAATGGAGAAAACAATACCATTTACCACCCAAAAGATTAAATACTTAGGAATAAAGGTAACTGGAGAATCAAAAGACTTGTAGAGAGAAAACTACAAAGTATTACTATAAGAAACCAAAAGAGACCTTTATAAATGAAAGAGTATACCATGTTCATGGATAGGAAGACTTATCATTGTGAAAATGACAGTACTACCAAAGTAATCCATATATATGATACAATTCTGATGCAGATGTCAGCATCATTCTTTAAAGAGATGGAAAGACTATTTAGCAACTTGATATGAAAGGAAAAAGACCCAGGATAAACTAAGCACTATTAATAAAGCACACAGTGGGAGGCCTCTCACTTTACAACCTCAAAACCTACCTCACAGTCATCATAGTCAAAATAACCTAGAACTAACAGAATAGATAACCCAGAAATAAACCCATCTACATACAGAAAACTATTTTTTAAATAAACTTTTTAAAGCCTGAACTCATTATATGGGGAAGAAATTCTCTGTTTAACAAAGAGTGCTGGCAAAATTGTATTTCCATTTGCAGAAGAATGAACCAGGACCCATATTTCACTTTATATACAAAAACAAACTGAAGATGATTAGAAACCTAAATGCAAACTTTAAAACTACACAGATGATCAGTGGAAAAATGGGAAAAAATCTTAGCAGCCTTAATACATGACATAATCACAGTATATTAAACATACCAAATATACTTGAGTATTAGTTGACACAAATATCAGCCGAAGCACCTAATTTTATCACACAAACTGCATTAAAAAATGTGCTGATTTATAGGTCAAGTATTAAGGTGGCGGAAGGACCTTGGACCTCTACTCAAACACTCCCTCAATGCATGAATACCTTCTTTTATTAAATTGGAACTCTATGATGCTCACTCTCCCAACACAACGGCTGGAGCCAAAGTGGGTGAACAAGTAAATGTGGTGAAGAAAGCTGATGGTGCCCGGCTATCAAAAGAGATAGTGACTGGGGTCTTAAAGGCTTGAAGATAAACAAGCGGCCATCTAGCTCAGAAGCAACAAAGTCCACATGGAAGAACACACCAGCCTGTGTGATCGAGTGGTCCCAAAGGGATCAGTTACCAGGCATCAAAGAACAAAAAATCATATCATTGACTGCACACCTCCATGATAGGATCGCTGAAGACAAATGGGTGCATAAGCAAATGTGGTGAAGAAAGCTGATGGTGCCCGGCTATCAAAAGAGATAGTGTCTGGGGTCTTAAAGGCCTGAAGGTGAACAAGCGGCCATCTCGCTCAGAAACAAATAAGCCCACATGGAAGAAGCACACCGGCCAGTGCGATCACGAGGTGCCCAAGGGACCAGATATAAGGCATCATGCAAAAAAAAAAAAGATATAAGTGTGTGTATGTATGTGTATTTATGTGTATATGTATATATGTATGTATATATATATTATATTAAATGAAGGGGGAAGTGCAGAGTGGAGACCCAAGGCCCAAGTGTCAGCCAATGGAGATCCCCTCATAGAGGGGCTTAGGAGAGGAGATGGGTTAATTAGGGTGTGAGGTAGTATCGATGAAGAACACAGCTTTCCCCCAGATCCTGGATGCTTCCTTCCCCCAACTACCATGATCCGAATTCTACCTTGCAGGGCTGGATAGGACAGAGGCTGTACACTGGTACATAGGAGGGTTGGAGATACAGGGAATCCAGGGTGGATGATACCTCCAGGACCAAGGGGGTGAGGGACGATGCTGGGAGAGTGGAGGGTGAGTGGGTTGGAAAGGGGGAACTGATTACAAGGAGCCACATGTGACCTCTTCCCTGGGAGAGGGACAGCAGAGAAGGGGGGAAGGGAGACCCCGAATAGGGCAAGATATGACAAAATAACGAGGTATAAATTACCAAGGGCATATGAGGGAAGGGGGAAAAGGGAGGGAGGGGGGGGAAAAAAGGAGGACCTGATGCAAGGGGCTTAGGTGAAGAGCAAATGCCTTGAGAGTGATTGGGACAGGGAGTGTATGGGTGTGCTTTGTACAATTGATGTATGTATATGTATGGATTGTGGTAAGAGTTGTTGGAGTCCCTAATAAAATGTAAAAGAAGAAAGAAAAAAAAAAGAAAATGATGATGGCAACATATGTACAAATATGCTTGTTAGAATTGATATATAGATTATTATAAGAGCTGTAAGAGCCCTGAATAAAATTATTTATCTTAAAAAAAATGTGCTGATTTATAGGTCAAGTATTAAGGTGGCGGAAGGACCTTGGACCTCTACTCAAACACTCCCTCAATGCATGAATACCTTCTTTTATTAAATTGGAACTCTATGATGCTCACTCTCCCAACACAACGGCTGGAGCCAAAGTGAGTGAACAAGTAAATGTGGTGAAGAAAGCTGATGGTGCCCGGCTATCAAAAGAGATAGTGACTGGGGTCTTAAAGGCTTGAAGATAAACAAGCGGCCATCTAGCTCAGAAGCAACAAAGTCCACATGGAAGAACACACCAGCCTGTGTGATCGAGTGGTCCCAAAGGGATCAGTTACCAGGCATCAAAGAACAAAAAATCATATCATTGACTGCACACCTCCATGATAGGATCGCTGAAGACAAATGGGTGCATAAGCAAATGTGGTGAAGAAAGCTGATGGTGCCCGGCTTTCAAAAGAGATAGTGTCTGGGGTCTTAAAGGCTTGAAGGTGAACAAGCGGCCATCTAGCTCAGAAACAAATAAGCCCACATGGAAGAAGCACACCGGCCAGTGCGATCATGAGGTGCCCAAGGGACCAGGTATAAGGCATTATGCAAAAAAAAAAAAAGATATGTGTGTGTATGTATGTGTATATATGTGTATATGTATATATGTATGTGTATATATGTATATATATCATATTAAATGAAGGGGGAAGTGCAGAGTGGAGACCCAAGGCCCAAGTGTCGGCCAATGGAGATCCCCTCATAGAGGGGTTTAGGAGAGGAGATGGGTTAATTAGGGTGTGAGGTAGTATCGATGAAGAACACAGCTTTCCCCCAGATCCTGGATGCTTCCTCCCCCCAACTACCATGATCTGAATTCTACCTTGCAGGGCTGGATAGGACAGAGGCTGTACACTGGTACATATGAAGGTTGGAGGTACAGGGAATCCAGGGTGGATGATACCTTCAGGACCAAGGGTGTGAGGGACGATGCTGGGAGAGTGGAGGGTGAGTGGGTTGGAAAGGGGGAACTGATTACAAGGATCCACATGTGACCTCTTCCCTGGGAGAGGGACAGCAGAGAAGGGGGGAAGGGAGACTCCAGATAGGGCAAGATATGACAAAATAACGATGTATAAATTACCAAGGGCATATGAGGGAGGGGGGAATGGGGAGGGAGGGGGGGAAAAAAAGAGGACCTGATGCAAGGGGCTTAAGTGGAGAGCAAATGCCTTGAGAATGATTGGGGCAGGGAATGTATGGATGTGCTTTATACAATTGATGTATGTATATGTATGGATTGTGGTAAGAGTTGTTTGAGTCCCTAATAAAATGTAAAAGAAGAAAAGAGAAAAAAATGATTAGGGCAAAGACTGTACAGATGTGCTTTATACAATTGATGTATGTATATGTATGAACTGTGAAAAGAATTGTATCAGCCCCAATAAATTGTTAAAATAAAAAAAAAATTTAAAAACAAACAAAAAAAATATGTATCTTGGAATAAAAGTTCCTTTTGGGGGTGGGTACCCCCTTGTATGTAAATACAATAAAGAAGCAGATGGAAAAAAATGTGCTGAAAAACTTGGCTTAAAAAAATTTTTTGGCTTATACAAGAGTATATATGGTAAGTAAAATACATGCATAGAAGACAAAATAAATGACTGGGATCCCCTAAAAATAAGGCACTTAGGTGTGACAAAAATTGTTACCAAAAGAGTACAAATAAAACCCACAGTCATTTGGGGAGAGGGGCAAGGAAATTGGTAATGACATGTTGGACAAGGAATTAATATCTAAAATCTATAGAAAACTACAATGAGAAAAAGACAACCCAATTAAAATGGGCAAAGACTATGAAGAGATACTTAACATTCGGGTTGCCAACAAACATATGAAGAAATGCTCTAGATCACTAGTGAGGTACCATGTCACCGCAGTAATTAGAGTAAAGGTCAAAAGAAGAAGAAAACAACAAAGGGCGGAGTAGGTGTGGAGAGACTGGAACACCCTTCCACTGCGGTGGGACTGTAAAACTGTACATCCACTATGGAAAGCTATATAGCACTTCCTCAAATAATTGGCACTAGGAATACCATATGACCAAACGATCTTGCTACTTGGTATATACCCCACAAGACTAAGGAATATAGCACAAACAGCATGTGCAGATTTATGTTGATTACAGCACTATTCACAATAGCGAGAAGACAGAAATAACCTAAATGCCCATCAGTAAAAGAATGGATAAATAACCTTTGACACATGCATACAATGGCATACTAAGCAATGTTAAAGAATGATGAAACTGTGAAGCACATCACAACATGGATGAGTTTGGAGGGCATTATGTTGAATAAAGTTAGGAAAAATATTGCATGAGAACACTTATTTTAAAAATCAGGAAGGCTAAGATCCAGAAAGGGAAAAAAATAGTGAGAAGGGTCTCATAGATGACCATCTACTTGACTCCCCTCTTTCTGCCAGAAGATGGCAGGTGGGGGGTTTCCTTTGGTCTCACATTGGAAAGCCACACTCTCTCCAGGGGCTGCTATCTGGTCCTGGGGCTGGGTCACCAGCTGCGGGGGAACGGGGCAGGAGAGGGGAAATAAAGGAATAAAGAGTCAGGGAAATTGAAGAAAAAAAAAGAGAGAAGTATAAGCATGGCTAAGTAGAAGTAGACAACCATCTCTTGCCTCTTTAGCTTTCTTCCTCCTCTAGAAGGCTTGGTGACCCCCTCTATGCCCCCACTTGGCCCCCACCCACAATTTTCCTCCCTGTCTACTCACCCTCCCCATTTCCTCCTATCCACCCTGCTGCACACCGTCCCTGATGGGGGCTCTCGCCATGAACACTGAAGGATATTACACGCCCCACCTATCTTACTCCAATGCTAGCCTGCCCCTAACCCCTCACTCAATAGCTGACTCATAATTATTACTCCCAGCCACTCTAGGATCCTTAGATTCAGGCCTTGGTACATTTTGCCTCCCCTAATCTTCAAAAAGAGCCTCGATGGCTTATTTGGCTGCTAACCACAAGGCCAGCAGTTTGAACTGATTATCTGCTGGGTGGGAGAAAGATGTAGCATTGTTTCCATAAAGACTGAGAGCCTCAGAAACCCCAAAGGAGCGGTTAGTTAGCTGTACTCAGAGCTATAAGGTCACTATGAGTCACACTTGACTTTACCAAAGCAAGTTTGTCTTGGAATTGAGCCTGCTAAACCCTATGGGATCTGTCCTATAGGGTCACTGTAAGCCAGAATCTACTTGACCTCACCGAGATCCTGCCCTCCTCCTCCTTGATCCTTGCATTGTTCTTCTTCCAGGACTCAATTGGCTCAGGGTGGCCGCGGGGAGGGACACATTCTATTACAGCTGGCTCCCGCATCGCCACCACCAAGTTCCCAGGAGCCTGCCGGAAGTCATCACAGAGGACTGGGGAGAGGGAGAGGTTAGGGGATGAAAATGGTGTATGCTCTATGGGAATAAATGGTTAAGGACTGGACTGCCTGGCAAAGGTTTGTGGTTTAAACCCACCCAGCTACTCCACAGGACAAAGACCTAGCAGTCTGCTTTCTTAAAGATTACAACCAAGAAAAGCCTATGGAGCAGATTTACTCTGTTGCTTGGGGTTCTTTGTTGTCGAGACGAACCTAGGGATAGCAGGGGTGCGATAACTGGATGAGGAGACGGTCTTGGATGCGGGTGGATTCCTACCTATCAGAACTGTCCAAAGACGTCCTCTTCTTATGATAGCGTGGGTACTAACTATCCTTCCCCAAGTTCTGCAGCAACATCAGACTCTGGGATACGCACCTGCCACTTCCAGGGAGGCGTTTCTGCTAGCCACTGCTCCGAGGTAGCTGCAGGCCATGCAAGTATAGACACCTTTGTCCAACCGCGCGCGGCGCCCATGCACGATTCGGGGGAAGAAGAGCGCGCCACTGGGCAGGAGTAAGCGGTGTGCGCGTGGGTCGTCGTGCGCAGTAGCCACGCGTGCCCCATTCTTGTACCATTCGATGTTGGGCCGGGGTCGGCCCTCCGCGCGACAGCGCAGTGTGGCTGGTTCGCCTTGGGAGACCAGCAGATCTGGCGGCTGCTCCACGATGCGGGGCATGGCGTCTTCTGTCCCGACCTTAGACTCTGGAAAGACCAGGGTGGGGAGGGTACGGAATGTTCACACTGGGAGACTGGGGGAGGGATCAAGTTGTCAGAAAGAAAGAGAATCTTCTGCTCCTAGCGCCTGCGCTTCAGCTGCTACCGCTCACTCCCACATGCCCACTTTTGCCAACATTCTCTGTGTGGGGGCTCCAGCAGGCCTTTAGTAGTGGGCACACCACGTTCTTAGGCTGGAAGGAAGATGTCTACCGGTAGGCAGATCAGTAGAGGAATCAGGACACGAAGTCTTCCAGTGACTTTTGACAGTCCACTGTCCACCTCTCTGGTCAGGCTTAAATGGAGAGGGAGTAGAACACAGCTTGGAGGGTGAACCAGCTGCGCCTCTGCTTGAGAAATAAAACTGTCCTCTTTCAGTGTGACCTGTGAGCCTCTGGTTGTCAGCTCCTACTCGTTCGTTCAAGCTCTGTACTACACAGGAAACAACTATCAGCGGTGAGCTCCATCCAACACTAAGCTCTTTGCAAGCGCCCTGTCCAGAGGCAAGCGAAATGGAAAATATGGGTGTGGACCCCCCTAAGGAGCATAGGAGGTTATGGATGAGAAGGCCTTGGATGTTCACTCAGGCAGTGACACCTGAAAACACTAGGTTGTTCTGAAATGAAGGGGCTTAGGGTATTAGGGAACGGTACTGGAAAGGTGGTTTTGTGAATACCAAGAAAAAAAATTTAATACCAAGAAACTTGATGCAAATAGTGGGGCTGTTGTAATGTTCCCTTCTGCTCCCCACCACCACCACTAAGAGACACATACAGAGTATGTACAGACAGTATCTTACAGAGAGAATCTTGATGACCCAAGAAAGGTTACATAGTACTGGAAAAAAGAGAGATCGCTTAGATCAGTTTTCCACATAGTTTGTCTCTCATCCATACTTGAACTACAGACTCCTGCTCACTTTGTCTTTTGTCCCAGTTTAAAAATAAGGAGGCCTGGACCTATAATGCTCCAACATCCCCAGCTCCCTGTCAGAGCATCAGACATGGACTTACCTGCCCGCAGGCGGCGCTGCTGCCTTGCATATAAGTAAAGGGGACCCTTCACTTTTCAGGACTCCTCCCCCTCCCTCCTACTCTGCTTCAAAATGCTCAGGTATAGGATTACCTTCATTTCCCGCCTCTCCACTTCAGCATTCTGATGGAGGCTGGCCTAAATGGGTTGCCGAGTGCCAGCGCTGTTTGGGGTACTGTAGGCAGTGGAAGGAGCCATGGTGGTGCAATAATGGCATGCTGGGCTGTGAGCCACATGGTCCGCAGTTCCCGTGGGAAACACCAGCAGCTCCATGAGGGAGAAAGGCAGGGCTTTCTACTCCCTAAACAGTCCTTCTGGGAAGCCCTCATAGAGGCTCTGTGAGTCAGCACTGACTGGATAGCAGTGAGTGCAGCTCTCCCTTAGTGACTGTTTGAGATCAGGTTGATGGACTTTCCTTCACTTGGTAAAGGAAGTAATAATGTTGATCCACTCCTTTATAATCGAAATCTCTACTCCTCAGCCCTATCTTTTCATCCATTATATCTCAGTTAAATCTTAGACCAGTTACAATTTAGACCTATCTTTTCATCCATTATATCTCAGTTACAACTTAGACCAGCAGTGCTCAACCTTCCTAATGCCGCGACCCTTTAATATAGTTCTTCATGTTGTAGTGAACCCGCAACCATAAAATTATTTTCCTTGCTACTTCATCACTGTCATTTTGCTAATGTTATGAATCAGGCAACCCCTGTGAAAGGGTCATTCAGCCCCCAAAGGGGTCACGACCCACTGGTTGATAGGGACTGATTCTCCATGGTGAATGACAGAGGATTAGTTAAGAGCTTAGGCATTGGTGTAACTCAACTATGAGTGTTGGGTTGCTCACAGTAGGTAAGGTCAATAGTTTGAAACCACCATCCTCTCCACCAGAGGAAGTGGAGCTTTCTACTCCCTTTAAGAGTTATAGTCTTAGAAACTGCAAGGGCAGGTTTACCCTGTTCCATAGAGTCACAACTTGATGGCAGTGAGCAAGCTGAAAGAATTGGAGCAAATTATTTACCTTCTCTACGGTTTCTCTACGTGTGATATAAGGGAATTACTAGGACTGTCAAATGAGAGTTCTGGGTAAAGATTTTTTTTTTTAAGCAGCAATTACCACAGTGTGGACTTCCAAGCACAGCAACTCCATGTGTCAGAGAACCACCGGTACACAGGGTGTCTTTCACTGCTAAGGTGTGGATTCTGACTCATAGTGACAATACAGACAGACGTAGACCAGAACAAAATCGCCTCTATGAGTTTTCCAGACTGTACATTTTTATGGAAGTAAAAAGCGTCATCTTTCACCCGTTGAGTGCTGGTGGTTTTGAACAGCTCACCTTGCAGCTAGTAACCAACATGTAATCCACTCCAGGGCCAAAGCACCTTGGTACAGAGGGTAACAATCATTAATTTGAACTACTCTACCATTATGTAAGGGCTCTTCCTCCCCAGCACAATTTATCTTAGCCAGGTTACTACACGCTCTACCTGAATCAGATTTTGCTAGGTCTCAGTACTTCTTCACCACCTCCACATCCTCCTCCTCCTCCACCACCACCTTTCTCACCTGTAAGGAGTTTGCTGGTGTTTGTTTGTTTTTTAATTTGTGCTGGTTTTATGACAATCAGGTTTCAGTCAGTCATTCTGCTTCCTCAGGTGCAAAAGTGTAACTAGCAATACCTTCCATATATATATAAATATATACCTCCTAAGTTTTCAAGCTTAAATGAAGCAACGTGTCATGAAGACAGTTCGAAAAGGAGCTAGCGAAGTATGATTGTCTGAGGTGTCAGCTAGTGTGGCTATGGCTGAAGAAGGTCTCCAGCTTGGAGAACCCCCGCTCCTTTCCCACCTTCTCCCCACTCCCTTAGCGCAGTGCACACCCTTGTGATCAGCCCTCCCTAATTCCTGCAGACAACAGCTGGAATTTCTTCCCAGTCTTTCCCTGTCTCAGGAGATACTTTGACATCAGCCTAATGAATAGGTAATGACATGCTAATAAGGCCCTGGGGCTCCTCTTCCCGCTAGAATCTGGAGTACCGCCCCCAAACAAACGCACGCGCACTCCACAAGGGTCTGTTCTTGCCACCTTTGAGTCCACGTGGAGGGCAGAGGGATGGAGTGAGAGTCACCTATGGGAACCAGCTGGAAAGGCGGCCCAGAGAGCAAGGTTCTCCGCGCAGCCAATAGGTGGTGTGATCAGACCTTTTCCCAAACTCCCAGCACACTGCCCCCTAAGCTTCCCTGCTGGGCTCTGGGAGCGCTGCTGTCTCAGTCATATTAATCACCCTAATTAATGGGTAATGACCTCACTGCCTGCACTGTCCTCCCACCACAGCCCTGACGGAGTGGGCCGGCAGGGAGAGGAGGTACCATGGAAAACTTCTAAGTTTCCCTGATTTCTGCCTGCCTTGCTCCCTAGCACTCACATCCAACATTTGACTTCCTCATCTTGTCCCAAAGGAGTTCTTGGAAAGCTTTGGGGGGTGGGGGTGTCACTGCCAGGGTCTATGCCTGCAGGCAACTTCGCCCTTCCTGTGCCAGCATTGTGGATGCTCAGGCCCCAAGGACCTCCTGCTGGTTGAAAGTTACTAACTCTGTCTTGCCTCACCTGGGATGGACTTGGGGACAGCTGGGAGGGGGGGGGGTGTACATGTTGTCCTGAGAGGCCTTCTTATTCTGAGTCCTCCTTCCCCAGATGAGGAAGCCCCAAACTAGTCTTTGGCTATGCCTACTAGGAATCACGGTCCACTCAAGGGCAGCCAGTAAGACCCCTGGGTGCAGGGAAGTGGCTGTTCGGTCCCTGACATCAGAGCAGGCAAGCTTCCTCTTCTCCCTCCAGCCTTCCTCCTTCCCATCCCACCCAACCTCTACCCATTCCCCAAGCAGTTCTGGTCTCACCATTGACAGCGGGTTCCTCTGGGAGCAGCAGGCTGTGGTTGAGCGCTGCCAGCGAGGAATTGAAACTCAAGAGTAGTTCGCTGGAGTTAGAGATGCCCCCAGCCAAGGAATCGGCGAAGAAGTTCATTTGCAGCAACGTTTTGATCAGGTAGCGAAGCATGGCGCGAGCGGGCTGGGGTTGGGCCCTGGGACTATGGGCCCAGGTCCTGGGTGCGAGCCCCATGGGCCTGGGTCCTGCTGGCCCTCCACCTCTGCGCGCTGCTGCAGCCACGGTACCGCGGGCCTGCGG
The DNA here is from genome assembly GCF_050624435.1 of Tenrec ecaudatus. Taxonomy (NCBI): domain Eukaryota; kingdom Metazoa; phylum Chordata; class Mammalia; order Afrosoricida; family Tenrecidae; genus Tenrec; species Tenrec ecaudatus. The sequence goes on along the minus strand of NC_134541.1, from coordinate 70,635,996 downwards.
GCTCACTCGGGACGGTCGGGGCTTCTCTTTCCCTGCGTCTCCTTTGGCTTCTCCTCCCCACTCTCAGCCCCGCCAGTCCTCGGGGAGCTGGGATGGCTGAAACCAGGTGCCACACCGCACGCGGCATAATTAAGGAATTAATCCGCCTCGCTCCGCCCTCCTCCCTTCGTCCTAACTGCCTGAGACCAGAGCCTCCTAGCGCGAGTTGAGGTCAGGTCTGGCGCCCAGCAGCCCTTTCAGAATTGGCAGGAGGATTTTCCTCCTCAAAGCACTGAAGATGACGGATTAATGAGGCTCTGCCAGACTCTGCCCTTTTACCCGACTTTAGTACAGGAACCTCTATTCTCCTTTCCCTCTTTAGAAAAACTGACGGAAGGACAAGCATGCGCCTGTAGCTTTAGAGGGGAGCTAGGTGCCCAGTTTCCATTCACTCTCAAGAGGCAGCGGGGTCTGGAACCGGAGCTGGGCATGGGTCAAACCTGATGCCACAGAGGGGCTGACCCTTTTTGTTGGAGTCTGCAGCCCGGAGTCCAGGAGGTGGGAGAGTGTGTCCAAACCTAGGAGTTCTGCCCTAAAGCTTGGCCTGCAGAAGATTCTGAAGGGCCACCAAATCTGGAAGAGAGAAACCTAGGGAAATCACGGCAACACATTAATTTTCCTACCTTTTGCCCTACTCTCTCCTGACATGTTTAGAGATTGTTTTCACGTTTTTCAAAGAAGACTGAAGGGGAAACCTGGCTGGGGGTGGGGGGGGGGGTGGGGGGGGTTGGACCAAAGAGAGTGCTAATGTCTCCGTAAAACAACTGCAAGAGAAGGGACAAGAGCACTGCAGAACGCCTGCACATCTGTTCTTCAACCAGGAAGAAGAAAAGCAAGCTCACTAACTTCAGCCCAGGCCTTATTCTTGAGTCTCTGGGGCTCTTCTTACTTAAAAGGTGCCCTGGTGGTCACACTGGTTCCATACTGGGCTGCTTACCTCACGGTCAACTGTTCGAACTCACCAGTTACTCTGAGGGAGAATAATGAGGCTTTCCACTCCGTAAAGATTTGCTCTCAGAAACCCACGAGGAGTGGGGTGGTGGTGGTGGTGGTGGTGTCAGTTCTACCCCTCCTTTTGAGTCCCTGTGAGTCGAAAAGGACTTGATAGCAGTGACAGTTTGGGTGGCTCTCTTGGGTGAGAGTTGAATTGCTAACCACCCACTGGATGTCTCAAACCCCAGCCCCTCCGCGGGAGAAAGAGGAGACTGTAAAAATGTACAGTCTCGGCAAACTAGTGTGGGGTCCCTAGGGGTTAGAATTGATGGCAGTGACTTTTATTTTGGTTTTCTACTGAAGGATCTTACCGGATAAACATGTTGGCTGGAGATTGCATGGCGTTGCCAGAGCGCTAGAAAATGTGTACTTCATATCAGGCTAAAGAGCCTGCTACAAAGTCGTGTTGACCTAGAATAAATAAGAGCCGAGAATAAACAAAGAACTGTGTTATTTCACGCAAAGAGTTGCTCAAGGCAACTAGGGACTTCATCACGGAGTCCCAAGACTCCTCCCTTAACCCCCCACCTGACCTTAGAGCCAGGAACTCTGAGGTGTTTCAGTGTCAATGAATCCCTTAACCTCATTCTGGGCAGGGATTGGAAAGACCAGAAGCACAAAGTGAGAGGTAGAAGGCAGGGGGGCACTGGGAGCTGTTCTTTCAGCACTTGGGTGCCTGTGTAGTCCTGGGTCTGGCGCCCATTTACAAGCTGTTTTCAGGTGGACTCTGACTCATAGGGACACAATAGAACAGAATACAACTTCTTCACAGGGTTTCCTGGGCTGTAAATCTTTATGGAATCAGGCTATCTCCTCTTTATTCCGCAGGTCAGCTGCTGGGTTAGAACAGCCACCCTTTCAGCTAGCAGCCCAATGCCTAATCCAATGTGCCACGAGGGCTCCTTCTGACCCCTACACGAGCCTTAAAGTGGAAAAAATCCCGAGGCAACGAACAAGTGTGTAGGAGAGAGGCTAACAGTGCATTCTTTCTAAAGTACAAGGTACTAGAATTAGGATTTTACATCCTGTCCCTTACCCCAGAGCCAGCTTGCACTCAGGTTAAAAAAAAAAATAGGGGGCATATATTCCCTCACAGGTCTAAGTCCTTAGGAATAACCAAGGCAGAAGTGGGAGTCAGTCCTATATTTGCCAATGATGAGACACCACCGCTGTGACCGTAGCTTCTCCTTCTGTAAGCAATGAACTGTTTGATCTACTCTCTCAGTTTCCATGACCCAGACACCTCCTTTCTGCCCCTTGTTGACCGCCATTGGACTTCAAACACAGCGGATCCCTAACAAGGCCAATCCCATGTCCTTCCTGGAACCCAGCTCTGCTCTGAGGCATAAAGGGACACAGAACACTTGAAGCCAAGCCGAGGCCCGCCAGCTCCTAATCCCTTGGTTTTGCTAGCAGTTGGCCTTTCAGCAAACATAGGACCCGCCCTGTTAGAGGCTTTGTTCTTGGACACAGAGCAATTAATTGGCCCTTTATATGGGGATCAGGACATATTTGCTCTGGATTCCCTGAGCGGAGGTGGCAGCTCAGTTTGCACTCTGGCTACTTCTTAATCCCCAACATCCGAGGTTTGGAGGCTGGACAAATAGCATGGCCACCTCCCTCTCCACTATTTCCAGGAAGCTCCCCATGCAGATGCTGTTCTTTTGTATAGCTCACGCCCTTCTTAGCATCCCCCTTCTTCTCTTTCATCATTTTTCTCTCATCTCATTCTTTGTACTCCTTTCCTCTGCATCTCTTTAGCTCTCCCTTGAACTATTTCAGACATGATGCAAAAAATAAATAAATATCCTGCTACATTGATAGATGAAATTAAAAACCAAGAAGGGCACAGAGACTAAATGCTGCCCAGTGTTCTGAAAGCCCTGAGGCTGGCTGAGGGTGGGAAGAGAAAGTCCAGTAGGTGTCACACCTCTCTGTTCCTCTACAGCCCATAATTTCCTCCTTTACCCTCCCTTCCCTTCCCTTCCACTCCACGCCCCTCCCCTGCCCTTTCCTAGGCCAGCTTCTCCCTGTGATAATTCCATAGGCAGTTCTGGAAGAGTTTTACCTCCTGCTTCTCTCTTCAGTGCCCCCTCCTTTCCTCAATTACTAGCACTAATATTTGGTTTCTAATTCTTTTTAAGGAGGGCAGGGTATTTATTGTATTTGTTTCCTGGTCTGTAAATTAGAGGTATTTAGGTAGCCTTGGTGGAACAGTGGCTAGGTGCTTGTTGCTAACCTAGAGCTGCGCTCAAATACACTGGCCATTCCTTAGGAAAAAGAGGTCAATATACTTCTGTAAAAAATTTGTTTTTGTTGTTAGGTACCATCAAGATGATTTTGACTTGTAGTAAATGAAACACTCTCCAGTCCTACACCATCCTCAGAATTATCCTTATGTTCCATATCAACCAAGAGGCTTCCTCTTTCCAGTTGCCCTTCCACGTTAGCAAGCATGATATCCTCCTTCTCCAGCGATTGGGCTGTCCTAATAATGTGCAAACTAAGTGAGACAAGCTCTCCATATCCTCGACCCTAAGGAGTATTCTGGCTGTGTTTCCAAGGCCGGTCCGTTTGCTCTTTTGGAGGCCTATGGTACTTTCAGTATTCTTCACCAACACCATAGTTCAAATGCATCAATTTTTCTTCAGTCTTCTTTCTACACTGGCCAACTTTCATATGCATTGGAGGCAATTGAAAATACCATGGCTGAGAAGAAACAAAGCCCACATGGAAGAAGCACACCAATCTGTATGATCACAAGGTGTCGAAGGGATTAGGTATCAGGCATCAAAGAACAAAAGATCATATCATAGTATGCTCAACTTCCTGATATGATCGCTGAAGAAAAATGGGCACATAAACAAGTGTGGTGAAGAAAGCTGATGGTGCCTGGCTATCAAAAGATAATAGCATCTGGGGTAGTAAAGACTTGAAGATAAACAAGCAGCCATCTAGCTGAGAAGCAACAAAACCCACATGGAAGAAGCACACCAGCCTGTGTGATCATGAAGTGTCAAAGGGATCAGGTATCAGGCATCAAAGAACAAAAAATCATATCATTGTGAATGAGGGGGATTGAAGATTGGGGACACAAGCCCTATCTGTATGCAACTGGACATCCCCTTACAGAAGGGTCGCAGAGAGGGCCAGGCAGGGTGCAGTGTAGCAATGATGAAACACACAACTTTCCTCTAGTTCTTAAATTCTTCCTCTCCCAGTACCCCCTTGGCCCCCCACTATCATGATCCCAGTTCTGCCTTACAAATTCAGCTAAGTAGGAGGATATACACTGGTATAGATAGGGATTGTAAACACAGGGAATCCAGGAAATATGATCTTTTCAGGACAAGTGGTTAGCGTGGCGATACAGGGAGCATTGAGGGAAGATACTGGGAGGGACAGGAAGAGGGAACTGATTACAAGGATCTACGGAAAACCTTCTCCCTGGGTGATGGACAACAGAAGTGTGGGTAAGGGGAGATACCGGACAGTGTAAGATATGACAAAATAGTAATAATTTATACAATATCCAGCGTTCATGAAGGATGGGGTGGCAGGGAGGGAGGGCAAAACTGAGAAGCCGATGCATGGGGCTCAAGTAGAAAGTAAATGTTTTGAGAATGATGGTGGCAACAAATGTACAAATGAGATTGATACAATAGATATATGTATGGATTGATAAGAGTTGTATGAGTTCCCAATAAAATGATTTAAAAAAAGAAAATACCATGGCTTGGGTCAGGTGCACTTTAATTCTCAAAGTTACATCCTTGTTTTTAATATCTTAAGAGATTGTACAGGAGATTTATCCGATGCAATGCATTGTTTAATCTCTTGACTGCGACTTCCATGAGCATTGATTGTGGGTCCAAGAAAGAGGAAATCTTTGACAGTTTCAATCTTTTCCCCAATTATCTTGATGTTACTGTTGGTCTAGTTATGAAGATCTTGTTCTTCTATACATTGAGTTGAAATCCATACTGATGGCTGCAATCCTCTCTCTTCATCAGAAAGTGCTTCATGTCCTTCATACTTTCAGCAAGCAAAGTTGTGTCATCTGCATATTGCAGGTTGTTAATAAGTTTCCCCCAATCCTGATGCTGCATTCTTCTTCATATAGATTGAATATGTAGTCAAAGTATGAAACACTAGTAAAAGATTCAGACCCTCAAAAACCCTATGTGGCAGTTCTGTTTTGTACTATAGGGTCATGCTGTGGATCAAAATCCACTCTACAGCAGCAGACTTGGCTTGGGGGTACAGTACCCAGAACACTCTGAAACGCGTGCTGAATAGGAATGACTTCCTCTGGATGTTCCTGTAGTTGATATAAGTTTACACCTTCGACCAAAGAAAGAGTTGAGTCAAGGGCCCCTTCTGTTCTACTTCATCAAGAAACTACTGCTTTTTCAATGTTTTGTCACTAATGTAGTCCACAGAAGCACTTTATAAAAGGTAAAGAAAGTAAAAGGAAGTTTTGAAGGGGGATGACAGGAAAAAAGAGAGTAATATGACGAAGAGAATATGAGTGAATTGATTAGGTAGAAATGGGGGTAAAATTGCTCTGGAAGTGTTTCAGCATCTTGTGAGAAAGTGTGTGTGTGTGTGTGTGTGTGTGTGTGTGTGTGTGTGTGTAGGGGACAATTCAGTTGGCTGGAGTCATAGAAATGAATATGGGAGCCCAATGGTGATTGATGAGCTGGATTCTGGAACAGGAGTGTTTCTTTCTCAAGGTGGTATTTTTGGTAGGTTAGTATGCAGAGGAGTATGGAAATAGAAAATACGGGGAATTACTATGAGATAGGCAACGTAGTTAATTGGTCTCCTCTAATTTACCCTTCTAGTTTCAAATATCCACTGCAATGGCTACACAAAAATTCAGATAAAATTCATGATTCAAGTGTTTATTGAGGAGCTTACAAGTTGAAATGCTAGTGAGAAATACTCATGTAGTTTTTTACCAGGGCACGTTGCAATGTTTTAGTTCTGCTAAATAATGAAAAAATGGGCACACCACCAATCTGCTGTAAGTCTCAACTCACAGGCATTCAACTCAAGTTCTGTGAGTCAGCAAACCTACTTCCTAAATTCAATGGCCACAAGCACCACATGCCAATAAGCCTTTGTCCAAAGCCACTCAGCTCCACATCTGTGGATCACCCAATCCAATTTCCCCAATTAAGCGCACCCCACTCCATAAGCTAAGCACCTCCTGATTCTGCTGCTGCTTCTCTGATGATATAGTTGTCCTTTGGATGCACGAGGTTCACTGTGCAGGGATCTCAGATCCAGAGGACATGCTCCACTCCCGAGTCTTTCTAGTAATGAGATTTTCCCTCCTGCTTGTCAGAGGGCTCATTTTATATACATCAGGATGCTACTCCAGGGAATCTTGGAGTTTGCAATTACTTACAGATGAATCCTATCAGTATCATCCTATACTTTCTTATTAGACACAAGCAGGAAAAGGTAGGCTGGTTGAAGGGCATTAGAGGCTTTGGCTAGAAGAGTCCCATTAAATAATTTACTGCCTCTGCAGGGAATATGGGTGGAGGGTACCCTGATCCACAGTGATTAAGCAATAGGCTGCTAATCAAAAGGTTGAGGTAGAACTTGAAATCAATCAGCTGCTGTACAGGAGTAAGATGTAACAGTTTATTTTCATAAAGATTACTACCTTGTAAGCTTTAGGAACAATTTCTAGTTAGTGTGAGCTTGAGAGTAATGGGTCAGTTTTTAGAGTGGGAGGTGAGTGTGGGCATACTTCTTGGTGGTCTGAAGTCTGCATGCCAACTGGCAAAGAATGAATTTGGGCATGTAAATGATTGAGAGGGCAATCTGAGCACAATACGTCCATCTCACATTGATTACTGTCACTATCTCGACCCAACACACACATCCACACCACCCAATCCATTTACAAAAAAACACACATAAACACACACAATCTCCAATCACTTTCTATGCTTGGACCCTTTCCCAGAGTACTGATCCACAATAAGCATCAGTATATTGCAGGGAGAGGGAATAACACCTGCCTTTCTCCTCCCCTAAGCTGTTCCTCTGAATGCACTACAGGGTTCCTGGCTTCAGAATGATTTGTGCCAGGGGGTAATGACCCAGCCAGCAGGGGCCAGAGCACCAAAAAGGAGGAGAGATCAGATAGCAAAGAGATTAACTACAAAGCAGACAACAGGAACCAGCCTTTGGCAGGAGCCAATGTTTGTTGGCTTAACCCCCTGTCGCTTCAGAGGTAAAAAGCCAGGCCCATTGCTCAACCCCTGCCCCAAAAGGTTTCACTGGAGAAGCATAGGAAGACAATTTTCAATACCGTCCACCCAGTCTAGAAATCTAGAGCAAGTAGGCAGAAATACCCACATTCTGGTTAGGCTGACGCAAAGGGCTTTCTTGGTTTCTTGCATAAAACCAGCACAGCGCCTAGTACAGAGCAAGCACCCCATAAATACTTGTTGAGTAGTTAACTCGTCAGTCCCCATAACTGGCCACTCAGAGCCCATTAGTCTTTAGCCTACTCTTCTCTAGATTAAAGAACTCACAGGGCTTTTAACTCTCCCTGTTTCTCAGTCTTAGTCTCTCTCTCTCTCTCTCTCTCTCTCTCTCTCTCTCTCTCTCTCTCTCTCTCTTTCTTTTCCCACCTGCTTCTTTTGTTGCCTGTCTTCCATTCCTTCCCCTCTTGATGGTTGCTGATGATCTTTGGGGGATTCTATTTTCTTAGTTTAAAAATAATTTTCTTATTAGAAGCATAATACATGCTCATGCTAAAATATTTAATAATAAAATATTTTATTATTAGAAACATAATACATGCTCATGCCAAAATATTCAAAAAGTATAAGAGCGTTCTCTTCCCATGTTTAAGGTCTTTTTCATCCTACAAATTCACTTGCCTGGAGTAAGCACTAAAGGTTTCTTGCAAACACTTCCAGAGTTTAAACATATATATATACATTGAATGTGTATACACCTACAAATATATATGTATTTATTTAAAACACAAATATCACGTTTTCAACTTCCCTTTTATAGTTTAATATATTTATGACATTCTTTCTTGTCAGTGCACACAAGCATTGTACAAATTTATCATACCTTTCAAGCCAGTCCACTGTTTCTTGAGATATGGTGCTGGATTCAATGGATATCCACATGTAGAAAGATGAAACAAGACCTTTACCTCACCCCATGCAAAAGAATAAACTCAAAGTGGATCACAGACCTAGAAGTTAAACCCGAAACCATCAGGACCATCAAGGAGGGAATCAGGACTAACCTCAGAGCACTGGCCCAGGGAATTCATAGGCTCACTGCAACAGGGAAGGGTAAACATACAGGTCAACTGGAAATCAACAAATGGGATTTAATAAGAATAAAGCACCTGTACACCTCGAAAGACTTCACCAAGAGGGTGACAAGACAACCCACAGACTGGGAGAGGATTTTTAGTAATGACACATTGGACAAAGGTCTCATTACTAAAATCTATAACACCACCGTGACCCACAAAAAGAGGAAAACAGTTAACCCCCTAAGGAAGTGGGCAAAAGAACTGAAAAGAACTTTCACTAGGGAGGAGACCCATATGACCAATAAGCATATGAGAACGTGTTTCAGGTCATTAGCCATAAGAGAAATGCAAATCAAAACAACCATGAGATACCACCTAACACCCCTGAAGCTAGCCCAGATTAGCAAATCAGAGAGCAACAAGTGTTGGAGGGACTGTGGTGAAGTAGGAACCCTCCTCCACTACTGGTGGTCATGTCGATTTGTAAAGCCACTGTGGAAAGCAATCTGGAGATACTTAAAGAAAATGGAAATTGATCTACTTTATGACCCAGCCATCCTTCTACTGGGCCTATACCCGGTGGAAGCAGCAAATAAAACACAACCAGTCATATGCGCTCCAATGTTTATTGTGGCACAAATCACAATCGCAAAGACTTGGAAACAGCCTAAGTTTCCATCGATAGATGAGTGAATTAGTAAACTTTGGCACATACACACAATGGAGTACTATGTAGTACTGAAAAGCACGGACGAGCACATGAAACACGTTATTTCATGGGAAGAGCTGGAAGGAATTATGTTAAGCGAGGTAAGCCAGACTCAAAAGGACAGGTATAACATGCGTCCCCTGAGGTAAGTACAATCAGCATGCCAGGAATAGAAGAATAAACACCTATCTCGAGATAAACGGGTAGAAGCATAGATAGTTGGAGGGAGGGCAGGCCACACCTAGGGAAGTACATGAGAGCCCAGCATAAAGAAGGGGAAGTGGGGTTGGGGAGAAACCGAGTGGATGATAAGGGGGAAACAGGGCACTAACCCACAGAACTGGAAAATGCATACGAACCCCACCATAAGACACCAAACTAGGCGGGCAAAGTAAAGTACGGAGGATTACACAAAGAGACTGGACCATATGCTGGCCCAATCCAGAATTAGCCTGACCCCCACAATCAAAGGGAGTACAGCAGAAAATGAAAATAGATTGTCTGCTGTGGGAAAGGAACTAAGCCATCACACCACCCCCCGAAGGAAGCTGAGGCAAAGGAAGGAGGAAGAACGGAGTGAAGTACACCTGGGCCCACCAAACTCAGAGGACGATAGCCCAGCTCAAATAGTCCATCGTACAGAGAGGACCATACAGCTGGCCACATGGTGAGATGTGACATCCTGCACTGACCCATGGTCCTACACGGGACAGCACTTGAGACAGTGGGGGATGTGCGATTGAGCTGATCCCACCACACTGAGGCAAACACTGGGGACGTGCAATGGAGCAGCGGGGTGGAGCACAGCAAAGAGATCCCGAGGGAGTATAAAGGATGGACTTTGGGGTCAGGACGTCGCACCCCACCAGACTCATCCAGAAAACACTCCCAAAGGCCAACAAACAGACCTCGAACTACTAACAGAATTTTTTTTTTTGGTGTCTTTTTGCTTTGTTTTTTCTTTCTCTTGTAAATTTTTTATGTCAGTGGCTTTTTTGCCTATCAGCGCATCAATGTTGCTGCTGTCCAAGCCGTGTTCTTATGTGCCACTTGGGCGCTGTCAAAGTCATTTGCATTTGTATGTACATATTACTATATCTGCAGGCCCACCTAGATAAGATAGGCTGGACAAACAATGAGAGAAGAAAATAACGGGACCAACGGTCTGGAGGGACATGAGAGCGTGGGAGGTAGGGGAAGGGAAGAGGTGTTGGCCAACGCAGGAACAAGGAAAAAGCGAGCGGTTCAAAACCAGTGCCAGGGAGGGGAAGGGAGGACTGGTAGGGAGTGACCAAGGACGAGGTAACTGAGAGGAATTACTGAAACCACAATGAAGGCTGAATATGGTAGTGGGACAGGAGGAAAGTATAAGGAAATAGAGGAAAGGAGTAGAAAGCAAAGGGCATACAGAGAAGCCTAAATACAGACATATACATATATAAATATATTTATGATTATGGAGGAAATAGACCTATGTACATATATTTATAGGTTAAGTAGTAGGGTAGCAGGTGGACATTGGGCCTCCTCATGCACACTCCCTCAATACAATAGCACCTTGCCAAGCTAAACGGTCATTCCATGATACTCACCTTCCCGACATGATCACTGAAGACAGACGTGTGTAGAAGCAAACGTGGTGAAGAAAGCTGATAGTGCCCGGCTTTCAAAAAGATATAGCATCTGGGGTCTTAAAGGCTTGAAGGTAAACAAGCGATCTTCTAGCTCAGAAGCAACAAAGCCCACAGAGAAGAAGCACACGGCCTAAGCGAATACAAGGTGTTGAATGGACCAGGTAGCAGACACCAAGGAACAAAACCCATCATTGTGTGATCACCTTCCTCACATATATGAAGACGAATGTGTGCATAAGCAAGTGTGGTGAAGAAGGCTGATGGTGCCCGGCTATTGAGAGATATAATGTCCGGGGACTTAAAGGCTTGAAAGTAAACAAGCGGCCATCTAGCCCAGAAGCAACAAAGCCCACATGGAAGCAGCACACCAACATGGGTGATCATGAAGGGCCGAGGGGACCAGGTTTCAAACAACAAAGGCAGGGGGGGGGGGAAATCACATCACCGTGAATGAGGGGAGTGTGTGATGGGGACCAAATGCCCATCTGTAGACAGCTGGAGATCCCTTGCGGAGGGATAGTGGGGAGGAGATGAGTCACTCAGGGTTCAGTGTAGCAACAATGAAACTCAAAACCTTCCCCTAGTCCTTGAACGCTCACCCCCACCCAATTTTCATGATCCCAATTCTGCCTTGCGGACCTGGTTAGACCATAAGACGCACAGCGGTGCAATAGGGATCTGGAAACACAGGGAATCTAGCACAAATGAACCCCTCAGGACCAGCGGTGAGAGTGGTGACACCGGGAGGGAAGGGGGTGTAGAAAGGGAGAACCGATCTGGGGAATCTACATGCAACCTCCTCTCTGGGGGATGGGCAATGGGAAGGTGGGTGAGGGCAGACGCCGGGCAGTGTAAGATAAGATAAAATAATAATTTATAAAATATTAAAGGTACATGGGGGAGGGGGAAGCTTTAAGGAAGGGGGAGGGGGGAAAGGAAATGAGCTGATTCCAGTAACCCAAGTGGAAGGCAAATTTTGAGAATTACAAGGGCAACAAATGTATAAAGGTGCTTTACTCAATTTATGTATGTATGTATTGTGATAAGAGTTGTATGAGGCCCAATAAAATTATTTATTAAATTTAAAAAAATACCAAGGGGACATAGGGTAAAAGCTACTGTATACAAACATTCTTGGTGTGAGGATCATGTAGTATGGCAGGTACCAGATCAAATGCAGGGATGCACATGGTAGACAACTGAGGAGGAGATGGGCAAAGGAAAAAAAATTATGAAAATAAGGAAGAAATGGGTAGCAGGGACATGGGGGCACTAACCCACCCAAGGGGAAGGTATTGTTTATATTTCCACAGGGAAAGAGGGACCAGACTTCATTCAACCCAGTGCCCCAAAGTGTGAATGCAACATTCCGGTGTGGAGTAGGGAACAAGTGAAGAGGTCTGGGGGGCTGGCCCCAGTCCCAAATACTAAGTGGATGCCTGCTCCTCCCCCGCAACAGAATCTATTTCTTTTCTTTTTTTTTTCAAAGGAAGGCATTGAATCTGTAGCTCCGGAGAGAGGGATATATCTGATCAGAGCACACGGGAGCAGATGAAGGGGGAATAGGAGAGAATGGAGCACAGCCTGGCCCACCAGGCCTTGAGGATGATGACCCCAATTAGAGCAGCCAATCCACAGAGAGGACCACATGGCCAGTCCCACTATGAGACATGACGCCCCTTACTGACCCATAGCACTACAGAGGACAACACTGGAGACACAGTGTGGGAATTGCACCCGATCTGATCCTGCCACACCAAGGCAAAGCACTGAGGGAGTGCAGCGGAACAGTAAGGGAATGGAGCAGTAAGGTCCACAGGGAATTCTGATGGTGGATTTTGGAGCCAGGACATGGTGCCCCAACAGACTGAACTCCTAAAGGCCAACGAATGATCCTTGAACTAACTACAAGCTTTTCTTTCTTGTTGTGTTTTGTTTTGTTCTTTGTCAGTGGTTTGTTGTTTTGCTGTATACTGTTGCTTGGTTTTCTTCTGTCTTGTTTTTGTGCATCTTATTTCTCCACAGGTCTGTCTAAATAAGACAGGCTGGATGAACAATCTGGAGGAGAAAACAATGGGACTGACCGTTCTGGGGGAACCTGGGATAGGAGGAGGTGGGGAGAAAAGAAGTGGTGTTAACACACCCAGGGACAGGGAACAACAAGTGATCCAAATTGGTGGTGAGGTGGGTATGGGAGGCCTGGTAGGGAATGACCAAAGGTAATGTAACCAAGAGGAATTGCTGAAACCCAGGTGGGGTCTGGGCATGATAGTGGAACAGTAGGGATGTCAAGGGAAATAGAGGAAAGAGCTCTGAGGCAAAGGGCATTTATAGAGGTCTAGATAAAAACGTGTACATATGCAAATATATTTATATGAGGATGAGGAAATAGATCTATGTGCCTATATTTATAGGTTTATTATTAGGGTAGCAGAAGGATATTGGGCTACCACTCAAGTACTCCCTCAATGCAAGAATAATTTCTTCTCTTAAATTGGCATTCTATGATGCTCGCCTTCCCAGCACAACTGCTGAAGACAAAGTGGGTGAACAAGCAAATGTGGTGAAGAAAACTGATGGTGCCTGGCTATCAAAAGATATAGCGTTTGGGATCTTAAAAGCGTGAGGGTAAACAAGCAGCCCTCTAGCTCAGAAGTAACAAAGCCCACATGGAAGGACACTTCAGCCTGTGTGATCACGCGGTGCCAAAGGGATAAGTTATGAGGCATCAAAAAACATAAAATCATATCATTGGGTGCACACCTCTATGATATGATCACTGAAGACAAGTGGGTGCGTAAGTAAATGTGGTGAAGAACACTGATGGTGCCCTGCTATCAAAAGGTGTATTGTGTGGGGTCTTAAAAGCTTTACGATAAATAGGCAGCCATCTAGCTCAGAAACAACAAAGCCCACATGGAAGAAGCACACCAGCCTGTGCAATCACAGGGTGTCAAATGGATCAGGGATCAGGCATGATCAGAACAAAAATATCTTACCATAGTGAATGAGGCGGGGAGTCCAGAGTGGAGACCCAAAGCCAATTTGTCGGCCACTGGAGATCCCCTTACAGAGAGGTCTAGGGGAGGAGACGAGCCAGTCAGGGTGCGATGTAGCAACGATGAAAAATACAACTTTCCTCTAGTTCCTAAATGCTTCCCTCCCTCCCCTATCATGATTCGATTTCCACCTAGAAAGTATGTGTAGACCACAGGATGTACACTGGTACAGATAGGAACTGGAAACACAGGGAATCCAGGGCAGATGATCCCTTCAGGACCAGTGGTGTGAATGGCGATACTGGGAGAGTGGGTTGGAAAGAGGGAACCGATTACAAGGATCTACATGTGACCTTGTCCCTGGGGCATGGACAACAGAAAAGTGGGTGAAGGGATACTTCAGACAGGCAAGATATGACAAAATAATAATTTATAAGCAATCAAGGGCTCATGAGGAAGGGGGGAGCAGGGAGGGAGGGGAAAAACTGAGGACCTGATGCCAGGGGCTTAAGTGGCGAGCAAATGTTTTGAGAATGATGAGGGCAATGAATGTACAGACGTGCTTTACACAATTGATGTATGTATGTATGGATTGTGATAAGAGTTGTATGAACCCCTAATAAAATAATTTTGAAAAAGAAAAATCCTTTTTCTTTTAATTAATTTGTTCTTCTACTGTTAATTCATTTTCTTTTTTGTTGTCATTGCTGTGTTCTCATTAATTGCCTACCTTGCTATGGCTTGATTTTTGGTACATATTATTATCTCTACAGATCTATCTTGATAAGATAGACTGAATGAATAGTTCAGAGGAGAAAATAATGGGAACAATGGTTCTGGGGGGACACGGGAGAAGGTGAGGTGGGGATAAGGATGTGGTGCTGACCAACCAGGAACAGGGGAGCAACAAGTCATCCAAAGTCAGTGGCAAAGAAGGTGTGAGAGGCCTAGTAGGGATTCAGCAAGGGCAATGTAACCGAGAGAAATTACTGAAACCCAAATGAAGGCTGAGCATGATAGTGGGACAAGAGGAAAGTAAAAGGAAATAGAGGAAAGACTAGGTGGCAAAGGGTATTTGTAGACGTCTAAAGACTGGAATGTACATATGTAAATATATTTATATAAGAGTGTTGGGAAACAGATCTATGTGAATATATTTATAGGTTTAGTATTAGGGCAGCAGATGGACATTGGGCCTCTACTCAATTACTCACTCAATGCAAGAACACATTGTTCTATTAAATTGGCAATCCAGGATGCACACCTTCCCAACACAATTGCTGAAGACAAACGTGTGCATCAATAAATGTGGTGAAGAGAGCTGATGCTGCCCGGCTATCAAAAGATATAGTGTCTGGGGCCTTAAAGGCTTGAAGATAAACAACCAGCCATCTAGCTCAGAAGCAACAAAGCTCACATGTGAGTGCAGGGTGGAGACTCAAAGCCCATCGATAGGCAACTAGACACCCCCATATTGAAGGGTTGTGGGGAGGAGTTCAGCCAATCAGATTGCAGGGTAGCAACGATGAAACACACAACTCTCCTTTAGTTCTTAAATGCTTCCTCCCTCCCACTATCATGATCCCAATTCTACCTTACAAATCTGGCTAGACCAGAGGATGTACATTGGTACAGATAGCAACTGGAAACACAGGGAATCCAGGACAGATGACTCCTTCAGGACCAGTGGTGAGAGTGACGATTCCTAGAGGGTGGAGGGAATGTGGAGTTGAAAGGGGAAACGATTACAAGAATCTACATATCGCCTCCTCCCTGGGGGATACACAGTAGAGAAGAGGGTGGCGGGAGACGTCAGACAGTATAAGCTATGACAAAATAATAATAATTTATGAATTATGAAGGGTTCATGAGGGAGGGGGGAGTGGGGATGGAGGGGGGGAATGAGCAACCGATATTAAGGGCTCAAGTAGATGGCAAATGTTTTGAGAATGATGATGCCAACAAATGTACATATGTTCTTGACACATAGATGGATGGAGGGATTGTGATAAGAATTGTAAGAGCCCCCAATAAAATGATTTTCTAAAACTGAGCTAGTTGTTTTATAATCATATATCTCTCATGAGGAACAATAAGTATTTTCCTGCAAATCTCACTGAAATCCATTGGTCAGAGCAGCTTGCAAAGTAAGGTAAAGGATAGCACCTTCTCTCTGAGATGAATTAACATCAGAAATTATCTAAATTCCTGAGGGACAGTCAGAATCAGGATTGGCCCAAAGTTGATTTTTATGGGGTATAGGTCTAACATACCACCACTCTCCAACTTTTTATAAATTCTAAAACCAGCCATCCACCCATGGCACTCTTCTACTCTGTCAGGTTTAGTAACTCATTGAAATAACCTCACAGAACTCATAGATCTTATACACAATTATGTGACTTATTAGGTAAGGAATAGGCCTTCCAGGTTTTTCTTGCCCATGCTCACAGGCAAGGTTGTATCCACTCACCATACATACACCAAATCTGTAAGCTGAAGAAGTCATCAGAGAAGCTGGATTTTATGGAGAAGAATGCGGCATCAAGATTGGAGGAAGGCTTCTTAACAACCTGGGATATAACTTTGCTCACTGAAACTGGAGAGGACTCGAAACACTTGCTAATGAAGATCAAGGATTACAGCCTACCGTGTGGGTTACAGTTCAGTGTAAAAAGGAAGACCAACATCCTCACAACTGGACCAACAGGCTACATCATAATGCATGAAGAAAAGGTTGAAGTTGTATTTTGTCTTACTTGGATTCATAATCAGTGCTCATGGAAGCAGCAGTCAAGAGATCAGAAGACGCGTTGTATTGGGTAAGTTGCTGCACAAGACCTTTTGAGAGCATTTTAAAAGGAGGGTGTTACTTTAAAGATGAAGATATGCATGACCCAAGTCATGGTATTTTTCTATTGCCTCATATGGATATGAAATTTGGACATTGAATAAGGGAGACCAAAGAATTGGTGCATTTGAATTGTGGTACCAGCAAAGAATATGCAAAGTACCATGGACTTCTAAAAGGACAAGCTGATCTCTCTTGGAAGAAGTAAGGCCAGAGTACTTAGAGGTCAGGATGACAAGACTTTGTCTGATATACGTTGAACATATTGTCAGGAAAGACCAGTCTCTGGAGACAGACATCATGCTTGGTAAAGTGGAGGGGCAGTGAAAAGAGGAAGGTCCTTAATGAGATGGATTGACACGGTGGCTGTAGCAATTGGCTCCTACATAGGAACAATTGTAAGAATGGTGCATAGGATCAGGATCAGACATCGGGTCCCTATGACTCAGAACTAACTCAATGACACCTGTGTTAGGCTGGGTTGACTAAAACAATTCCAAAGACACTCATATATGTGTAAGAAGAGCTTTAAACAAGAAGTAATTATGCACAATAAAACATGCCAGCCCAGTCCAACTCAAGTCCATGCTTGATACTAGTTCATAAATCCCTCTTCAGACTCACACAACCACATGCAATGATATAAAATGCAGGAAGATGACAGGCAGGTGGGTGCAAAGTCTTGTGGATGCAATGGAGGTGAAAGCATCACAGAGGTCTGGCAGGTCTCAGAGTGGCTTGCTAGCCTGAAGGTGAATGGAGAGAGAGGGCCCATCCTCCTGAGAGCCATTCATCTTAGTTGCAGCTCCAAAAGAGATCGTCAAGCTGAAAACTGATTAACAGGCTAAACTCCACCCATATCTTCTTACAGGTGGCATATTGTCACACAAAAAACTATCAGAGCCCATGCTTTGTCAACTTGACACCTGTACACAATTCTTTTACACATACATAATCTTTAAAATAAGGACAATAGTAAAATCATATTTGTGCCTCACAAGATAAAACAATAATGTATATAACTCAAAATATGCCAGCCTCATTTAATGTTCTGCAAGTGAACAAAACAAAAGTATTCTGAGCCTAACAATTGCAGTTATGTAAACACCTACACCATAATCTTATAATAATGTCCCCCCACACATGAAAGTTTGTGAGCCAGCCACTTGAAGACTTTATCCTCTCAATTTTGAGTATCCAATTTCTTTTTTTTAATCATTTTATTGGGAGCTCTTACACATCTTATAACATTCCATACAACAATTGCATCAAACATATTTGTACATATGTCGCCATCATCATTTCCATAACATTTTCTACTTAAACCCTTCATATAAATTTCTCTTACCTCCCTCCACGCCCCTACCCCCAACTCTCATGAATCCTTGATCAATTATAAATTGTTATTATTTCGCATCTTACATTGTCTCCCTTCACCCACATTTCTATGGTCCCTTTGTGGGATGCTATATCCCACCTCATGATGGGTCCTCCCTTTCTTCCACTTTTCCCTCCCCAAGACTATCACCCTCCCCTCATGATATCACTACTCCCACTACTGTTCCTAGGGGGTTTATCTCTCCTGAATTCCATGTGGCAAGAGCTCTTATCTGTATCAATATGTTGTATAGGGTGTAGCCAGATTTGTAAGGTAGTGGGGGGAGCATTCAGGAACCAGAGAAATGCTGTGTTTTGCTTGTGCTATTCTGCACCTTGGTTGAATTGTCCATTCCTTAAGGATATCTAATTTCTATACTGCCTATTAATATCAACCCACTGCTCTAAGGTGACAAGTATGAGAGGGTACCAACATTTAAAAACTGGAATTGCACTGGTCAGAGTGGAACTTTCATAGTAAGCCTTTTTTCCTGCTAGGTGAGCATCCAGTAACTTGCTCCCAGTGACAATATCTAAGAAGGTTCTCTCTGGGCAGAGTTAATTTTTTTTTTTTGTAAAAGCAGTTTCACTCCAGCAGACATGGGGCCTCTACTCAAGCACACCCTCAATACAAGAACACTTTGTTCTAATAACCTGGCATTCTGTGATGCTTAGCTTCCTGACACTATAACTGAAGACAAAATGGGTGCATAAGCAAATGTGGTGAAGAAAGCCGATGGTGCCAAGATATAACATCTGGGTCTTAAAGGCTTGAAGATAAACAAGCGGCCATCTAGCTGAGAAGCAACAAAGTCCACAAGGAAAAAGCCCATGAGCCTGTGTGATCATGAGCTATCGATGGGATCAGGTATCAGGCATCAAAGTCCCAGAACAAAAAATCATATCAATGTGAATGAGGGGAATTGCCAAGTGGAGACCCAAAGTCCATCTGTAGATAATTGGACATCCCCTTACCAAAGAGTCACAAGGAAAAGACAAGCCTGTCAGGGTACAGTGTGAGAGAAAGCAGCCCCTCACACTACCATGGGTCGGTAGGTGCAATTGTATGGTTAGGGTATACAGAGATTATAGTAAAGTCATATAGAGTAATAGAGATAGGAGAGAGAGAGTAAAATGAAGGAGTCAGACACATTTCATAGTAACATGCTCACCTCCTGGATGGCCATGATCTCAACAGCCAGGCCCACTGCATAGTGCACAGTGGGGGCAGAGAGAGCTGAAGAGAGTGGGGTTTATTTCTAACCAAGGCTTATATATCTTTTGGGGGCATGCAAGCCCCTGACTACAGGTAAAGACATACATCACAGGTACCATAGGTAATACAGTAATGGGAGGAGGCCGATTCTAGGGCTGTACATGCATAGGAAGGGGAGGGATTGGGGGTACACATGTGACAAGATGAGCAGGTTCTACATTCAGGATGGCAGCCTAACTTTGGATGTCATTGAGTAGGTGTGACCTGTTCTAAGCTCTCCAGAGAAACAATCACTAGCCTATAAATAGGGTATGAACCCCACCTACAGTGGACCAACAGGAGTCTGATTGCTCTGGATGGCTGAATGCCTTCAGAGAGATATTTTGACAATCATTTACCATTATTTGCAAGCAGTGTCCTAGTTCTGAGATATATTTGGGGGAGACGAGCTGAGGAACAGCCTTTTTATGTCCCACAGTGCAGTATAGCACTGACGAAACATACAACTTTCCTCAAGTTCTTTAATGCTTCCTCCCACCCACTATTATGATTCCAATTCTATCTTACAAATCCCTCTAGACTAGAACATGTACTGGGTACAGATAAGAGCTGGAAACATAAGGAATCCAAGACAGATAAACACCTCAGGACCAATAATGAGAGTAGCAATAACAGGAGAGTAAGGGGAAGGTGGGGGGAGAAAGGGGAAACCAATCACAATGATCTGAATATAATCCCCTACCAGGGGGACCGACAACAGAAAAGTGGGTGAAGGGAGACATTGGTCAGTGTGAGACATGAAAACATAATAATAATTTATAAAATACCAAGAGTTCATGAGGGAAGGAGGGTGGAGGAGGGAGGGAGGGAAAAAAACTGAGAGCCGATACCAAGGGCTCAAGTAGAAGGGAAATGTTTTTAAAATGATGATGGCAACAAATGTACAACTGTGCTTGACACACTGAATGGATGTATGGATTGTGATAAGAACTGTATGATCCCCCAATAAAATGATTTTTTAAAGCACTGTAGCTTATTTCTGTTGCCTATTTCATAAGTGAAAAAATAAGGACAAACTTTAAGGGCCCTAATACAAGGCATAAATACACTACCAAACATAATGAAAAACACTCACATTGCAGCAAATAAAATATTTGGACATTCTAAAAAAATGATATTTATGTACATAAAAAGACTTCCTCAAAGGAGTAAAAAGAGAATCCACAGATTGGAAAATAATATTTGGGAATGATAGTTCAAATAAAGAATTAATTTCAAAAACCTTAGAAAACTATACCTTCATAAGAAAAAAATAAATAAAAATATGGGTATACGACACAAATAGAAAATTTACTACAGATGGCATACAGGTAGGCCAACAACCATATGAAGAAATGTACTCACTTATTAGCTCTAAGAAATATTTTTTTAAAAATAAAAATCCAAATTAAAACTACGGTGAGCTATCACCTCACACTGACACTGCTGGCAAAATGTAACAAATGTTGGAGAGGATTTGTAGAATGCAGAACACTTACACACGTGTACGTTGCTGGTGGGATTGCAGAATCGCACAGCCACTATGGCAAGCAGTCTGGTGCTTCCTCAGACAAAGCCCTCTACTGGCGTGTGGGCTGCCCTACCCTGAGAACTCTCGGCACCCTGCCGTGCTTCCACCAACCTTGGATCCTCCTTGGGTCCTGAGATCTCTACACTCGGCATATATACCCCAAAGAAATAAAATACCAAATATGAACAGATAGATTCACATCTGCTTCTCACAGCGATTTCTACAGTAGCCAAAGGATATAAATAATCAAACACCTTGTATGCGGAGGAATGGACAAGTTAACTCTGGTACATAAACACAATGGAATATTATGCACCCCTAAAATGATGAGACTGCCGAACTCCACGTGACATGGACAAACTTGGAAGACATTTCCTCATCAAAGGTAGTCAATTTCATAAAACTAACTGTGTCATGACACCATTTTTATAAGGAAAAAACAAAACACAGAAAAAATGGTTTTCACACTAAGGGAAAAGACTTCAAAGGCTATGAGGGGGTCAGGCACAGAGGTAGAAGGAGGAAGGGGCAGAAAGAGAGGAATGGAAGGTTGGGGGGGGGAGTGTTACTGGAATGTTCTCACTATTCTCATGTGATGGGTTGTCCAACCACATGTAGTATGGGTTTTTTTTTGTATGTATCATACAAAAAAAGCGGGGGAGGGCAAATAAGAATAAAATGCAGACAGGTCTAGATTGTATTATGTTTATTTCACCAATGTGGGAAACTAACACTGAAGGAAATAACACAAGAATTATATTCTCTAAATTATAACAGAGGGAATCTAGAAAGCTAATAATCCACAGTAGGAAAGCCACCATTTTGGTTAAATTAAAATAAAGTCCAAGTACATTACCCTGCTTTAAATATCATTCCCACGGATTCTCCCCTAACAGCTATGCTGACTTGAAGTGAACACATGGTTGACTTTATCTCCTGACAGAAGTAAACATCCTGCTATTTCCTTCAGCTGTGTCACCCAGCCCCCCTCATTCCTTCTCCCAATGCAGGTATTAAGTTTCCTCACCAATCAGCTCAGAGACCTTACTATGGTTACCACCCACCTTGTGACATATGTAACTACTGAATATGCATGTTTTATGGCAACCTATATATATCCCAAGTTAGTAAAGATGCCCCTCTCCCTCTCTCTCACCCTCCACTTGAGCCATCAAGAGGGCTGAGGTGCGCATGCTACCATAAAATGTGCCTGACTCCTTTATTTTATTCTCCTATCTTTCCTATCTTTTATGACCTTACTATGATTTTTCCCATTTATTTTAATCATTTTATTGGGGGCTTGTACAACTCTTATCACAATCCATACATTAATTGAATCAGGCATGTTTGTACATATGCTGGCTTCATTCTTTTCTAGACATTTACTTTCTATTGAGCCCTTGGTATCAGCTCTCCCCCCCCCACCCCCCCACTTGCACAAGCCCTTGATTGTACGTTGTCATTATTTTCATCTCTCCAAGAGATGTCTCCCTTCCCCCATGGTTTCTGATGTTCTTCTCCTTGCAGAGGGGTGCATGGTTCTGTGTCAGTCATTATGACCGATTCTCCCTTTTTCCCTTCCTCTCCCTCTCTTCCCCCTACCAACTTTACTATGATCTTTGTTTATTACAACCATACAATCACACTTACTGACTCTTCGGTTGTAAGAGGCTGGCTTCCTCTGACACAACAAAGTAAAATAAAAATGGTTTTAATTTTTTTTTTAATCTCAAGAAATTCTGGGTTTTTGTTTGTTTGCTTGGTTATTGTTTTTTTTTTTTTAATTTGAGATGAACTTGTTTGCCACTAAAGACTCCAAATCCATTTCTATTTTACTTTTCTTCCTCTTTTTTATTAAATAAATCATATTTTTGTTGGGGAGTAATTTTCTTTTTAAAAAAACTCATTTTATAGGGGGCTCTTACAGCTCTTATAACATTCCATACATCAATTGTATCAAGCACATTTGTACACATGTTGCCATCATATTTGCAGAACATTTTCTTTCTACTTGAACCCTTAGTGTCAGTTTTTCCCACTTCCATCCCCTTGAGCCGTTAATTTATATAAATTATCATTTTCATTTTACACCATCTGCTGTCTCCCTTCACCTACATTCTGTTGTTTATTCCCCTTGGGGTGGGGGTGAGGGGGTTATATGTCAATCATTGCGATTGGTTCCCCCTTCTTCTCCTATCTTCCCTCTGCCTTCATGGTATTTCTACTCCCAGTACTGTTCCTGAGGGGTTTATCTCTCCTGGGTTGCATGTGTCCAGAGCTTTTATCTGCTTCAGTGTACACGCTCTGGTCTAGCTGGATTTGTAAGGTAGAACTGGAGTCATGGTAGTTAAAGAACTAGAGGCATGTTGTGCTATACTGCATCCTGGCTGACTCATCCCTTCCTTGTGACCCTTCTGTGAGGGAATGTCCAATTGTTTACAGTAAGGCTTTGGGTCTCCATTCCAACCCCCTTATTCACATTGATATGATTGCTTGTTTGGGGGGTCTTCTGAAGCCTGAAACCTGATCTCATCAACACCTGGTGTGCTTTTTCCATGAGGGCTTTGTTGCTTCCCTGATAGATGGCCGCTTGTTTAACTTCAAGCCTGTAAGCTCCAGACACTACAGCTTTTAACAGCCAGGCGCCATCAACTATCTTCACCACATTTGCTTATGCACCCATTTTATCTTCCTGGAAGGTGAGCATGACAGAATGCCAGGTTATTATAAAAGAGAGTTCTTAGGTTGAGGGAGGGCTTGTCTGTTACCTTAATATGTAATGTGTATATGTATGTAGACCTATATCCCTATCATTATATATTAATATATTTACATATATACATGCTAATATGGATATCTCTATAAATGTCTTTTGTCTCCTAGTTCTTTCCTCTTATTTCCTTTTACTTTCCTCCTGTCCGTATGAATTTCGTGTTGGAAATTCATACGGCTCTCAGTAATTTCTGTTGGCTACATTGCACTTGATCAACCCCCACCAGGCATTCTACACCCTATTTGTCATCAATTTTAGGTCTCTTGTTGTTCTCTTGTCCCTGGTTTGTTGGCTCCCCACCTCCTCCTCTACCATGCCCCCCAGAAACATCGGCTCCATCTGTGTTCATCTGGGTTGACTAGAGAAACAACATCATAGACATATGTGTATAAGAGAGAGCTTTATATCAAAGAGTAATTGTGTATTAAGGAAACATTCCAGCCCAGTCCACTTCAAGTCCCCAAGTCTGATATTAACCCATATGTCCAATACCAGTCTATAAATTTCTCTTCAGACTCATGCAACACATGCAGTGGAATATCATAGGCCAGTGGGTGGAAAATTTTGTACATTCAGTGGCAGTGGAAGCATCTCAGAGCTGGCATGGGTCTCCATGTGGTTTCTCCAGCTCCAGTGCTCTGGTTCCATCAGCTTAGCTCCATGTGTGTCTTGTCAACAGGAAAATGAAACACACAGTGTATGTGTCTGGCCTCCATTGAACTATTATTTATCTCTATCATGCCTCCAAGTGAGGTCATCAAGTTGTGACCTGATTGACACCCTAAACTCCACCCCTTTACTCTTGATAGTCTCAAGTTGACACCAGATTATGTAACTACCACACTGTTTTCTCCTCAGGATTGTAAACAATACTGCCTATCTTATACAGATAGACATGAAAAAAATAAAGAAAGAAAAGGCCTATAAATAATTCCAGGTTTTCTGATTGGGTCTGGTGAAGTGCCAAGCCCTGCACCCCAAGTCAGAAATCTGTTTTCGGGATTCCTTTGAGAATTCATTCCTTTGCTCCCCTTGCTGCTCTGTTGCACTCCCTTCATGTTTTGCCATGGTGGTGGTGGTGGTGGTGGTGTGTGTATGTATGTGTAGGAGGGGGGGTATGAGTGGGAGGTCAGACCAGGCACAATTCTTGCACTGTCTCCAGTGCTATTACCCATATGCTGTGGGTCAGTGAGGGGATGTCATGTGTTGTGGTGGGAACAGCCCCCCTACGGTCCTTTCTGTGTTTTTGGCTGCTCCAAACAGGAACGTCGTCCTTGAGGCTTGGTGGGCCAGAATGTAGTGCTCTCTCCCCTGCCCACCTCTCTTTTGCTCTTAATTTGCTCCCATGTGCTATGTGCACACTGCCACTCCCCGGACTATATCTTCAGTGCTGTCCTCTGTACTTTTTTTCCTTTTAAGATACTCAAACCACTAGTTATGTTTGAGGGATAAAGAATCTGGAAGAATTTTTCTTTTCGGTTTTAAAAGAAACATACTATATATATAATCAATACTATATATTATATTATATATCACAGAGCTCATCTTAAGAAATGAAATTATCATGCATGAAAACAAGACAGAAGAAAATAATGTCTCCACACATCTGTCTGAATAGGAAAGGCTGGATGAACTATCTGGAGGAAAAACAACGGGACCGACAGTTCCGGGGGGACATTGGGTTGGGGGAGGTGGGGGGGTAAGGAAGTAGTATTAACAAACACAGGGGCAAGGGAACAACATGGGACCCAAAATGGTAGTGAGGGGGGAGAGGCAGGCCTGGTGGGGAATGATCAAGGGTAGAGTTGCATAGAGAAGAGGTATAGCTGTAGCCCAGGTGGGGACAGAGCATGGTAGTAGGGCAGGAGGAAAGTCAAGGGAGATGGAGGAAAGAGCTAGGAGTCAAAGGGCATTCATGGAGGTCTAGACAAAGACATGTACATGCAAATATATATAGGAGGATGGGGAAATAGATCTATGTGTCTATATTTATAGGTTTAGTATTAAGGTGGCGGAAGGACCTTGGGCCTCTACTCAAGCACTCCCTCAATGCATGAATACTTTCTTCTATTAAATTGGCACTCTACGATGCTCACCCTCCCGACACAACTGCTGAAGCCAAAGCGGGTGAACAAGTAAACGTGGTGAAGAAAGCTGATGGTGCCCGGCTATCAAAAGAGATAGTGTCTGGGGTCTTAAAGGCTTGAAGGTGTACAAGCGGTCATCTAGCTCAGAAGCAACAAAGCCCACATGGAGGAAGCACACCAGCCTGTGTGATCATGAGATGCCAAAGGGACCAGATATAAGGCATCATATATATAATAGTGAATGAAGGGGGAAGTGCAGAGTGGAGACCCAAAGCCCATTTGTTGGCCACTGGAAATCCCCTCACAGAGGGGCTTAGGAGAGGGGATGAGTCAGTCAGGGTGCGATGTAGTACCGATGAAGAACACAGCTTTACCCCAGATCCTGGATGCTTCCTCCCCCCAACTACCATGATCCGAATTCTACCTTGCAGGACTGGATAGGGCAGAGGTTGTACACTGGTGCATATGGGGGCTGGAGGCACAGGGAATCCAGGGTGGATGATACCTTCAGGACCGGGGGTGTGAGGGGCGATGCTGGGAGAGTGGAGGATGAGTGGATTGGAAAGGGGGAACTGATTACAAGGATCCACATGTGACCTCCTCCCAGGGAGATGGACAGCAGAGAAGGGGGCGGGGGGAAGGGAGACTCCGGATAGGGCAAGATATGACAAAATAACAATCTGTAAATTATCAAGGGCTCATGAGGTAGGGGGGAGCAGGGAGGGAGGGGAAACATATAAGAGGACCTGATGCAAAGGGCTTAAGTGGAGAGAAAATGCTTTGAGAATGATTAGGGTAAAGAATGTACGGATATGCTTTATACAATTGATGTATGTATATGTATGGATTGTGATAAGAGTTGAATGAACCCCTAATAAAATGTAAAAAAAAAGAAAGAAAATGATTAGGGAAAAGAATGTACAGATGTGCTTTATAAAATTGATGTATTTATGGATTGTGATAAGAGTTGTATGAGTCCCTAATAAAATGTTAAAAAAAAAAAAAAGAAATGAAATTATCAATACCCTGTGAAACTATCCATTTTGTTTTTTCTTTCCCTCCAACTTCTCCAAGTTCTGCAAAGGGCAGCTTACAATACTAATGAACATAAAGGAACTTCCATAATTCTGTGTTAAAACCACTTTGCCAAGTTTGTCGCTGTTCTTATAATTTTCACAACAAAGTACTGAGGTTATCCATTTTAAAATTGCTTCTTAAAAGTTCTGACTACAAGTTACTCATATGAGCATTAGAAGAGTTTTATCACATTATTCAAGGAACACAATGTTTAAATGCATAAACCAAAAACCACCTCGCTGCCGTGGAGCTCACCACCACTCATAGCCTTCCCATCAGTCATGATAAAACTGTCATTGTGGATCTCCCCGAATGTCACTCTTTCTGGATTAGAAAGCCTAGTCTTTCTCCGTGCAAACAAGGGGTTGGTGGTTTAGAACTATGTACCTTGCAGTTAGCAGCCCAACTCATAACCAGTATGCCACAAGGGCTCCTTTTAAATGCATGCATCTATATAACAGTAATGATGTCATTTCCGGACTTCACAAAACAACGAAACCATTGCTAAGTGGATTCCGAAGTAGGGCAGAATAAAGCTGCTCCATGAAGTTTCAAAGGCTGTAAACTTTTGAAGAGCAGACTGCCACCACATTTTCCCAAGGAGTGGCTGGTGGGTGGAGAGCTTAGCACTTTAAGCACGATACCACCAGGGCTTCAGCAACAGAAATTGCTCTCCCCTCCATAATTGTATGTGTTATGACAAAATGGGAAATAACGACCTTCATTTTTCAGAGAAAGGAATAACTCTGAGCCATAGACTGACTCAAGTAACCAGAGCCGCGGCTACCAGAATCCAAGCCTCAGTCTGACAGCAGAAGCATTTACCAACGCCACAGTGTGAAGATCCGCCTGTTTTCACACGGGATCATTTTAGATGGCCTGGATTATAAAGCTGCAATGATATAAATGTAGACAAGGAGTCCTGATGGTGTAATGATAACACGTGGGCTGCTAACTGCCAGGTCAGCAATTCGATTTAACTCACTAGCTTCTTTGCGGGAGAAAGATGGGGCTTCCTAGTCCCCTAAAGAGTTACAGGGAAGTTCCACCCTGTCCTACAGGGTCACTATGAGTTGGAATCAACTCAATGGCAGTGCGTGTAATTGTTTTTAATAGTTACAGAAACCCAGTCTTGTTTGCGTTAAGGCAAACATCAACTGAGTGCTGATCTCGTGCCATCATTTCATTACAATTGTTAGATTCTCTACTTTCCCTGTTAACGTTTAAGTTATAAAGGGCAAAGGTCCTTTCCTCTCTCACCACTGTGGTTCAACTACAAGCAAAATTATTGCATAGGAAGACTTCAAAAAATGTATGCAAGCAAAAGAAGAGGGGAAAGCAGTGCCCACGAATGAGTTCAAACGCATCCTACAACTTGCGTAAGCCTGTTGGCACAAATGTGAAAAAAAAAACCGGGGTTTATAACAATGAACTGTGAGAAGCTCACAGGCGGGTTCGCGTGTATAAGATTGGTGTTTGCCCCGCTTTGCCTCTGCTAAGCAAACTGTATTAAAGTCAGTGTCATTTCCAGGCGCTGTCCCCTTGGCTTTGTTTTCGCTTCCAGTCCTCTCTATCCTTCTCAAAACCCAAAACCATACTCGCTGGCATCACGGTGGTCGATCCTGACTCACAGTGGCTCCCTGCGGGTTTGTGATCCTGTAACGTTTACTGGAGTAGAAAGCCAGTCTTCTGCAGAGCTGACAGTGGTTACAAACCCGTCACTAGCAGGGGTCCTCCAGACCACTAGGGGTCTCCTGCCTTTCTCACGGGCCTGGATGTTGAGTTGCGGGGCCCGGAAGCTCGATCCATCCACTGCTCCTTCCCCGGAAGTTACGAAACTACGTCATTAACTTCTGGGAACAGCTCTCTAGACCCGGAAGTTCTGGGAAGCGTCCCGTTTGGGTTTGGTTACTGGCTCTGGGGCCTTGTAGAGACTCGTGTCTAGGCCCGGAGCAGACAGTCAGCGTTGTGTCTCGCTGCTCGGACTGCGACCCGATGCCGGTTGCGCGCTGGAGCCCCCGGAGCGGGGCGGCACCATGAGCTTGCTCTCCAGCCTCGCGTCCGCCGCTCGGGCGCCGCCGCAGTGCGGCCAAACCAGCATGAAAAGGCCTCCCCGGAGGAGCCAGAGCGAGAAGTACCGGCTGAAGTACCTGCGGCTGCGCAAGGCGGCCAAAGCCACGGTGTTTGTGAGTGTGACCAGAGGCCACCGTCCGCGTGGAATCTTCTAGCATAGTAATCCACCTGCGTGGTTCGGCTTGGGCTGCGTGCCCGCAAGGCCTGCGGTTTGAAACCACCAGCCGCGGCCGGGAGAAAGCGGGGACTCTACTCGCGTAGATGTACGCTCTCAGAAACGCCCGGGGCACTTCTGCCCTGCCCTGTCGGGACGCCATTAGTCGGCACCGACTCCATGGCAGTGAGTTTGGGTCCTCGGATAACCTAGTAGTTTCTGAACTCCTCTGATTTGCTTATTCTTGGGATAATCCAGTAAATCCACTGCTTCCTACATCATCCTTTCAGCTTCAGATATATGGAACATGCTCTTTTAGATTTCCTACTCCAGGTCTTTGTACATTTCATTATAGTGTTTTTTTCATCTATAGTAATATTTCACTATTGTAAATATTGTTTTATATGTAGTTTGCAAGGTGGAATAACTCTTCTCAGTTAGCAAACCAGACTTTTTTTTGGTTTGAAATAACATTATTCCTAGCATAATACTTGAATCTTTTGTTCATTTTATATGATTAGGTTCATTTTTCTTTTTTTTCCTTAAAGGAAAATGCTGCTATTTGCGATGAAATCGCTCGTCTTGAGGAAAAATTTCTTAAAGCAAAAGAAGAAAGAAGGTGAGTCGGCTTCACCTTTGTTTCCTAATCACAATTTTAGTGATTGGTGGGATATTTGACAACAACATTGCTTTGCTTTGCCGTGCTGGGTGACCCCTTGATCAAGTACAGGACAATCCCCAACCTGTGGTATTTGTAACTTCTATTGTGTTGAACCCTGAGGAAGAGATAGCTTTTCTACACTCTCCAATTTATGAAAGGCAGGATATCAACTGTTACTCATTTAACTTTTTTCTCTCTATTTTTACTACTTAATGTAAAGCATAGTGGGTACATGCCACTGCCATTGAGTTGTTTACAACACGTAGTGACCCTGTATAGGGTTTCTTTAAGGGAGCAGACAACTTCATCTTTCTCTTTAGAACTAGTGGATTAGAACAATTAACCTTTGATTAACAGCCCAGTCCTAGCACAGAGCACCACCAGGCTCCTTACAAGTGGGTACATATATATACATAATTCATGGTATATGCCCTTCAAAATTCTAATAACTTTATAGCATTAAGGAAGAGGATCATGTGCAGTAGAATTAGGCAACAGAAATAAGCTACAGTTGTTGTTTTTAATTATTTTATTGGGGGCTCATACAGTTCTTTTCACGGTATATACATACATCCATTGTGTCAAGCACATTTGTTGCCATCATCATTCTCAGAACATTTGCTTTCTACTTGAGCCCTTGGTATCAGCTCCTCATTTTCTCCCTCACGAACCGTTGATAATTTATAACTTGTTACTTTTTCATGTCTTGCACTGACCGCTGTGTCTCTTCATCCACTTTTCTGTTGTTCATCCCGCAGGGAGGGGGTTATAGGTAGCTCATTGTGATCTGGTTTCCCTTTTCCCTCCACTTTCCCATTACCCTCGTGGCATCAGTACTCTCATTGTTGAGCTTGAGGGGTTTATCTGTCCTGGAGTCCCTGTGTTTCCAGCTTTTAAAAAAAAAAATTAGGGTTTCGTACAACTCTTAGAACAATCCATGCATAACATCCATTGTGTGTCAAGCACAATTGTACATTTATTGCCCTCATCATTCTCAAAACATTTGCTTTCTACTTGAGCCCTTGGTTTCAGCTCCTCATATTTTCTTCTCCCTCCCAGCTTCCTCCTTCTTATTGAACCCTTGAAAATTTATAAATTATTATTATTTTGTCATAGCTTAACACTGTCCAATGTCTCCCTTCACCCACTTTTCTGTTGTCCTTACCCCAGGAAGGAGGGTTATATGTAGATCCTTTAATCAGTTCCCCCTTTCCACTCCACCCTCCCCGTATCACCACTCTCACCACAGGTCCTGAAGAGATCATCTGCCCTGGATTCCCTGTGTTTCCAGTTCCTATCTGTACCAGTATACACCCCCTGGTCTAGCCAGATTTGTAAGGTAGAATAGAATCATAATAGTGGGGGTGGGAGGAAGTATTTAGGAACTAGAGGAAAGTTGTATGTTTCATCGTTGCTACACTGTGCCCTGACTGGCTCGTCTGCTCCCCGTGACCCTTCTGTACGGGGATGGCCAGTTGCCTACAGATGGGCTTTGGATCCCCAATCTGTACTCCTCCTCATTCACAATGATAGGACTTTTTGTTCTTTGGTGTCTGATACCTGATCCCTTCAGCACCTCGTGATCACACAGGCTGGTGTGCTGCTTCCATGAGGGTTTATAAGCTACAGTTCTTATCATTGCCTTTGAAGTCATTGGGTTTGAGTATTCCCAGTGAATAGTGAAGAACCATATTGTTACATATACAATGATCTTAGTACATCGTTGTTGTTTTTTCCTAGTATTTGAGTAAAATATTGAGATAAAGCAGAAGTTGATACCTCCGCTTCCTTTCCGTCCTGACCTCAGGTACTTGCTAAGGAAGCTCCTCCAACTTCAGGCCCTCACTGAAGGGGAAGCACAGGCTGCTGCTCCTGCACTCAGCTCCAGTTTGTCCCTGCCATACGGTGTGGCCAGCTCTGGGGGATCAGTACAGGGGGCTGGACCCAGCACTGTGGCTGAGGAACCCTTTGGGAAGAAACCCAAGAAGGACAAAAAGGAAAAAGGCAAAGAGAACAACAAACTGGAAGGTACCATGGGGGAAGGATTTCAGTTGCTCCAATGGTCAAATACTAAGCAATACTAAGGACAAAGAATGGGTACTAACCAGTACACACGTGAAGCCAAAGAGGCATAAACGTCCATCTGTTCCCGAATCACCACGAAGAGTCCCTGAGAAGCAATGGTCCTAGAGCTACTTTGAGTGGAGAAATTGCATTAGAATTAGTTCACTTCAGAGGGAGCTGGCGGAACCCCTCACCCCACAATCCCTGTGTCTCTGTGTCTCTGTATTATGTCAAGAGACAGGGAAATGGCTTAGGTGGGCCTTTTAAGCACACTGATCATTTGGGAAATTGCTCATCTTACAAAGGAAATGAGACCTCAGAAAAGATAAGGTTTTTAGCTGCTAAGTACTAATGTTAAAATTGGGTACTGCCAGGTGGGTGGGTTAGAAAGATACTTGACTTTGGAGAAACATCCTATGTACCTATTCAGTGAGCGTGTTGTACCATACCAGGATTGGCTTATTGTACTTAGCTTGCACAAGTAAATTACTCTGTTGCCTTCAGCCCTGGAGGGACGTAGGGTGGGTGACCCCAGATTTGCATTTCAGTTCTGAAGAAAACAACCAAGTAAAAGAAACTGGAGGGAGGTGCTTGCAAGCTGGTTCAGCCCACTGCCCTGGATCCCTCAGGACGGCCTGTGTTCCCCATCAGACTGGGGGGTTGTCTCACAGTATATTGCTTGGGGGAGGTGAGTGAGACCAGTGATATACAGGGAGGAGAATCAGAAATATGGGTAAGGAGTTGAGCCTTTGCTTCCTGTTCCCAAAAGTAGTAGCCCCTTGCTGATCCACATTAAACCTGGCAAATCTTGAGCCCCTAGGAAAACGGATTGGTTTTGTTGCTATAGAACTTATTCTTTCTCCCCTCCACTTTCCTCTCATTTCCCTCTCTCCCCCTCTCCCTCCCTCCCATGTGTGTGTGTGTGATTTAGTCACTCTTTTTAGCCCCATAGTCTAGAAGCTGGACTTCCAAATTCTGTAATGACCTCAATCCCAGGTTGGGGAATCTTTTTCTAGATCATCACCGACCGCCCTGGCTTCCATGATGAACATGCCATCTACCCTGTGGGCTATTGCAGTACTCGAGTGTATGCCAGCATGCAGTGCCCAAACCAGAAGTGTCTGTATACCTGTCAGATCAAGGACGGTGGGATGCAGCCACAGGTACCGTTCGGATAACGGTTTGTTCCATTTCAGAATCTTTTGTCCCAGACACTCTGTCTGCACTACTTGTTCTGGCAGCTTATAGAGTAAACAGAACAAAATGACTGCCATGGAGTTGATGCGGATTCTTACCAACCTTATAGAACAGAGTAGAACGGCCCTGTTTTTCCAAGACTGGATCTTCACAGGGGCAGACAGCTCCATCTTTATCTTATGGCACAATTAAGGAGTTGAAACTATTGACTTTGCATCTTACTGCTCAGTGTCTCAAGGAACAATGCATTACAAGGTGGTAGTGTGTAATCGCATTTGGATAACCCCAAGGTGCACAAAATCAGTCCTAGTTCCACCTCCACTAATAAGTGATTGGGCTGGGATGTGAACCTATATCTGATCCTCAGATCAGTGCCCTTTTTCTTGAACTATGTTGTGTCTAACATCAGCATAATTATGAGTATTTGGGATCTTATCAGAGCTGCTTAATTGTGAAGTACAAGCTGCAGTAAATGACATAGGGGCCATATCTGGTCTCTGGCTTCCCTATTTCCACTAGGAGGGGTCAGTCATGCCTCCATGCTTCATCCTTTACCGATTTTGACACCAACCATTCCTTCCACAGCCTTCTGCTGGGTCCAGTAATTTGTTGCAATGGTCACACACTCATAGATAGCACTCACAATTGACATAGTGGTTACATATTGGCGTGCTAACCCCAAAGTCAACAGGTCAAAACCAAGGAGTTAGTCTTAGAAATTTACAGGGGCAGGTCTACCCTGTCCTATGAGGTCATTATGAGTCAGCATCAACTTGATGGCAATCAAAGTTATTAGGGAAGTTACTAGGTTACCACAAGTCAGGATCAGCAAATAGTGAGGACAGCCATTGGTCCACAACACCTCTCCTCAGCCGGCAGCCAGTTCTTTCTCTGGACCTCACCTCCCAGCCATGCGGTCCCTTTGCCTTTGCCTCCATGAGTCAGGAAGCCAAGACTGTATTGCTTTGTCTCTTATCTTGGGCCCATAGTCTTGGGCAAGATGAGGAGAAGGCACCCCATGGTGTCGACTCTAAGCCTCTATACCACAATGTGTAGTGCATCTGGCCTCTGCTACTTCAGACAGCGATCTTGAATGTATTCTTCCAGAGGATCCTGGGATTTCTCTGTGTCCAGATGACTTTTACATACTGAGGAATGACTTGATGGAGGTGTGGTTTGTCCTTAGCCAACCATACCCTCAAGAGAGAGAAGAATAGTGTCTTAAGTCCTACCTTCTAGGAAAGTAGTCTTAACATTGCCCCCAAAGAAACAAACGGTGTGGCTTGATTCATACGCTCTAAGGTCAGGACTTGTCGGCTCCAACCCATAGCCATCCTGTGCACAACGGAATGAAGCACTGCCCAGTCCTGCACTGTCCTCACAATTGTTCCTGTGCTTGAGCCATTACTGCAGCCCCTCTGTCAGTCCATGTCATTGAGGGCCTTCCTCTCAACCCTGCCCTAATCCTGTAACAGACAATTGCATCCAAAATGGCCTTGTAGCCACTGGCATTGGGTCCAGAATTATAATTACATAATATAAGGAATTATGACTTGAAGAGCCACCTTATTTAACTCACAGGCCCATGTTAGGGGAAGAATTGATTGTCTGCTATTTCAGGATAGATCAAAAATAGGAGTTACAAGGAAACTCCATGTTAATTCCTGAATACCCCTAGTTATTAAGACCTGGGAGTGATTGTAGTATTGCTAAAAGCTTTTGTTACTCCTTCTCAGGCTAATTAGAGGCTGTTCTTTTTCTTCAGCTATCATCTCTCATCACTGAGGGAAAAAATAGGTTATTTTCAGGATAGATCAAATGATCTATAGAGATAGAAACAAGGTTATTAGGATACTTGGAGCAGAAGCCAGGAGAACACTGATCCTGCCTGATTCATTGAGATATATTTGAAACAGAAAAATCTATGGGCATTTTATTTTGTTCCTTCCCTCCCCTTAGCTTATTAACCCATATAGACATTGTTTTTATGTACATTGTCAGCCAGAGATTTAGCTTTAATATTTTTCCCCACTGGCATCAAATGATACCATAGGTATAGGAGGGGTTACCCCAAAAAACTGGAGAAAACCTCTGGCCGGAGCTTTCATAGTACATATTTTTCCTGTTAGGCAAGAATTGAGCAACTCGCTCTGAGTTAGTGCACCTTGTGGCGTCACCTGGGAAGGTTCTCTCTGGTCACTGAATTTTTTCATAAAAGTTTCACTTGAGTCTCATTTTTTGTGATGGCCAACTTAAGAGAAGAGCGTGTGGCTGTGAAATTTTGTTTCCTCTCTGGCACATCTACCCTGTAGGATATTATACAACAGTTGAAAGATTGTGGTAGAATTATATGTACCAACATGGAAAGATCTTCAAAACTCAAGCATGACATTTGGACCTTCCTAATTGCTCTTTGGAGCTATGGTGGTGCCATGTGATTACGTACTTGGCTGAGAACCAAGAAAGATGCGGCAGAGATGTGTGAACTGATTGAAATAAGAAAGATATCAATAACTCACAAAATAATT
Source organism: Tenrec ecaudatus (assembly GCF_050624435.1). NCBI lineage: Eukaryota > Metazoa > Chordata > Mammalia > Afrosoricida > Tenrecidae > Tenrec > Tenrec ecaudatus. The sequence continues at coordinate 70,600,685 of NC_134541.1, read as the reverse complement.
TATTATTGATCTCTAAAATTTGATACAGTAAAAGTGAATCTAATGAACACACCACAAAAATAAACTAGTGGAGAAAACATTGGAAACTGTATAACTGACGGAGTTGGTCAAGAAATAAATTACAGAACTTCTTACAGAAATGCTTTCTTGGCAAAAATTCCAACATCTAAGTGTGTTGTGAATGTAACTGTTCCTTTTGATAAACACAGTCAATATATTTTCTATTTAAATTTTTTTAAAGAAAATGGGTTTGTATTCAAAATTTTCTATACCAGATAGTATAAAGTAAGTCAGAGATTACATGATCAAATTTAAAATGCCACTTGTAAAATTTAAAAAAAAATAAAATGCCACTTGTATTTTATATATTGTACATGCATGTAAGCTGTGAAAGGTGTATAAAAAATTAAGTGTGGACTTCTGGAAAGCAGTAAACTGAGGAATTTGGATTTGAAACCGTTAAAAGACTTTTACTGTTTATTTGTATTTGTTTGAAGTTTTAACAGTACTATAAGAAATTGTTTTTCCTTGTCACTGAAAATTTGACACAGTGTAAGGGAATCAAATTAAATAATAACCACAAAAGAAAACAGTAGTGGTTATTGGATGATTTGGGGGAATGGGGCTGCGAGGGGAATTGGGGAGCAAACCATGAATGTGCAAGTCTGAGGGGAGCATTAGAACGGATTGTGATGATGTATATACAACTCTTTTCAAAAGTGGTTTAACTGGAAGTGTATGATATGTAAATACTATATCAAGAAAATTAAAAATAACCCAAACTTAACCCATAATTGGCTCCATGGCTGAAGGAGGAAGAATCTTTGCTGAGGGGATGTTGAGTCTATGTTATTGGTGGTAGAATAATTTGGAAAAGAATCTCAATAATGGTTGTACAATACGAAGAGTCCTAGCAATGGCAGTGAATTATACATATAGAAGTTGTTTAATTGGAGAATGTTGGGTGTACATATTTTTGCCACAATTAAAAAAAAACAGTTGAGACTGCTGAGGAAATTGGTCAAAAATAAATTACAGAACTTCTTATAGAAGTGGTTTCTTGGCAGAAATTCTCCCATTTCAAGTGTAAGTGTATAGTGCACATCAGTTTCAAGTTCCAGAGCATAGACCTTGTGTGGCTTTCTTTCTTTCATTTCTTACTTAAGAATTTACCCAACTTTCTCTTTCCCAGTTTGAAATTGTTCCTGAAGATGATCCGCAGAATGCCATTGTCAGCTCTTCTGCGGATGCTTGTCACGTGGAACTGCTGCAGACCATAAGTGCTTATATGTAAGTTGAAGACAGGCCAAAAGAATTCATTTGGTCCTTTTAATGATCAGAGATCGCTGATCTTATAGAAACCGATCCTGTATCTTTCAGACATTGTAAAAATTAGATTCCCCAGGGTATCCAAGTCAAGAGCATGTTTGCTCTGTGTTCACATTCCATCCCTGAACCTTTCTCATTTCACCCGAACTGCCCTAAACTACAATTCTTCCTTTCCTATTCAGAGGGAAGGTAATGCCCAACCTCCTTCCATCTGGACCTGACTTTTTTGGGTTTTCTCATCCAACCATCCACAACCTAATCCAGAGTTGTCCAGGAGCTCGAAAATGTGTCAAGTAAGTGTCATCAAACACAGTCCTTTGAGAAAAGCTCAGTGATGGGCTGGCTGGGACCCAGAGTTAGCGTGACTGCTCTTCTCATTCATACATTTGTTGACCAGCTTGTGGATGTTGAGCACCTTGGTGCCTGCCGCACACCCTCCGGACAGATAAATAGGAGCTCATACCCCACTGTTTTCTCGTTATTTTCTTTTCACACCTTGTTAGCAAGAGGGTTAGGAAATCCTATGGAATCATGTGTCACTAAAGAAGCCTGCCTATTGTATTTTAGGGTCTTTTTAAAAAATATGTTTTAAGACATATGGGAAAGACACGAATCCTTTTGAAGTAGGAATGGGTTATTATAGCTATCAGACACATCTTGAGGATTCCCTGTGATTCTGCAGTTACCAGTGGGTGAAATTTGATGTGTGCAAACCTGGAGATGGGCGTCTACCTCAAGGATGGCTGGAGAATGATGCCGCTATGAACTTTGAGGCCTTGCAGAGACAGACTTTTGATGTGGATCAGAATGACCCCACTCTGCCAGGTATCTTTTAACTTGACTCTCATCAGATTACTCTCCCTTCGCTTCTGAGCGGTACCCAAAATATCTGGGCAATATGTGATGGCAGCTTTGAGTTGATCGTGGAGAGTGCCAAGTCAGCGGAGGATCTTCTGACCTGCATCACTCACAGAAGCCACAGGAAGTACCTGTCAGCAGCAGGGGAGGGCGTCTCATTCTTTAGCCTAAGACCAAAGTGGAATTCCATAGAAAAGTGTACTCTTCAAGTGAAGTAAACACTACAGGTGTTGCAGGTCCTGCCTATGTCCCATAAATTCCCTCCCACAAGTGGGTGAAATAAATGATCAAGGGATCGGGCATTGGGGTCAAATGGGGAGAAGACTGATGGGACAAAAGGGAATGTAATTAGAATTCTCACTCTGCAATCACTTAACCAGTTTTCTTCATTGTAAACATCTAAACCGGTGGTCCTCAACCTCCCTAATGCCACAACCCTTTAATACAGTTCCACATTTTGTGGTGACCCCCACCATAAAAATGTTTTCACTGCTACTTCATAACTGTAATTTTGCTACTGTTAGGAATCCAGCAACCCCTGTGAAAGGGTCAACCCACAGGTTGGGAATTGCTGATCTAACCCAAAAAAGAGCCAATTTGAGCTGACAGATACAAAGGTATTAAGGAATTGAAGCAACGTGTGTATCAGCTCAAAACAGTCTCCTGAGAGATTACCAAGCAGCAGTAAACTTATTTCTTTTTCTCCTCCTTGATCCTTGGACCTCCCAGAGCTTCCTTTCCAACCCATGTTCCTGACACACGAGCCCTTGGTGGATACACACCTGCAGCACTTGACGTCTCCAGCCCAGTGTAGCGCAACGGAGTCGTCAGAGTGAACAAGAATGAAGTACCTAAATCATTTTTATCCTGAAGAGTATTTTTTAACTTAAACTGGAACTACAAATATATGAAAGAAGATGACTTGGGATATAAGAAGACATGTAAATTAACATGTCATGGAGGTTCCTGGTGGGGGGCCGGGTGGCAGGGGGACTAGCTGCTTTATTAGTAATAAATTTCCCTTGCAGTTCTGCATATTTTCATTTGTTGTCAAGATATCATTTAGTTTGCTTAACAATGCCTGAGGTAGACTTAGCTCCTTTATAAACCAAAATGAGAATCATGTCTTGTGACTCAGTCAGAGAGATAATAAGATTCTGACCACTTTCTATGCATGTTTTATTCTAATCCCAGTCCAATGAATAATGAGTCTCAGCCCTAAGACTCTGCTGCTTTATTTTATGTCATTATCATCTAAATCAAATCATCTGCTTATGCCCACACAGGAAAGGACAGCCTAAAGTACTCTGCTCAGCTTTTCCTTCACAGTTTGCACATCTTCTGAAGAAATTAAAAAGTCAATTTTGATTCGTATTATTTAACCCTTTCTACTGCTCATGTGTGGTTTCTTATGGGCGATTGTGCTTTTGAGCACATTACAGTGAAACTATATAATAGCACAGATTCATGTATAATGTGATTTAAGATTGGTTCCACCCTCCACAACCTTGTGAATTGTAACAACTGCAAAAAATACCATATATACTTGCTGTATAAACCGACCGAAATATAAGCCGAGGCACCTAATTTTACCACACAAAAACTGGGCAAACTTATTGACTCGAGTATAAGACTAGGGTGGGTAATGCAGCAGCTACTGTTAAATTTCAAAATAAAAATAGATACCAATAAAATTACATTAATCGAGACATCAATATGTTAAATGTTTTTGGATATTTCAAGAAAAACAGTAAACTAGCTCTGTAAATGGAAAAGAGGTTCAACAAAAACAATATGGTGTTAACAACCAAGCTAAAACATAAGAGTTAATATCCTTCAAAACTGGGTTCCTCATTGTCATCTGTGTGTCCAAACAGCTTCAGCTTTAGCTGGCGTGAGGTTATCAGCATAGACATTGCCATCATCAGGTAAGTGAGACATGCACTGCTGTCCCCCTTCCCTCTCCCCGCCCCCCCCCCCCCCCATCCAAGCACTAGAGTATAAGCTGAGGGGGCTTTTTCAGCATAAAAGAGGTGCTGAGAAACTCAGCTTATACACAAGTATATACGGTACCCATTAAGAGTCCTGGTGGCACAGTGGTGAAGCACTCAGCTGCTACCATGCAGATTAGTGGTCCAAACTACATACCCCATAGGGGAAAAGACCTAGTGGTTTGCTCCTGAAAAAGTATAGCCCAGGAAACTATGAGACAGTTTTACTCTATTGCATGGTGTTTAAATCAACTCGGTGACACACAAGTGTAATCTTACATTCTATGTAACTGAATTTTCTGAACTCTTCTCTTGGGTAATTCATGGCATTGAGTGTGGAATTTTACCATATCACTTACTCCCAATCAGTAATCTCTCCATAGTACCTTGTGGGATGCTTTAACTATGCACCAGGGCTAGCTGTTATGGTAACGAAAAATAGGACCCCAGGAAGTGAAGATGGTATGAATTGTAGTACATTTGCAGCTTCCAACTAAGTGGTATTGACATATTTCTTTTTTTTCACTTTTTTTTATTTCATTTTTTTATCATTTTATTGGGGGCTAATACAACTCTTACCACAATCCATTATACATCAATTGTATAAAGCACATGTGTACATTCATTACCCTTATCATTATCAAAACATTTGCTCTCCACGTAAGCACCTGGCATCAGCTTCTCATTCCCCCCCTTCCCTCCCTACTCCCATCTCCCTCGTAAACCCTCGATAACTTTTAGATTATTATTTTGTCATTTCTTACTCTGTCCGATGTCTCCCTTCACCCACTTTTCTGTTGTCCGTCCCCCACGGAAGAGGTTATATGTAGATCCTTGTAATCTGTTCTCCCTTTCTACCCTCACCCTCCAGGTATTGCCACTCTCACCACTGGTCCTGAAAGCATGATCTGTCCTGCATTCCCTATGTTTCCAGTTCCTATTGCACCAGTGTACATCCTCTGTTTCTAGCCAAATTTGTAAGATAGAATTGGGATCATGATAGTGAGGGGTGGGGGGGGGGGGAGCATTTAGGAACTAGAAGAAAGTTGTTATGTTTCATCATTGCTACACTGCACCCTGACTAGCTTGTCTCCTCCCTGCGACCCTTCTTCTGTAAGGAGATGTCCAGTTGACTACAGATGGGCTTTGGGACCCCATTCCACACTCCCCCCTCATTCATAATGATATAATTTTTTTGTGTTTTGATGCCTGATACCTCATCCCTTTGACACCTCATGATCACACAGGCTGGTGTGCTTCTTCCATGTGGGCCTTGTTTGCTTCTGAGCTAGATGGTCGCTTGTTTATCTTCAGTCCTTTAAGACCCCAGATGCTACATCTTTTGATAGCCAGGCATCATCAGCTTTCTTCACATTTGCTTATGCACCCATTTGTCTTCAGCAATCTTATCTGGGAGGTGAGCACACAATGATATGATATTTTGTTCTTTGATGCCTGATACCTGATCCCTTCGGCATCTCATAATCACACAGGCTGGTGTGCTTCTTCCATGTGGGCTTTGTTGCTTCTGAGCTAGATGGCCGCTTGTTTACCTTCAAGCCTTTAAGACCCCAGATGCTATATTTGTTGATAGTTGGGCACCATCAGCTTTCCTCACCACATTTGCTTATGCACCCATTTGTCTTCAGGGATCGTATCTGGGAGATGAGCACACAGGTATTGACATCTTAAGTATTAAATCTGACGAGCAAAGGAGAAACAACAGTTCACAGCTCATACCACACTAGCCACTGTAAACAATTAGGAACTAATATTAATCTAATGCAAACTAATTGAATTAGGCTAATAGCAACTTTTAATAATTTGTATAACTTGTACAAAGAAGGGGGAAGAATCTAATAAAATTTGGATTATACTGTCAGTTGGGGACCACTCAAAGCTGTTAATATCTTAATGTTTTGCCCTTTCATGGACATAATTGAGATAGGCTGCTTTTTTCGTGTAACAAAACTATTAGCATTTTCAGAAGGCATTTAAAAAATAGTTTATATAAATGGTCATGCTATTTTCTAAGACTTTATGGGTCGCCTAGAATACTATTTCAAACTGTAGACTTCAGCCCATAATGGAGCATAAAAACTTGGGGTGTTAAGAACTATCTATTAAAATTAAATAAAGCAATTGGAGTGTACCATGTACAAAGGTTGTTTCCTGGAGCTTTCATTTTAGCTGTAGTTGTAGTGTGTGTATGTGTGTGTATAAATGTTTGGGGACACTTCGACTTACGATGGATTATGACTTTAAGAAACTGAAAAGTCAGCAGTCCAAATCTACCCCGAGATCCCTTTTAAAAAGATCTGGTGATCTTGTGAGAAATCAGCCACTGAAAACCTTATGGAGCACAGTTGTACTCTAATACCTATAGGCTCTCCTGAGTTGGAATTGACTCAATGGCAACTAGTTTTTAGTATATTTAAAACATCTTTTGATCTATCAAAATGATAAAGACTAAAATTTTACATCTAATGCCAGCCAGGGTGAGGGAATACAAATAGTTTAATGAGTGTTGAGTAAATGGATTATTTAACCCTAGTTGTAGGAATCAAATTGTAAATGTATTATTTATTCCTTAACCTGTTGTTTCATGTTAAAAACCCCCAAAATGTAGGTGGATCAGAAATAAATGATGTTTTATTTGCATGGTATGGTCATCACAGAACTGGTTTAATAATGAAAAATTGCAAATAAGCATGTATGTCTATTAATAGGTAATTGGTTAGAGCGGTATTTCCCAAAGTGGACCATACTGTCCCCTTGAAGGGGGTGCTGAAAGAATCCACAGGGCTTGCAAAGTCAAATACCTACACTTTATCCTGGGTTATTGGTGGTAGTACAAAAGTTTCTCATTGTGGGGGGTGCTAAGCAGTTTTGTTTTTTTTTCTGAAAAGTTTTGGGGTAAGCAAAAAAAAAATTGGAAACCAATGGATTGAAGTATGAAGCACTCTATATATTTTGAAAAGTATATTGAAAGTACATGAAAATTATTTAATAAAATAAGACAAAACATTACAAAACCACATTACGCTTTACTTAACATTCATGATACCTTTTGTAATGTATTACTTTCTGTGATTTAGGTTGACTGCAGTAGTGGTGATTATCTATGAGCTGAGAGGGATTTGCATTTGAATTTGGTCCTCAGTCAACATGATTAGTAATTTCCCTATATTTGATCTAGTTTCCTCACATTTTCATTAGTCTTGTATCTATCAGTGGAGCTAATCCTTTTAACACCCTGGATAATTTTTTTCTCTTTGTTTTTGAGGCTTACTTCAGTGTAAAATAACTTAAATCATAAGCAATAGCCACTGATTTTCTTTCTTCATGTTTTGTTTTGTTTTAATCATTTTATTGGGGACTCACACAATTCATTACAATCCATACATCCTTCCATTGTGTCAAGCACATTTGTACATTCGTTGTCCTCATCATTCTCAGAACATTTTCTTTCTACTTCAGCCCTTGGTATCAGCTCATTTTTTCCCTTCTTCCCCCACACTCCCTCCCTCCAAAACCCTTGATAAGTTATGATTTTTTTTCCATGTCTAACCGATGTCTCCCTTCACCCACTTTTCTGTTGTTTGTCTCCCCGTATTCCCCTTACCTTCCTGGTATTGCTACTGAGTTACTCTCCTTATTGGTCTTGAGGGGTTTACTCCATCTTCAGGTTTAGTGAGCTTACATTTCACTTCCAAATTATTTCTCCATTGCCTCTTACTGCTGACAGCACTAACACATGTTTTCTTGCATTTGGCAACTGTGATATAATTTATGGTAATACTTTCAAAAGACTTGCAATGCACAAGGATGGATGCTGCTGCCTTGAGTTGGAGTATACACTGTTACACAGTATGGTTTTTAGATTCAAGTGCAGTACAACCAGTAACATGAGCGCTTAGACTATTAAGAATGCTATTGTAAGTTTATATGTGCTGTGCCATTACATAACCAGAGAGAATCTTCCCAGGTGACACCACTGGGTGCACTCACAGTGGGAAAATGCTTACTACAAAACACTATCCAGACCCATGCCATCCTCACAATTGTTGCGTTTGAGCCTGTCAATGAAGCCACTGTGTCAGTCCCTTTTGTTGAAGGTATTCCTCTTTTTATTGCCCCTCTGCTTTACCAGACCTGTTTTTTTTATTTTGCAGTCCATAGTTCTTTCAGTATTCCTCTCCAGCACCAAAATTCAATTGTGTCAATTCTTCAGTCTTTCGTATTCAGTGTCCAACTTTCTCATGCATGTGAGACTATTGAAAATACCGTGGTTTAAATTAGGCACACTTTAGAAGTGACATTCTTAATGTTTGATACTTTAAAGAGGTCTTGGGCAACAGATTTATCCAATGGAATGCACCTTTATTAATTTTTAATCATCTTACAGCTCATAATATTCTATACATCAATTGTATCAAGCATAGTTGTACATATGTTGCCATCATTTTCTAAACATTTACTTTCTATTTGAGCCCATGATATCAGCTCCTCTTTTTCCCTCCCCTTCCCACCCTCGAGACCTCTTGATCAATTATAAATTATTTTAATTTTCATATCTTACACCAACTTCTGTTTCCCTTCACCCATGTTTCTCTTGTTCATCCTCCTGGGGGTGGGGTGGGGGTTATTTGTCAATCATTGCAATGGGTTTGCCCTTCCTCCCCACCTTCCCCCTAGCCTGCTATTACTGTGCCCATTTCTATTCCTGAGGGGTTTATCTCATCTGGATTCCAAGTGTTGTCAGCTGCAATGCATCTTTTAATCTCAGCTTCCATGAACACTGTAGATGCAAACAAGACAAAATCCTTGACAACTTCAATCTTTATCTTTTCTCTGTTTACCCTGTTACCTATCTGAGAATTTTGGTTTTCTTTACAGTGAGTTGTAATCCATACTCAAGGCCGCAGCCCTTCATCTTCATCAGCAAATGCCTCAAGTCCTCCTCACAGGAAGCAAGGTGTGTCATCTACATAATACTGGCTATTAATAAATCTTCTAATCCCAATGCCACATTTTTCTTTATATAATCCAGCTTCTCTGATTTTGCTGAGCATACAGGTTGAATAAGTATGGCGAGCGAATGCAACCCTGACGCACACCTTTCCTGATTTTGAATCATGTGGAATTCCCATCTGTTCTATTTGCACAGTTGTTTCTCGATCCATCTACTGGTTTTGCATGAGCACCACATATGTTCTGTGATGCCCATTCTTCTCCAGGCTACAGTTTGTTATGATCCACACAGTCGAATGCCTTAGCATAGTCAATAAAACACAAGCTAGCATTTTTCTGGTATCATCAACCTTCCACTAAGATCCACCTGACATCAGCAATTATATCACTCATTCCATGTCCTCCTCTGAGTCCAGCCCGACCTTCTGGCAGCTTTCTTTAAATGTACCGTTTCTCTTTTTGGCTTCCCCTCCACTTTACCAAGCATGATGCCCTTCTGCAGGGACTGGTCTCTCCTGAAGATATGTCCAACATATGTAAGATGAAGTCTCGCCATCTTTGCCTTGAAGGATCACTGGCCATATTTCATGCAAAACAGATCAGTTTTTTCTTCAGCAGTACATGGTACCTTCAATACTTTGCGAGTCCCAGAACTCAAATGCATTGATTCTTCTTCTGTCTTCTTTATTCAATGTCCACCTTAAACCATGGCTTGGGTCAGGCGCAACTTAGTCCTCAAAGTAACATCTGGCTTTTCAATACTCTAAATGGGTCTTGTGCAGCACATATATCCACTGCTTTATGTCATTTGATTTCTTGACTGCTGCTTCCATGAGCATTCATTGTGGATCCAAACAAGACAACTTGACAACTTCAATCATTTCTTTATCCTGACGTTACCTACTGGCCAAGTTGCGAGGATTTGGGTTTTCTTTACAGTGAGTTGGAATCTATGGAAAAGGCTGCAGTTCTTAATTTCATCAGCAAATGCTTCAAGTCCTCACTTTAAGCAAGCAAGATTGTGTCATTTGCGTATTGCAGGTTGTTAATAAACCTTCCACAATCCTGATGCCCCATTCTTTGCAATAAAATCCAGCTTCTCTCATTTGCTGTGCAAACAGATTAAATAAGTATGGCAAGAGGATACACATCCCTGACGCACACCTTTCTGGATTTTAAACCAGTCAGTATGCCGTTGTTCAGAATGCACAACTGCCTCGATCTGTGGACAGTTTCACTATCTGTTGTGGAGATGTTCTCAGAATTCAGGTGGCATACAGTCGAGGCTGTATTTTGGCTCTGGTCAACTTGTTTAATATTCTTCAGTTTCAACCTGATCTTACATATGAGTAAGTGATGGTCTGTTCCACAATTGGCCCCAGCCTAGTTTTAGCTGTTGATATTGAACTTCTTAAACTTCTCCTACCACAGATGTAGTCCGTTTAATTCCCTGTGTACTTCATTTGAAGTTCTTTTTGTGTTGTTGAAAAAGGGTGTTTGCAATGAAGTAGTTGTTGGTCTTGCAAAATCAGATCATTCGGCCCTCTTTTATTTCCCTAAGAAAATATTTTCCAACTACTGTTCCTTAGTCTTTGTTTCCAACTTTGGCATTCCAATGGCTAGTAATTATCATTGGATTCTGATTGTGTGTGTGATCAAGTTCAGGTTGAAAATGTTGGCAGAGTTCTCCAACTTCTGCATCATCAGCTTTTGTGGTCGGTACATAAATTTGAATATTTGTATTGATCGAATCTCCTTAAATGCAGAGATATATTTTCCTATCACAAGAGAGGACCGTACTTCAAGATAGATTTTGAAATGTCCTTTTTGATGATGAATGCAACACCATTCCTCCAGATTCTGACATTCTCAGCCATAGTAAATCATTTGATTTTCTGATTCAAAATGGCCAATACCAGTCTATTTCAGTTCACTAGCATATAGGATATTGATCTTTATTCATTCCATTTCATTTTAATGACTTCCAACTTTCCTAGGTTAATACTTCAAGTTCCAATTATTAATGTTTGCAGCTTTTCTCGTTTTGAGTCATGCTCCATCAGCACACAAGGACCCAAAGACCTTGCACCCACAGACTTTTCCTCCATCCAGGTCACTGTGGCCGACTTGGAGGAGGCACTTCTTCCTCAGTCATACCTGGAGTGTCTTCTAACCCAAGGGGCTCATCTTCTGGCACTGGCACTAATTTTGACAATCCTTTGCTTCTATTTGTTAAGTTTTCAGTAATTGATTATGTTTCAATGCTATCCATAGGTTTGTCAGTGGCTAATTCCTATGAAGTGGATAGCCTCTTCCTAGAAGCTCTGCTGAAACCCGTTTACTTTGGGTGACACTTCTGGTATGTGAAATACCAGTGACAAAGCTTCTAGCACCACAGCAATACACAAGCCACCACAGCAGGACAAACTGAGAGACATGTGATAGAACCCTGATCTAGAAATATAGTAAGTCAAACAAGGACTAGGGAATAATCAGGACCAGTAAACAAATTGTCTTTTTATTCTGTTTCAAAATATCTGCTGTCGTCAAAGGAGCTGCAGTATAAATAGACTATTCCACCCAGTCTTACTACTTACGTAGAGCAAGAAATTCCTGAGATCATCCCTACAAGTGTGGCCAAATGAAAAAGGGTGGGGTTTTTTTGTTGTTTGTTTTTGTTTTTTGTTTTTGCTTCCTGCAATGCTGTACCAAGGTATAGAAAGTCATGAGGGAAAGGTTGTCACAGTAGTATGTTGTCATAACAGCAGAAAGTAGCCTGAGTTAGGATAAAGAACTTAAAAGAGCATATCCAACAGTCTTATTAAAAAGTTTTAGATCAAACTTAACATTTGAAATGATAAAAGGTTCCTGAAGCTTCGCAGCAGAATCACATAACAACTGCAAATGTGAAAGAAAAAAAAAAAAGATCCAAAACTCAGGACAAAGAAAGTGGAATTGTGTTCACCAACCAGTATCATGATGAAGAGAACAACAAACTTAACAGAACCTATAGTAAATATCAGCCTGAAGCCCAACCAAAGAACACCTCCAAACTCACTGCCATTGAGTCGATGCAAATTTAAGTGACCATATAGGACAGGGTAGAACTGCCCCTGTGAGTTTCCAAGACTATCATTCTGTACAGGAATAGAAAGCCCTATCTTTCTCCTGCAGAGTGACGGGTGATTTTGAACTGCTGACCATGCAGTTAGCAGCCTAACACAAATACTATGCCACTAGGGAACCTGAAGTCCAACAGGAAGAAATAATAAAGCCACTCAAGCCAGAGGGGTTGTCCTACAATGGCAGTTTGGTGAGAATACCTTCAGCAACTCTGCATGCTGTTTCATGGACTGCACTGATGCATGTTAGCCAGAGGGGGAGCCGGCATATCTGATACTCAGAGTAAATGCATGTGTTTTCCCAATCTGAGAACCCGTGGGGCAGTTTGCATTCTCTCACTCTGATGAGTAGAAGTGCAGCTGCTACTGAAGGCATAGAACAATTAAATATAAAGGTAGTCACATTCAGAGAGTTTGCAAATCACACATTGCTATTTGTAGTGTGTCCCACTACTCTTTCAAACCCTTTTAAAACTGCAGACCCCACAATTCCAATCTTGAGCCTTTTACTATTGTTTTTCTCCCAGGCTTTAGATTAATAGTGGTTCTTGATACACAAGTCTAGCCCTGGTGTCTCCCCCAGCTGGGTTTTAGTTATTACAGCTATCATTGCAAACTCAAAATTTCTATGAAGTCAGCTCATCTTTCCTTATGAGCCAATATCTCCTAAGACATTTCCATCTCATTAATAATTACAAACACTAATATTCTAATCTAGCATGTATCTTATACCAGGCTTAAATGAAGTAATTCATTTAATACTTAAAATGACAAACAGTTTCAACATCTTGCTCAAAATCACATACCCAAAGGCAGGTATTGGGATACAGGTACATCAGTTCCAGACCCCATGATTTTAAATATTATATTTCACTTTTTCCATTGATGATAGGGATCATGTTTATAGCTCCATTTTCCATAAAGGAAGCAACACATTTTTATTGATGGTGATAAAAGTTTACACACAGATGCTAAGTAATATACTAAACCATAAGGCATAAATAGATTAAAAGGGACTCTCCATTTATAGTACTTTACACAATTCATGAGGAGCCATGGTAACATAGTGGGTTATGCATTGGGCACCTAACTGCAGAGTCATAAGTTTGAAACCACAAGCTGCTCCACAGGAGAAAGATGAGATTTTTTATTCATATAAAGATTTATAGTCTCAGAAAGTCACAAGGGCAGTTTTACTCTGTCCTATAGGGTCACAATAAGTGAGAATCAATTTAATGGAAATGAGCACACAATTCGTCACGCAATAACTATTCAACACCCACTTAAATTAAACTTTTAAAAATGCAGGCTAAGAGAAAGAGGGGGGGAATGTAACTCAAACTAATGTAAAAAATAATTAAAGGAATTTTATGTGCAAAGAAAGTCTACCCAAATCGTTTTTTTTTTTTAAAAGAAGTGAAACAGGACAAATTATAGGAGATGGAAAGATAGAAAAAAATGCAATTGTTGGATTATGCAGCAGCATAAGTCCAGAACTAGGCATATCCAGACATTGAATTCAAATATTAAATTGTATCTTGTCACTAAAGAGCCCTAGTATTGTGATTTGTGGGTTGGACTGCTAACTGTAAGGTCAGTAGTTCAAACCCACCAGCTGCTCCATCAGTTAAGCCTTGGACTCCTAAAAGAAAGATCAGGCCTTCAACCCCCATAAAGATTCACAGCCTTGGAAACCTGTGGATCCAAGTTCTATGACATCTTCGATACAGGTAACTATGAAAGTGACTCAACACTTTGGGTTTGGGTTCCTCCCCCCCACCTTTTTTTTAAGGAGCATGGGGGTAGGGGTTGTTGATCTTGTTACTAAAGGTGACTTAACAATACAGGAATTTCAAACAACAACAACATCACATGCAAGTAAAATTTTGCCAAAGAAATTCAACACATCAATAGGGAGCTGCCAGAAATCCAAGCTAGATTCAGAAGAGGATGTGGAATGTGCTGTCATTGCTAATGTTAGATGGATCTTGGCTGAAAACAGAGAATACCAGAAAGATGTTTATTTGTGTGGATCATAACAAACTATGAATAACACTGAAGAATGAAAATTCCCATACAGTTAATTATGCTCATGCAGAACCTGTACATAGACCAAAAGACAGTCCTACTTAGGACAGATGTCTGTTAGAGTTGTATCCTTTCACCATCCTTATTCAATCTCTGTGCTAAACAAATCCTATAAGCTGGATTATATGAAGAAGACAGCATCAGAATTGGAGGAAGGCTCATTAATAACCTTTGATATGTAGATGACACATTCTTGCTTGCTGGAAATAAAGAGGATTTGAAGCCCTGACGGATGAAAATCAACGAGTACAACCTTCAGTGTGGGTTATATTTCAACATAAATCCTACAAATATTCTCACAAGTCCAAGAGACAACATCATGACACATGCAGAAAAGTTTGAGGTTATCAAGGATTTCATTCTATGTGCATCCACAATCCAATCCTAATGGAAATAGCAGTCACGAAATCAAATGGGGTTAGGCCAGGTTGTCTAGAAAAACAAATCTGGTGACACATATGTATAAGAAAGACTTTTATATCAACAAGTAATCTTATAGCCAAAGAAGTTACCTTATCTCAGTCTAACTTAAATCAACAAACCTGATGCAAGCCCTCTTCAGGTTCAGGTAGCTGCAGGCTGATGACGCAGAAAGGTGACAAGGAATACAGGAAGATCGTAGGTCTATGGGTGCAAAGTTGTGTGGATCCTAGACATGGCAGGGTAGTGACATCTCTCAGGGTCAGGCTGCCAACATGGGGCCACTCCTGGCAGCAGTCTCAGCAAGCAGGAAGGGGAAATGGCAGAGAGAGATTCCCAGTATCTCGGCTTATTAAGAAGGTCACACCTCTGAGGAGGCATCAACAGGCTGTAATTGATTGGCAGGTTGGATTCCACCCCTATACATCTTCAAGAGGACATAAAATCATCTAATGACTGCAAATGGCATATTGCATCGGGCAAATCTGCAAAATACCTCTATAAAATGTTAAAGAGTAAAGATGTCCTGGATAAACACGAATACGTTTCTACTTAACTCTCGTGAACCACACCATGGACTGTGACATGAACACCACACACTGACCTTAGATGCCAGCCTTACAGGCAACAGCATCCCCCAAGGGTCACGCCAGAAGGAGTCAATATGGAAACCTGGTTGAATGAACTGGGCCCTACTCTAAGCTACCTATCCCCTTTAACTTAGGACTGAAATACTCTGATGGGAGAGGAAGCAAAGGATGGCCACCCCAAGACTGTGAAAAGGGCAGTCATTGGACTTTGGGGTTGGGGGGAACCCTTGGCTTAGTGGGTGTCCAATGAAAGGGAATCACCATATACTTAGTATATCAATGTTTCCCTTGCATTAATATGATAGGTTTAATCTGATAGACAAGGACTGCACTTGTAAGAAATGATACAGGAAATTGTCCATTAGCACAATCCCCAAGCTCAGTATATAACAGAACTCAATCAATTAAGAAATCAATCTGTACAAAGCAACAACTCATGGATTGCAGCTCACAATTGGACTGTGCTCGCACCTCGTAACAGTATCTTAAATTCTGTCACTGGGTAAATTATGAATGTTACCAATGCAATTGCCTTATACCCCAGCGGTATGATTGAGAATGTTTTTCTGACAACAGGACCAACAGTTCCGGGAGGACTTGGGGTGGGGGTTGGTGGGAGGGTAAGGAAGTGGTGTTAATAAACACAGGGACAAGGGAACAACATGGGACCCAAAATGGTATTGAGGGGGGAGTGGCAGGCCTGGTGGGGAATGATCAAGAGTAGGGCTGCGTAGAGAAGAGGTATAGCTGTAGCCCAGGGAGGGACAGAGCATGATAGTAGGGCAGGAGGAAAGTCAAGGGAGATGGAGGAAAGAGCTAGGAGTCAAGGGGCATTTATGGAGGTCCAGACGAAGACATGTACATGCAAATATATATATGAGGATGGGGAAATAGATCTATGTGTCTATGTAGGTTTAGTATTAAGGTGGCGGAAGGACCTTGGGCCTCTACTCAAGCACTCCCTCAATGCATGAATACTTTCTTTTTTTAAATTAGCACTCTACGATCCTCACCCTCCCGACACAACTGCTGAAGCCAAAGCGGGTGAACAAGTAAACGTGGTGAAGAAAGCTGATGGTTCCCCGCTATCAAAAGAGATAGTGTCTGGGGTCTTAAAGGCTTGAAGATAAGCAAGCAGTCATCTAGCTCAGAAGCAACAAAGCCCACATAGAAGAACTCATCAGTTTGTGTGATTGCGTGGTCCCAAAGGGATCAGTTATCAGGCATCAAAGAACAAAAAAAAATCATATCATTGGCTGCACACCTCCATGATACGATCGCCAAAGACAAACAGGTGCATAAGCAAATGTGGTGAAGAAAGCTGATGGTGCCCAGCTATTGAAAGAGATAGTGTCTGGGGTCTTAAAGGCTTGAAGGTGAACAAGCGGCCATCTAGCTCAGAAGCAATAAAGCCCACATGGAAGAAGCACACCAGCCTGTGCGATCATGAGGTGCCAAAGGGACCAGGTGAAAGGCATCATGCAAATATATATATATATATATATATATATATATATATATATATATATATATATATATATATATACACACACCATAGTGAATGAAGGGGGAAGTGTAGAGTGGAGACCCAAGGCCCATTTTTCGGCCACTGGAGATCCCCTCATAGAGGGGTTTAGGAGAGGAGATGGGTCAGTCAGGGTGTGATGTAGTACCAATGAAAAACACAGCTTTACCCCAGATCCTGGATGCTTCCTCCCCCCAACTACCATGATCCGAATTCTACCTTGCAGGACTGGATAGGGCAGAGGTTGTACACTGGTGCATATGGGAGCTGGAGGCACAGGGAATCCAGGGTGGACGATACCTTCAGGACCAGGGGTGTGAGGGGCGATACTGGGAGAGTAGAGGGTGAGTAGGTTGAAAAGGGGGAACTGATTACAAGGATCCACATGTGACCTCCTCCCTGGGTGATGGACAGCAGAGAAGGGAGGGAAGGGAGACTCCGGATAGGGCAAGATATGACAAAATAACAATCTATAAATTATCAAGGGCTCATGAGGGAGGGGGGAGCAGAGAGGGAGGGGGAAAAAAAAGAGGACCTGATGCAGAGGGCTTAAGTGGAGAGCAAATGCTTTGAGAGTGATTAGGGCAAAGAATGTACAGATGTGCTTTATACAATTGATGTATGTATATGTATGGATTGTGATAAGAGTTGTATGAGCCCCTAATAAAATGTAAAAAGAAAAGAAAAGAAAATGATTAGGGAAAAGAATGTACAGATGTGCTTTATACATTTGATGTATGTATATGTATAGATTGTGATAAGAGTTGTATGAGCCCCTAATAAAATGTTTTAAAAAATGTTTTTTGTTGTTTTCCACAACTTGTTTATTTTTTTGTTGTGTTGTTATAATATTACCAGCAAAGTAAACTAGTTATTAATAACCTGTGAACACGCAGATGAATTCTGGGCTCCTACTTAATTCTAGCCCCAATCCAAGGACAGTTAGTTCTTATAACATGGCCCTTCTTGATACTCAAGTTCATGAAGAGATCACTGAAGATAAGGGTAGTACAGGAAAGTGTTGTGAGGAAAGTAGATGGAGCCCAGCAAATCAATTGGAATAGTGTCTGGAGTCTTAAAGACTTGTAATCAAACAAGCAGTCAACTAACTCCACATGGAAGAAGCACACCAGCTTGTGTGGTCCAATGATGATGACAAGAAAATCCAAATATAATGAAGGGTAAATATCAGTTTAATTTCTGAATGCCCAATTTGTAGAGGGCAATGGAGGACAGTGGGAACCCAAAACCAATCTGCAGAGGATCTAGTCAGATTAAGCCCCTGGCAGATCCCCTCTAGCCACAGGCAAGGGTCTTGAACAGTTTTACTATCAGACAGAAATTACTGTCAACTTTATCATGGTGAATTGAACCATGGTATGATACATCATCAGTTGACCTTCTTCTTGACTCAACATGGATTTGCTCTAGGCTCAAATATTTCTAGCTTGTTCCTCAACAGAATTTTTTCCTCTGGCTTTTTAATATTGTTGGTGGTCTTTTCTTTATTTTTATCTTTATATATTTATTACTTTCTTCTTGCCATTTTCTTTTTTTTCTTTTATTGTTTTTATTGGGTTTCCCCATTTGTGAAGCACAGAGGAATGAATGCATAGATACAATGACTAATGCAATGGTTTATTGGGGAATTGAGGGTGGGGTTGGGGAAGGGGATTTGGAGAGTAAACAATACATTCAAGAGAGGGGAGGGAGCATCAGAACTGATTGTGATGATGCATATACAACTCTTTAAAAGCAATTTAACAATGGAAATGTATGATATGTGAGTATTATATCAAGAAGACTACTGAAAAGAACAAAAGAAAGAAAGAAAGAAAGAAAGCCAAACTTGACTTATAGTCACCATGGGTGAAGGAGGAAGAGATGTTACTTTCTGTTACTGAGTTTATGTTAATGGTGGTAGAATAATTTGGAAAAGGATATCAATAATGGTTGTACAAGACAAAGAGTATAATCAATGGCACTGAATTATATATGTAGAAGTTGTTGAATTGGAGGATGTTTTGTTGTGTATATTTTTGCCACAATTAAAAATAATAATACATGAATAACAATGAGTACAAGGAAGAAGAAAATGTTCTAAAATTGATTGTGGTGGTGATTGGACAGCTCTTCTTGATATGATTGAATTATTGAATTTTATGACATATGGATGAAGGGCCAATAGTTTTTAAAAAAATTTTAAAGATGTCATTGTAAGTACTAAGGTGAGCCTGACCCTCGTCATTGTATTTTCAATCACCTCATATGCATATCAAAGCTGGATAATGAATAAGGGAAATAAAAAAAGAATTGAATAAAAATTGAAAAGTATCCTTTACAAACTCCATAAGTA
This sequence comes from Tenrec ecaudatus, assembly GCF_050624435.1. NCBI lineage: Eukaryota > Metazoa > Chordata > Mammalia > Afrosoricida > Tenrecidae > Tenrec > Tenrec ecaudatus. The sequence goes on along the minus strand of NC_134541.1, from coordinate 70,581,432 downwards.
CTCTTGGCTGCCAAAAGAGCAAATATATCTGTCTTACAGAAGTAGAGCTCAGAAGCAGGAGTACTTCATCTCACATACTTTGGGTATGGTTTCCAGACTCCAGAGAAAGACATCATGCTTGGTAAAGGAGAAGATTGGCCCCCCAAAAAGAGGATGATGTTCAATGAGATGAATTGACAGTAGCTACAACAATGGGGTCAAATATAACAATTGTGAGGATGGCCCAGGACTGGACTGTGTACACAGGCTCACTATAAGTCAGAACCAACACTATAGCACCTAACGAGAGTATGCCCTTCACCTGTTTGCTTGTTTGCTTGAATTATATGTTTGCTTGAATTATATGTCTGTTTGCTTGAATTATATGTCTGCCTGTTTGCTTGAATTATATGTCTGCCTCTAGGGGTGGCCTTATGTGGGTCACAGGAACTATTGGCTCTCTGCCATATTCCCACCATCCTTGGATCCATGCCACTGCACCCACCATCCTGTGATCTCCCTGCTTCCCACCTCATCTTTCTTCATCATTGCAGCTACAGAGTCTGAAGAGGGCTCATGCTAGCCTCCAGTCCATGAATTTGAGTTGGACTAGACTGGGATGCCTTCTTGATAAAAAATTGTTTCTTGATATAAACTTCTTTCTTATACATTTATGACTATCACTAGTCTTGTTTCTCTAGACAACCCAGCCTAATACAAGATACATCTAACCTAGACTTTGGGAAGTTACAGAAGGCTATCTAACTTATACCCAGAGAAGTAGGAAAAGGAAGAAACAGGGCTCAATACAAGGCAGTAGCCAACAGTCAAATGACACAGAGGTTGAGATGTTTCAAATCTAAAAATTTCTAGGGTATATAATTGGGAGAGAAGGAATAACCATGAGGTAAACAAAATATTGAGGTAGAAATAGACGCCAAATTACAAAGGCTAAAAAGTGAATGCATAGGAAGGCATTGAAAAGAAAACAAAATATTATAGAAAGGTCTAACCAAGGGACCATGAGATATGAGGCAGCAATAAGAAGGATGTTTGTTATGATTGTCTTTGTTTTGCTTTGCTAGAACAAAAGAAATGATAAGTTCTGAAAATGGTGCTATGTCATATTCACTGCTGCATGCTCGAGTCCTGGAATAGGGCCTGGCATGGAATAGTCATGAAATATGTACCTCTGAACAGATAGGATGAGGGAAAACTAGAGGCTAGAACCTGAGGGACAAAATAATGCCCTGAAGGGCAAAAGAGTCTGCTGAAAGTGAGCCCTGGAGGACACTAATCAGCTGTCTTCAGACAAAGAAACAAGAGAAAAGATATAGACAGTTTAGACATTGTAGAGATGCTGGCACAGCTAGTGCTGAATATTTTCAGTGAAATTAATGGATCGTGTGCTTGCAACAAGGGGACAATTTTGTTGTAAGAGTCTTGGGAAGAAAACTGAAATTCTTGGTCAATAATGTGGTAGAGCATCAATAAGAAATGTGTAAAAGCTTTAAAGAGTTTGCAAGCAGTCACTGAAGTTACATCCATGGGTCTGGAGCAAAAGACTAAGAAGAAAAGTAATGACTCAAAGAGAAAAACACTAAACTGGACAAATATTCTCTAAGAACCTCAGCTTTATTTACCCTGAAACCAGAAGAACCAGATGGTATCTGGTTGCCAAGGTCAACCATTCTAATCTGGGCCCCAATAGATAAACCCTGATAGAGTAAGAGAAACAATGAGGAACAGAAACTCAAATTTCACTAACAACACAATAAAATATTACTTTTAAAAAATTAGTAAAAGCACTGTTGATTAGTAAAAAAATACAAATTCAGGATGACAGATTCTAATTAGGACATTATCCCATTAGATAAATGATGATCGTAGATCATGGCAAGTCAAGTCCAGCAAGTTTCCCTACAGAGATAATGTGTACAGAATGATAGGCAGAAATATCAGACATCTCTATTGCTGCATTCAATAGCTAGAAAAGGAATGAGAATGCCATTTCTCATACCAATTTAGTGGATGGCCAACTATCCTGTCACCTAGTGGTGGTCAACTGCCAACCTTCTGAGCCCTCATCATACCAAGATCAAGTGAATGACCAAAACTAATTCTGCTCTAGACTGAATCACTCTGATCCAAAGTGATTCCACCTTGACCATAGAAGTTGAGATTTGTCATATCCCCCAAAGAATTCTGATCTTAAGATCAATAAGGCCAGTTGCCAACAAGTCAATTTCAACTTTTGGCAACCTCAAGTGTGTGCCACAGAAGAATTGTGCTGTGTACAATTTTCAACAGCTATTTTGAAAATAGATCACAGGACTTTCTTCTGAGATGCTTCTGGGTGGGCATCCATCTTTTCAATTAGTCATCTGGTAGCCATCTGAGCCACACAGGGACTCCATCATCTTAAGAAACATGTCTGTATTAGATAACAGAAGGTGTGAAATCATTTAGCCTAAAGATTAACTATGAACAAGGTCCCTGCGGTATCTTAAAACTAAAATATTTCAACTCCAAAAAAGTATTTGACCCCACAAATCTATTGCAGTCATTTTCCCAAGAGTATAGTACTTAGACTAAGAGCCAGAGGGGCCATCAGGTGGCAGACAATTGTGTGCTCCATACTATACCAAGTGGTATCTCACCAAAGCAAAGCATGGCAGGCATGGAAACTGAAAATACAGTGTTGAAGGTAATTGCTGAAACAGTTCCTGGAAATTAGACAAAGAAAAGGGTCCATCGAATGAAACATTATGTTTTCTCAAATCAACTTATGAAACTATCAGTTGCAAAAAGTACAAAAGGATTAACTTACTTGGAGTTTTCCCAGATATGAATGTGTCATGCTGAGTGATTTCTTTGTTAGACACGTAGTGTTTCTCAAAGTGCTTAATGCACAATTGCTATTTCCTTTTTAATCCTGGGCTGATGTTGTTTTTTCATATAAAAATGTTTCTGGAAGATATTTTGCTTTTTTATTTAGTTTTTTGTTTGGGTGAACTTCTCTATACATAACCTCAAAAATATTTCACCTTCTCTCAAAACAAAGGGCTTAAAGAAGCACCAGGAAGCCTACTCATCATTTTCCTCAGAGAACAAGCACTGCATATGAGATGGGGCTGCCAAAGGAGGCTAGAACACACTTTTTTTCCCCCATTTTACAGGTTTTTTTAAAAAAATTGCTTTATTAGGGGCTCATACAACTCATCACAATCCATATATACATCAATTGTGTAAAGCACATCTGTACATTCCTCGCCCTCATCATTCTCAAAACATTTGCTCTCCACTTAAGCCCCTGGCATCAGGTCCTCATTTTCCCCCTCCCTCCCCGCTCCCCTCTCCCTCATGAGCCCTTGATAATTTATAAATTATTTTGTCATATCTTGCCCTGTTCGACATCTCCCTCCACCCACTTTTCTGCTGTCCATCCCCCAGGGAGGAGGTCACATGTAGACCCTTGTAATCGATTCCCTCTTTCCAACCCACTCACCCTCTACCCTCCCAGTATTGCCACTCACACCGTTGGTCCTGAAGGTATCATCCACCCTGGATTCCCTGTGTTTCCAGTTCCTATCTGTACCATTGTACATGCTTTGGTCTAGCCAGACTTGCAAGGTAGAAGTCAGATCATGATAGTGCTGGGAGGAGGGAGCATTTAGGAACTAGAGGAAAGTTGTATTTTTCATTGTTGCTACATCGCACCTTGACTGGCTCATCTCCTCCCCTAAACCCCTCGGCAAGGGGATCTCCAGTGGTCGACAATTGGGCTTTGGGTCTCCACTGTGCACTTCCCCCTTCATTCACTATGGTAAGATATTTTTGTTCTGATGATGCCTTATACTTGATCCCTTCGACACCTCATGATCGCACAGGCTGGTGTGCTTCTTCCATGTGGGCTTTGTTGCTTCTGAGCTAGATGGGCGCTTGTTTACCTTCAAGCCTTTAAGACCCCAGATGCTATACCTTTTGAAAGCCGGGCACCATCAGCTTTCTTCGCCACCTTTGCTTATGCAACCATTTGTCTTCAGCGATCGTATCATGGAGGTGTGCACCCAATGATATGATTTTTTGTTCTTTGATGCCTGATAACTGATCCCTTTGGCACCTTGTGATCACACAGGCTGGTGTGTTCTTCCATGTGGGCTTCGTTGCTCCTGAGCTAGATGGCTGCTTGTTTACCCTCAAGTTTTTAAGACCCCAGGCGCTATATCTTTTGATAGCCGGGCAGCATCAGCTTTCTTCACCACATTTGCTTATTCACCCGCTTTGTTTTCAGTGGTTGTGCCAGGAAGGTGAGCATCATAGAATGCCTATTTAAGAGAAGGAAGTATTCTTGCATTGAGGGAGTACTTGAGTGAAGGCCCAATGTCCTTCTGCTACACTAATAATAAACCTATAAATATAGGCCCATAGATCTATTTCCCCATCCTCATATATAAGAATATTTGCATATGTACATGTATTTATCTAGACCTCTATAAATGCCCTTTGCCTCCCAGCTCTTTCCTCTATTTCCCTTGAATTTCCTCCTGTCCCATTATCATGCTCAGTCCCCACCAGGATTTCAGCAATTCCTCTTGTTTACATTACCCTTGATCATGCCCTACCAGGCCTCCCATACCCACCTCACCACCAGTTTGGATCACTTGTTTTTCCATTGTCCCTGGGTTTGTTAACACCACTTCTTTGCCCCCCGCTTCCTCCTATCTCATGTCCCCCCAGAACTATCGGTTCCATTGTTTTCTCCTCCAGATTGTTCATCCAGCTTATCTTATTTAGACAGACCTGCAGAGATAATAACATGCACAAAAACAAGACAGAGCAAAACTAAGCAACAATATACAACAAAACAGCAAACCACTAACAAAGAACAAAACACAACAAGAAAGAAAAGCTTGTAGTTCATTCAAGGATCATTTATTGTCCTTTAGGAGTGTTTTCCAGTCCAGTCTGTTGGGGCACCACACCCTGGCCCCAAAGTCCACCTTCAGAATTCCCTGGGGACCTTGCCACTCCATTCCCTTGCTGTTCTGCTGCACTCCCCAGTGCTTTGCCTGAATATGGTGGGACCAGTTCAGGCGCAATTCCCACACTGTGTCTCCAGTGTTGTCCCCCGTAGGGCTATGGGTCAGTAAGGGTCGTCATGTCTCATAGTGGGGCTCGCCATGTGGTCCTCTCTGTGGACTGGCTGCTCTAATTGGAGTCATCATCCTCAAGGCCTGGTGGGCCAGGATGTGCTCCACTCTCTCCTACTCCCCCTTCATCTGCTCCTGTGTGCTCTGATCAGATATGTTCTTCTCCCAGAGCTGCTGGTTCAATGCCCTCCTTTGAAATAAATTCTTCTGGGGGGAGGGGCAGGTGTCCACTTAGTATTTGAGACTGGGGCCAGCCCCCCAGACCTCTCCACTGGTTCCCTACTCCATGCCAGAATGTTGCATTCACACCTTGGGGCACTGGGTTGAAGTCTGGTCCATTTTAGTTTCATTGAGGTATAATTAATATATCATACAATTCAATAGTTCTATCACTTTTAAATGAGTTGCCAATTGTGACCACAATCAACTTTGGATCATTTTCTTTCTTCCTTGTATCCATAGGTGTTGACTGCCATCCTCCCCTGACTCCCCTGCCTCCCCTTCCATGCCCCCAGGTAAGTATTAAACCTTTTGCTGTCTTCATAGATTCACCCATCCTGACTTCCCTATAGAGAAAAGCACACAAAGACAAAAAGGAAAAAAACAAAACCAAACAGAACCCAGCAACATTGACTCCAATGGAAAAGAAAGCAGAAAATATTTTAAAACCAGAATACATTCAAAATGGGTCCAAAAGGAGATCTAATGACTAGATGTTATATTCCAGACTAACTACAGCTGTTAAAATCCACTTCACAATCTCTTTTAAGGCTCGCTACAGTCTTGGACTGTGGTCAGTGGGACTTCACCAGACTCAACGTAAGGGACACTGCAAATGGATGTTGGGCTTCCGCTGTCAGCCATAATGTTCTGCAAACGTAATGTTTAGAATTTAGGCTGTGGTACCATTCCCTCCTTAGATCACACAGGCTGGTGTGCTGCTTCTGTGTGAATTTAGCTGGCTCTTCATTCAGATGTGATAGAATGACTCTCAGAACCCCCGGTCCAAAGAATCTTCTAGTGCAAATTATACAGACATCTAACTGACCCTGATTCCTGAAATTAGCCAAAACCACAATATCCACCCCACAAATGCACCCAAAGACTAGTCCTACAAAACCCTTCTAGTCTATACAGGGAGCACTTTTTAAACAAGTGAGAGGCCCCTTTCTGGTTTCCTCCTGCCAAGTCTGTCTCCTGCCAATGAGTCTGTTTTTCCTCCTACATATATCCCAGCAAGATTGCTGCTTGTTTTGAGACAAGTTTTTAAGACCCTGGACACTATTTTTTATATTAGCTGGACACCATCTGCCTTTTTCATTTCCCTTTACTATAGCACACACATCTTCAGGGATCTCCTCATGAAGATGAGTACCAACAGGACCATGTCACAAGAGCTAATTATTTTTATATTAAGGCTAGATCAAGTGAGAGCTGAAAATCCATGTACATATCGATGGTTTACATAGGTGGACCACAGTTTCCAATAGCTGCTAGTCAATGTGTACAGCTGGTTCACTTTTCCTCCCATTCACCACTGCGAATACAATTGGCCTTCTAATCTATACTGTCAGAGAAATTCTGCAGCAGCCAGGTGCTCCCACAGACCTTGTCATTGAAATGCCCTGTGCCCTAAATCACCTTTTGACTCAGTAAGATGACCAGATGAAAATAAAACAGTGCTTATGGTCTTACTGGGAGCGATAAACGGAACTGCTTACTGGGAATCAGCAGCTCTGTCCCCTCACTGTTTTTACCACTCTCAAAAGAGAGGTTATATATGTTGTCAGGAAAATGTCCTAAGAAATTCAGACCTGTATGTTCAGGGTCTTGCCTGGTACAAGTAAAATAAGCAATGAAGAGTAAGAACAGGCTAATGTACTCACAGTATATTCTAGAAGGAAAAATATTATTCAGCACCAAGTACCTATAAATAGTCACCTCTTGAAATTCATTTCTTTGTAAGGATCCTGTGTTGCTTCCATGGAAACAGTGGATAAAATTGCATTCCTTCTTTCCACCCACACTCGTTTCTGCAGTGACTGGGAACTCAAATGCCTCATTGCAAAGAAAAGCCAGCTTGGGAAGAGAATATGGGAGAGCATAACACTGTCTTTTGGACGCATTGTTAACACTGTGGTGTACTGCAAGGCCAGTACTCGGAGCGGCTGGCATTCTTCTCTCTCGTTACCAGGACATGGACCTAGATCCAAACTGTTGACTCGAAATCTTCCATTTTCAAACGCATTCATATAATGATTCGAGCAAAAACCTGAAAGCCAAAAGCAGTGTTAACAAAAATGGGTTGGGGAAAAATTCTTGCTGTACCTAATAAGATTCACTTCTGGAATTGATTTCCTTTCTCCATATCACTAGGCCTTTTTGATGGAAGCATTGCCTCAGGGGATATTGGAAGCAAATTTAGGAATAAAGAGATTTCAGGAAGATTTTCATTTAAATGACACTGAGTTTATGTGCTGAAGAAAGGGAAAGCCTATTCCATCTGATGAGATCAGATTTCATCTCCTCAAAAACCTCAGTGTAATTATCCTTCTACCAGGTATTTAAATAAGTATGTAAATGGATACCACATTATTTGTTGTCATTCACACTGCTGTAGCTGAAAGAGCACTGCTGCCTCCCTAGGGATGGGACCCTTTGATATCAAAGCAGCTGCTCACCTATGTTCTTACATTCTTGAATTAACTAAGAAACATCAACAATACATTCCTAATTAACTGTTGGCAAGGAATCTGTACAGGGAGCAAGATATGTGTATGCGAGTTTATGTGTGTTTTCAAAGACATGGGAAAACAAAATTGGGATTCTGTATGTCATTTTACCTTATATTATACCTTATACTGTAATAATAATAGGAGCTGGTAGGGCAGTGGTTACACATTGAGCTACTACCCATAAGGTCAGCGGTTTAAAACCACCAGCTGTCTCCAGGGACAACGAAGGGCTTTCTCCCAGAAAGAGTTACAGTTTGGGAAACCCACAGGAGCATTTCTACCCTGTCCTATAGGGTTGCTATGAGTCAGCATCGGCTTGATGGCAGTGACTTTGGTTTGGTTTGGGTATAATATAATAATGGATTGACACAGTGGCTACAAATGGGTTCAACAACAATCACAACATTAGTGAGGATGGTGCAGGCCTGGGCAGTGTTTCCTTCTGCTGTACAGGGTTGCTATGACTTGATGACACCTAACAGCAACAGCGTACTCTAGTCAACGCATCACCGCTCTAATGTGTTAACATTCAGTTAGCGACCATCAATTCGCCATTATAAGTTCTGTGAAATTTTATTATATTAATATCAGCCCTTCTTTTTTGGATTTTAATTTCTCTAGTTGGAAGTATCATAGACTGACAAAGGAATAAATAAATCTGTCTTGGAAGAAGTAGAGTCAGAATGCCCCTCAGAACCCAGGATTACAAGACCTGCTTTCACATACTTTGAACATGTTATCCGGAAAGACCAGTACCTAGGGAAGAATATAGTGCTCGGTAAAGTGTAGGGGCTGTGAAAAAGAGGAAGACCCTTGACAAGACGGATCGACACAGTGGCTGCAGCAGTGGGCTCAAACATAACAATTATGAGGATGGTGCAGGACTGGACAGCGTTTTGCTCTGTTATACCGAGGGTCACTATGAGTCACAATTAACCTGACAGCACCTAACAACCGCCAAGTAGGGTTGCAGGGATTGCCAACATTTTGAAAACTGGGTTCCCTGTCTAACATTAAGGAGCACTGGTCGCACAGTTCTTAAGCATTCGGCTGCTAAGTAAAGCATTGGCTGTCTGAACCTATCAAAGCACAGGAGGAGATGTGATGTGGCAGCCCACTTCCAGGGGTGAGAGTGGGAGGCGGGGAGGGAGGGGAGAGGGAGGGGGATAAATGAGCTGATATCAAGGGCTCAAGTAGAAATAAAATGTTTTGAAATTGATGATGGCAACAAATGCACAAATGTTCTTGACACAATAGGTGTATATATGGATTGTGATAAGAGTTGTACAAGCCCCCAATAAAATGATTTTTAAAAAATTAGTCATAGAAATCCTCTGGGCAGTTCTACTCTATCCTCTAAAGTTCCTATGAGCCAGAATCATCTAAACAGCAAAGTTTTTCATTTAACATTGCCTGCCTTTTTCTGTGCCTAACTGAACATATCCAAGTCTTAAGACCCTCCCTGGCTTAGCAGGCGACAGATGAACATTTAGACTTTACTCCGTTTATAACATCTCACTCTGTGTTATAAATAACACTCAATTTAAATATTGTTCTTTACGCTAACAACAAGATGGCATGCAATCTGCCATTTTCTTAAGTTAAATGCAAAGAGTGATAGGCTATAGAGGAATCTTACCTCTTCAAAAACCATATGGGAGAAGAGAGGAAGGAGAAAGTGTGTGTGTGTGTGTGTGTGTGTGTGTGTGTGTGTGTTGGGGAGTTTATATGGGGGAAGGACAAAAAAGTATACAAAAGTATATAAAAAAGTATAAGGGGTGGATCAGTAGAGCATCTTTTTGATCAAAAAATAAATTTCAACAGAATGTTAAAAAACTGCAAAACTTGGCCATTGGTCCTGTCAACCTCTTAAATGTTATCTTGCAAAATAAGTACAAGATTTAACATAATAATAACACTTGGATATTTCATATGGAATCTTTTCCCCTAGTTACTTTCAGTCTGAGCTTAATACAGAAAGTGTATCCGAGTGAATTCTAGGCAGAAGGACTGTATCTTCTCTTATCAAGATCTGATTTAGCTTGATGCAAAATGGGACAGAATCCCCTGGCTTAGCCTGGTATTGAAAATGTAACTATCTAGAGTCTAGACAAACAGATCACGTATGTTTCTTTCTATGCAACAAGGAACTGCAATGAAAGCATTAAGGAAAATACTATTTTTCTTAATAAGTTTAACAGCAATTTCACTTCTGTACAAAGCCATGTTTTCTATCAAGAGGTGCACCTTCACTTTTATTTCCATGAACGTACACTAAATAAAACCTCATTAAAGTTCAGTTTATTAAACAACTAAAGGCAAAATGTTCCCTATATTTAAGTAAGGCAAGAAGCAGCAGTAAATAAAATATTGGTTAGGGAGCACAAATGCTAAAATTTAGATTTAGAATTAGAAAACAAATCATGAAATGAAGTATCTATATCTAGAGTGGGAATATTTTCCCTGTACTTTTAAAAATATCATTTTATTGAGGGCTCTTACTGCTCTTCTAACAATCCATACATCAATTGTATCAATCACACTTGTCCACATGTTGCCATCATCATTTTCAAAGCATTTTCTTTTTACTTGCACCGTTGGTATCAAGTCCTCTTTTTTCCCCCCCTCCCTCACCCTCCTACCCTCATAAACCCCTGATAAATTATAAATAACTGTTATTTTCATTTCTTACACTGTCCTTGTCTCCCTTCATCCACATTTCTGCTGTTCTTACCCCAGGGGGAGGGGGGATTATATGTTGATCATTGGGATTCTTTCACTTTCTCCTCCTTCTCCTCCCACCTTCCCCCTACCCTCATGGTATCACTATACCCAGTACTGTTCTTGAGGGATGTATCTGTCCTGGATTCCATGTGTGGAGAGCTCGTATCTTTACCAATGTACATGCTCCGGCCTAGTCAGATTTGTAAGGTAGAACTGGGAATGACAGTGGGTGAGGGGAAGCATCAAAGAACTAGATGAATGTTGTGTTTCTTCCGTTTCTTCCAGCACCCTGGCTGACTCATTCCTTCCTTTGGACCCTTCTGTGAGATGTCCTTTTGTCTTCATATGAGCTTTAGGTCTCCACTGAGACTCTCCTCATTCACATTAATTTGTTTCTTTTGGATCTTCTGATACCTGATACCTGACCCCATCAACACATCGTGATCACACAGGCTGGTGTAATTCTTCCATGCGGGCTTTGTTGCTTCCCTGCTAGATGGCCACTTGTTTGACTTCAAGCCTGAAAGACTCCAGATGCTGAATCTTGTAACAGCCAGGCACCATCAGCTTTCTTCACCATTTTTTTTTTTTTCACTTTAGAATGTTATGTTTATTTATTTATTTATTTTTTATTTTTATTTTTTTAAACATTTTATTAGGGGCTCATACAACTCTTATCACAATCCATACATATACATACATCAATTGTATAAAACACATCTGTACATTCTTTGCCCTAATCATTTTCTTTTTTTTTTAATTTTTAAAAAAATTTTTAACAATTTATTAGGGGCTCATACAATTCTTATCACAGTTCATACATATACATACATCAATTGTATAAAGCACATCTGTACAGTCTTTGCCCTAATCATTTTTTTCTCTCTTTTCTTTTTTTACATTTTATTAGGGGCTCATACAACTCTTATCACCATCCATACATATACATACATCAATTGTATAAAGCACATCCATACATTCCCTGCCCCAATCATTCTCAAAGCATTTCCTCTCCACTTAAGCCCCTTGCATCAGGTCCTCATTTTTTTTCCCCTCCCTCCCCTTTCCCCCCTCCCTCATGTGCCCTTGGTAATTTATACCTCGTTATTTTGTCATATCTTGCCCTATCCGGAGTCTCCCTTCCCCGCTTCTCTGCTGTCCCTCTCCCAGGGAAGAGGTCACATGTGGATCCTTGTAATCAGTTCCCCATTTCCAACCCACTCACCCTCCACTCTCCCAGCATTGCCCCTCACACCCTTGGTCCTGAAGGTATCATCCACCCTGGATTCCCTGTACCACCCGCCCTCATATGTACCAGTGTACAGCCTCTGCCCTATCCAGTCCTGCAAGGTAGAATTCGGATCATGGTAGTTGGGGGGAGGAAGCATCCAGGATCTGGGGGAAAGCTGTGTTCTTCATCGGTACTACCTCGCACCCTAATTAACCCATCTCCTCTCCTAAACCCCTCTATGAGGGGATCTCCATTGGCCGACACTTGGGCCTTGGGTCTCCACTCTGTACTTCCCCCTTCTTTTAATATGGTATATATATACATATACATATACACATATATACACACACTTTTATCGTTGTTTTTTTTGCATGATGCCTTATACCTGGTCCCTTGGCACCTCGTGATCGCACTGGCCGGTGTGCTTCTTCCATGTGGGCTTATTTGCTTCTGAGCTAGATGGCCGATTGTTGACCTTCAAGCCTTTAAGACCCCAGACACTATCTCTTTTGATAGCCGGGCACCATCAACTTTCTTCACCACATTTGCTTATGCACCCATTTGTCTTCAGCGATCCTATCATGGAGGTGTGCAGTCAATGATATGATTTTTTGTTCTTTGATGCCTGGTAACTGATCCCTTTGGGACCACTCGATCACACAGGCTGGTGTGTTCTTCCATGTGGACTTTGTTGCTTCTGAGCTAGATGGCCGCTTGTTTATCTTCAAGCCTTTAAGACCCCAGTCACTATCTCTTTTGATAGCCGGGCACCATCAGCTTTCTTCACCACATTTACTTGTTCACCCACTTTGACTCCAGCCGTTGTGTCGGGAGAGTGAGCATCATAGAGTTCCAGTTTAATAAAAGAAGGTATTCATGCATTGAGGGAGTGTTTGAGTAGAGGTCCAAGGTCCTTCCGCCACCTTAATACTTGACCTATAAATATAGACACATAGATCTATTTCCTCATCTTCCTATATATATTTGCATGTACATGTCTTTGTCTAGACCTCCATGAACGCCCTTTGACTCCTAGCTCTTTCCTCCATCTCCCTTGACTTTCCTCCTGCCCTACTACCATGCTTCGTCACCACCTGGGCTAGAGTATACCTCTTCTCTAAGCAACCTTACCCTTGATCATTTTCCACCATGCCTGCCACTCCCCCTTCTCTACCATTTGGGGTCCCATGTTTTTCCCTTGTCCCTGGGTTTGTTAACACCACTTCCTTACCCCCCCATCCCCCCACCCCAAGTCCCCCCGGAACTGTCGGTCCCGTTGTTTTTCCTCCAGATAGTTCATCCAGCCTGTCCTATTCAGACAGACCTGTTTCTTCACCATTTTGTCTTCAGTGATTGTGTCAGGAAGGTATCACAGACTGTCAGGCTATCAGAAAAGGAGTTCTTATGTTGACGGAGGGCTTGAGTCGAGGCCCAATGTCTGTCTGCTACCATAATACTAACATATATAAATGTATGTACAGAGACCTATAAGCCTACCATTATATATTAATATATATATACTTGCCTATAGTTACACTTCTATAAATGGCTTTTGTCTCCTAATTCTTTCCTCTATTTCCTGTAACTTTACTTTTGTCCCACTATCATGTTTAACCTTCATTTGGCTCTTTGTAGTTCCTCTCAGCTACATGGCACTTGATCAAACCCCAACATGCATTAAACCCCTGCCATCAATTTTAGATATCTTATTGTTCCCTTGTCCCTAGGTTTGGTGATTCCCCACTATCTTTCCCCTGCCTCCTTAACTCCCATGTGCCCCTGGGACTGTTGGTCCCATTGTTTTCTCCTCAGGATTGTTTATCTTGCATATATATGTATGTATATGTACTTGTGTACATGTATATATCAAAAAAGTAGGGGGAGGGGATAGAAATAGTTTCAGACCTGTCTGCTGACCCTTATAAATGTTTTTCTGATTGGGTCTGATGAGGTGCCAAGCCCTACCCACCACCCCACCACTCACCTCCAGTCAGAAGTCTGTTTTTGGGATTCCTTGGGAACTTCCTTGCTTTGCTCCCTTTGCTACTCTGTTGTACTGTTGCACTCCCTTTGTGGTTCACCCCAGAATGTGTGTGGGGCAGGCCAGCCACTATTCCTGCACTGTGTCTCCAGTGTTGTCCCCTGTAGCACTGTGAGTCAGTGAGGGTGCGTTGTGTCTCATAATGGGACTGGCCTTGAAGTCCTCCCTGTGCATTGGCTGCCCTGAGCATGAATGTTGTCCTCAAGGCTTTGTGGGCCAGGAGGGGGTTCTCTCTATATATATCTATATCTATATCTATATATATATTGAGAGGATATATGATGAATCTATATATGATGAATCTATATATCCTCTGTGTGGTTTTTCTCCTGTGTGGTCTGGGCAGACCTGCCACTCTCCCCAGGCTATAGCTTCAGTGTTGTCCTCTACTGTGCAATCTTCTGGGAAAGGGGTGGAATTTTTTTTTTTTTGCAACAGCACTTAGAAATATATGAAAAGAGAAATAAAAAGGAATAAACTATGAGAGACAGAAGTTATAAATGGGGGAAACCATGAAATTAGAAAATTATAAAGTAAATATAAAAGGACTTGATTAATTGGGACCATAGCCAAATGTTTTATTTGAGAATTTTTTGAGAGGTCTAGAAGGACATAAGAAAATTAAAATCAACTTGAAAGGTAATCGAATTTTAGAAAAATAGAGTGGAAAAAATGGTAGCCTTTCCAAATTCTCAGCCTATAAAAAGAAAAAAAATCCAAGTTTGCGAAACATTTTAGTGCCAAACAATAATTCAAATTGAGGCGGGTAATTTGTAGGTAATGGCGGGCGGAGGTTCGTCTGTGCGGCTGCAAAGGATGCTTCTCTCTTAGCCATACGTGTGCAAGGGCACGTGCAACAGCTCTTCGCTGTTGAGCAAGTGGATCACGGAAGACTGAGCCATGAGCAGCTGCTGCAGAAGTGGGAGAACATGTGGAGTTCCGGGGGCTGGGACGCTCCCGGGTGGGCGCGGAGCAGCCGCCGCTGCATGCGGAGGAGATCGAGGAAAGGCCAATGGTGTTTCTGTGCTCTGGCTGCCAGCACCCTCTGGGCGACTCCCTGAGCGATCCAGGAGGACCTCGATTACGTCCTGCTGTGCAATGTTTCCTGTAATGTTTCTATGGACAAGGAACAGAAGCTATCTAAATGTAAAAATGAAGGCGGTTGCATCCTGGAGACCCTATACTGCACGGGTGCTTGCTCCAGCTGGGCTACATCTACAGGTGCAGCCCAAGGACCTGGATTTCAAGAGAGACTTGTTTTGCCTCAGTGCCAAGGTCATTGCGAGTTATATTTTAGGGTCTTCTGAAAAGCAGATTGCATCAGAAGATAAAGAGCCTTTTCATCTCGAAAGCGGCATTGAGATAGAAAAATCTCTAAAACAGATGAAAGATGTTTTGGAAGCGTTACAGATGCAGCCGATGAAGGTTGAATCAAAATTGTTCTCTCCCAAAAATTGAAATCTCCTTCATGACCTCATCTGGACTCCTCCCCAGCACCTGCCACACGGATGATTCCATCACCTGTTACAATCCTGCTATCCTTTCACTTCACAGAGAACCTAGGAACTGCTAAGTGACCATGCCCCTGGTATTCTTTTGTTAATGGTCACATGAAAAGACTTGTAGAATTATTTTTAGAGCTACGTTTGATGGTAAAGAGGTGATTTTTCCCAAACTGGAATTTTGAAGCCATTTTATGATATCAGCTAGAATTGGAAATTAAGAGTTTATTTTGCCAACCAACTCATGATTTTTTGTACTATTTTTTCTATCAAACTGATTATTCTTCCTTTTTTTAACCTATGCTTCCTTTAATTTATTGGACAGTATTTACTATTTGACAGTGAGAACATCTTGGGTGTTTTCCACCCAAGATGTGGTTAGATTCTCTCTGAAAATTAACGTGTAAAGGTCTCTTGAGAACCAGTGGTTGGATTACTCACTTTACAGAGCTGTTTGAAAGCTTGTACAAGGGCAGAATCACATGTACTGTATAGACTTGAGAATAAGCCGACCCGAATATCAGCCAAGGGACCTCATTTTACCACAAAAGTACATTTAAAATGTGCTGAAAAACTCTGCTTATACTCAAGTATATGGTATGTGTAGATCTATTTAATCCTGTTTGCTTTTTTATTTACCAGTGTGCGCTTAAAATAATCTAAGACTTTTACTACGGGGAGTAGTCATCTCATCCTGGGATACTGGGGGAAATCTCAGGTTTTCAGTTTTCTCATATGTATAAATTTTATCCAAATGTTTTATATTTGTAACCAGAAAGAGATTAAATGCTAAGCTTCATGTTCACAAAATGAAAAAAAAAATTCAAATTGAAAAAGTATATTCGTAAGATTTTCTTCCTTTTTTTTCACTTTTATTGGAAGCTCTTACAGATGTCATAGCATTCCATAATTCAACTACATCAAGCACAATTATACAATTGCTACTACAATCAGTTTCAAACATTTTTTTCTTCTTGAACTCTGATATCAGCTCATGTTTATCCCTCCCTACCCTTCCCCCAGGAACCCTTGTTGCTTTGAGATATACATATATTAGTTGTATCTTACCCCATCCAATGTGTCCATTCACTGACAATTCTGTTATTTGCACCCGTCAAGTGGGGTTATATAGTCATTATACCTAAGGTTGTTTTTTAATATAATATTACCTCTTTGTTGCTAGCTGAACTCTTGATAGAATTTTTTTGAGCTTTAAGAATTTTATTGATTTATTTTAAACAACATTATTGTATTTTGGTAAAAGTTTATAAAGCAGTTTGAGTTCCCATTCAACAATTGCCTTATACAGTTTTCAATGACATTATATGCTTCACCATATATGGGGCATTCTCATTATTTCCACTCTGGTTGTTCTGCTTTTCATTAATATAGTTTCTTTGGCCCCTTACATGCTCATATTTATTTTAAAGTAATTATTCACTGTTTGGTCTCATATAGATGCTGTTTTAAATTAGCATATGGGTGATTTTATTATTTTCAAACAAATTTACTTTTTAGCATCAGGATTGTCTTTAGGGATTTCTAGGATGTAATTTCTTTTTAAAATCATTTTATTGAGGGTTCATACAACTCTTATCACAATCCATACACCCATCTATTGAGTCAAGCACATTTGTACATTTGTTGCCATCATCATTCTCAAAATATTTGCCTTCTACTTGAGCCCCTAATATCAGTTCCTCATTTCCCTCCTCCCTCTCTGCTCCCCCCTCGCTCAAGAACCCTTGGTAATTTATAAATTATTATTTTGTCATATCTTACACTGTCTGACATCTCCCTTCACCCACTTTTCTGTTGTCCATCACCCAGGGAGGTGTTTATACCTTGTAATCGGGTCCTCCTTTCTACCCCACCTTCGGTCCACCCTCTTGGTGTCGCCACTCTCACCACTGGTCTTAAAGGGATCATCTGTCCTGGATTCCCTGTGTTTCCAGTTCCTATCTGTACCAGTGTACATCCTCTGGTCTAGCCAGATTTTTAAGGTAGAATTGGGATCATGATAGTGGGGGTGATAAAGCATTTAAGAACTAAAGGGGGTGATAAAGCATTTAAGAACTAGTACCCTGCATGCTGACTGGTTCATCTCCTCCCCTAAACTCCTCTTCAAGGGATGTCCAGTTGTCTCCACATGGGCTTTGGGTCTCCACTCCACACCCCACTCATTCACAATGATATGATCTTTTGTTCTTTGATGCCTGATACCTCATCTATTCGACACCTCATGATCACACAGGCTGGTGTGCTTCTTCTATGTGGGCTTCTGAGCTAGATGGCCACTTGTATATCTTCAAGCCTTTAAGACTTCAGAAGCTATATCTTTTGATAGCTGGGCATCATCAGCTTTCATCACCACATTTGCTTATGCAATCATTTGTCTTCAGCGATTGTATCATGGAGGTGTCGAAGGGATCAGGTATCAGGCATCATCAAAACAAAAAAAAATCTTACCATACTGAATGAGGTGGGGAGTGTTAAGTGGACACCCAAAGCCCATTTGTCAGCCACTGGAGATCCCCTTGAAGAGGGGTCTAGGGGAGGGATGAGCCAGTCAAGGTGTGATGTAGCAACGATGAAAAATACAACCTTCCTCTAGTTCCAAAATGTTTATAAGCACCCCCAAACACATACACATACACACACACACACACACACACACACTATCATGATCTGAATTCTATCTTGCAAGTCTGGCTAGACCAGAGGATGTACACGGGCACAGACAGGAACTGGAAACACAGGGAATCCAGGGCGGATGTTCCCTTCAGGGCCAGTAGTGTGGGTGGCGATACTGGGAGGGTAGAGGAAGGGTGGGTTGGAAAGGGGGAACCGATTACAAGGATCTACATGTGACCTCCTCCCTAGTGAACGGAGAACAGAAAATTGGGTGAAGGGAGACGTCAGACATGTCAAGATATGACAAAATAATAATTTATAATTTATCAAGGGTTCAATAGGAGGGGGAGCGGGGAGGGAGGGGAAAAATGAGCTGATGCTAGGGGCTTAAGTGGAGAGCAAATGTTTTGAGAATGATGAGGGCAATGAATGTACAGATGTGCTTTACACAATTGATGTATGTATGGATTGTGATAAGAGTTGTATGCACTCCTAATAAAATGATTAAAAAATAATAAAATATTGAACATAAAAAAATAATTCCTCCAAATAAACAAAAACATTAAATATTTTAAAAAGAACATACGTCATGCTAAGTATGCTTGAGAACTGCTGAGTAAAATTTATTTAATAGGGGCTGGCGTAAATCCCAACTACATGAACACCTGCCGCTCCCCCCCGCCCCCAGAAGAATTTATTTCAGAGGACAGCACTGAAGCTTCAGCTCAGGGAGAGGGACATGTCTGATCAGAGCACATGGGAATAAATGAAGGGGGAGGAAGAAAGAGTGGGGCACATCCTGGCCCACCAAGCCTTGAAGACTATATTCCTGTTCATAGAAGCTAATCCACAGAGAAGACAATATGGCCAGCCCCACTATGAGACACGACATCCCTCACTGACCCATAGCCCCGGGGACAACAATGGAGACACAGTGTGGGAATTGTGCCTGATCTGATCCTACCACACTGAGGCAAAACACTAAGGGCTGCAACAGAACAGCAAGGGGAATACCAAAAATAGACTTTGTGGCCGGACCTTGGTACCCCATCAGACTCCACCAGAAAACACTCCTACAGGACAACAAACTGTCCTTGAACTAACTACAAGCTTTTAATTTTGGTGGTGTTGTGTTGTTGTTGTTCTTTGACATTTACTTTTTGTTGTTTTGTTTTCTTTTATTGCTTGGTTTTGCTCTGTCTTGTTTTTGTGCATGTTATTATCTCCGCAAGTGTGTCTAAGATAGGCTGGATGAACAATCTGGAGGAGAAAACAAGGGAACCGACAGTTCCGGAGGGACATGAGAGAGGGGAAGGTAGGGGGAAAGGAAGAGGTGTTAACAAACCCAGGGACAAGGGAACAACAAGTGATCCAAATAGGTGGTAAGGACGGTGTAGGAGGCCTTGTAGGACATGATGAAGGGTAATATAACGAAGAGGAATTGCTGAAACCCAGGTGGGGACTGAACATGATAGTGGGACAGGAGGAAATTCCAGGGTAATAGAGGAAAGAGCTGGGAGGCAAAGGACATTTATAGAGGTCTAGATAAAGACATGTACATATGCAAATATATTTATATATGAGGATGTGGAAATCGATCTATGTGCCTATATTTATAGGTTTAGTTTTAAGATAGCAGAAGGACATTGGGCTTCCACTCAAGTATTCGCTCAATGAAAGAATTCTTTCTTCTATTAAATTGGCATTCGATGAAGCTCACCTTCCCGACACAACCGCTGAAGACAAAGCGGGTGAATAAACAAATGTGGTGAAAAAAGCTGATGGACAAGGATCCACATGTGACCTCTTCCCTGGGAGAGGGACAGCAGAGAAGGGGGGAAGGGAGACTCCAGATAGGGCAAGATATGACAAAATAACGATGTATAAATTACCAAGGGCACATGAGGGAGGGGGGAATGGGAAGGGAGGGGAAAAAAAAGAGGACCTGATGCAAGGGGCTTAAGTGGAGAGCAAATGCCTTGAGAATGATTGGGGCAGGGAATGTATGGATGTGCTTTAAACAATTGATGTATGTATATGTATGGATTGTGGTAAGAGTTGTATGAGTCCCTAATAAAATGTAAAAAAAGAAAAGAGAAAAAAATGATTAGGGCAAAGACTGTACAGATGTGCTTTATACAATTGATGTATGTATATGTATGAACTGTGATAAGAATTGTATGAGCCCCAATAAATTGTTAAAAAAAAAAAAAAAAGCTGATGGTGCCCGGTTAGTAAAAGATATAGAATCTGGGGTCTTAAAAGCTTGAGGGTAAACAAGCGGCCCTCTAGCTCAGAAGCAACAAAGCACACATGGAAGAACACACCAGCCTGTGCGATCATGAGGTGCTGAAGGGATCAGTTATCAGGCATCAAAGAACAAAAACTCATATCATTCTGTGTTCACCTTCCTGACATGATCACTGAACACAAATGGTTGCATAAGCAAATGTGGTGAAGAAGGTGATGAAGCCTGTCTATCAAAAGATATAGCATCTGGGGTCTTAAAGGCATGAAGATAAACAAGCGATCATCTAGCTCAGAAGCAACAAAGCCCATGTGGAAGAAGCACACCAGCCTGTGAACACAAGGCATTGAAGGGATCAGGTTTCAGGCATCATCAGAACAAAAAATCATATTGTGAATGGAGGGGGGGGTGCGGAGTGAAGATCCAAAGCCCATTTTCAGGCCACTGGATATCTCCTTACAGAAGGGTCTTGGGGAGGAGACAAGCCAGTCAAGGTGCAGTGTAGCAACAATGAAACCTACAACTTTCCTCTAGTTCCTAAATGCTTCCTCCACCCCCCCCCCCACTATCATGATCCAAATTCTACCTTACAATCTGGCTAGACCAGAGGATGTACACTGGTACAGATAGGAACTGGAAACACAGGGAATTCAGTACAGATAATCCCTTCAGGACTGATGGTGAGAGTGGTGATACCAGGAGGGTGGAGGGAGGGTGGGGTGGAAAGAGGGAACCGATTACAGGGATCTACATGTAACCTCCTTCCTGGGGGATGGACAACAGAAAAGTGGGTGAAGGGAGACATCAGACAGGGAAAGATATGACAAAATAATTTATAAATTATCAAGGTTTATGAGGGAGGGGGGAGCGAGAAGGGAGGTAAAAATGAGCTGATGCCAGGGGCTTAAGTGGAGAACAAGTGTTTTGAGAATGAGGGCAATGAATGCACAGATGTGCTTTACACAATTGATGTATGTATATGTATGGATTGTGATGAGTTGTATGAGCCCCTAATAAAATGTTTTTTAAAAAAAAGTATTTCTACTAGGGTTCCAGTTTACACATGCTAACAAACAGGTTTAAACATGTCTCTGCACTCTGTAGATGGTTGTAGATCATCTCCAAGTTCTCCAAGTAATGCACTTGGCTTAGTCTCATTAGGGTGCCTTCAAGAGAAGACCCACGCAAAGCAGTGACTGGCGATGAAATCTGCTGGGCCAATCACATTCATGGCAGAGAGGTCGGCTCAGATTATGGTGACAGATATTTGGGATCTCAAAAGGGGATAACCTTCATAAATTTTCTCAAAGGACAAAGAATGATTAAGGGGGCTTAGTACAAAAAGTTCTAAGAAACCTGAAAAATTGCATCGGTGAGAAAAAGGCCAGGAAAGTTGAGCCAAAAATGAACATCATCATTTTTCAAGAGTAACCAGGGGTCTCCTATAAGAATTTCCTTGGGAAATTTTAAATCATCCACGCTACCTCATGTGGCCACTTCTGATTTCTTGTTGTTCTCAAAACTTGAAGACATTTCAAAGGCACAGATTTGAATTCCTCTGGTACAGGCATCCTCAAACTAAGGCCCATGGGCCACATGCTGCCCACCAAGGACATTTATCCAGCCTGCAGGGTGTTTTTGCCCCATTTGTTTTTGGTTTTTTTTTACTTCAAAATAAGTTATGTGCAGTGTGTATAGGAATTTATTCATAGATTTTTTTTTAACTATAGTCTGGCTCTGAAAAGGGTGTGAGGGATAGTGAACTGGCCCCCAGTTTAAAAAGTTTGAGGACCCTTGCTCCAGGGTATTGAAGCTGCCAGGTTAGGCATGGTATAAATTGAAAAGTATAGAATTCTTTGAGGAAAGGGTTAGAGAGATGGAAGCATTGCTTTGCTGAATCTTAATCTAGTAAAACTGGAAGTTGTGAAAAATGAAATAGAAGACATGCAGATTGATATACTAGGTATTAGGGAGTGAGAAATGAACTGATAGCAGCCATTTTGAATCATCAAAATCCCGGTTTACTATGCCAGGAATGGCACAATCATGAGGAAAGGCACTGCATTCATCCTCAAAAAGTACATTCTATCTTTTAGTAAAATGCTGCCTGTGATTGGATTTTATATCTATCTTCCTTCAAGGAAGTCCAATGAATATAACTTTTATTTGCATTTATGCACCTATCCTGAAAGCTAGTGATGAAGAAGTTGAAGAATTCTACCAATGCCTTCAGTCTGGTATGGATGAAATGTACAATCAAGATGCATTGATAGTGGGGTCATGGGGCATTAATCCACCCAAGGGGAGGGTATTGTTTATATCTCCACAGGGTAAGTGGGACCAGACTTCAACCCAGTGTCCCAAGGTGTGAATGCAATATCCCGGCGTGGAGGAGGGAACCAGTGGAGAGGTCTGGGAGGCTGGCCCCAGCACCATAAATTAAGTGGATTCCTGCCCCTACCCCGAAAAGAATTTGTTCCAAAGGACGACATTGACTCTGCAGCTCCGGGAGATGAACATATCTGATCAGAGCACACGGGAGAAGATGAAGGGGCAGGAGGAGAGAGTGGAGCACAGCCTGGCCCACCAGGCCGTGATGATGATGTTCCTGAGTAGAGCAGCCAGTCCACAGAGAGAACAACATGGCTGGCCCCACTATGAGAAATGATGCCAATCAGTGACTAAGGGCGATACAGGGGACAGCACCAGAGACACAGTGTGGGAATTGCACCTGACCTGATCCCACCACACCGAGGCAAATCACTGGGGGAGTGCAGCGGAACAGCAAGGGAATGGAGTGGCAAGGTCCCCAGGGAATGCTGAAAGTGGACTTTGGGGCCAGGGCGTGGTGCCCCAACAGACTGGACTGGAAAACGCTCCTAAGGGCCAGTAAATGATCCCTGAACTAACTACAAGCTTTTCTCTTGTGAACTGTTTTGTTCTGTTCTTTGTCAGTGGTTTGTTTTTGTTGTTTTGTTGTCTGGTTGTATACTGTTGCTTTGTTTTCCTTTGTGTTGTTTTCGTGCATGTTAGTGTCTCCACAGGTCTGTCTGAATAGGACAGGCTGGATGAACTATCTGGAGGAAAAACAACTGGACCGACAGTTCCGAGGGGACTTGGGGTGGGGGGATGGGGGGGTAAGGAAGTGGTGTTAACAAACCCAGGGACAAGGGAAAAACATGGGACCCCAAATGGTAGAGAAGGGGGAGTGGCAGGCATGGTGGAAAATGATCAAGGGTAAGGTTGCTTAGAGAAGAGGTATACTCTAGCCCAGGTGGTGACGAAGCATGGTAGTAGGGCAGGAGGAAAGTCAAGGGAGATGGAGGAAAGAGCTAGGAGTCAAAGGGCATTCATGGAGGTCTAGACAAAGACATGTACATGCAAATATATATAGGAGGATGGGGAAATAGATCTAAGTGTCTGTATTTATAGGTCAAGTATTAAGGTGGCGGAAGGACCTTGGACCTCTACTCAAACACTACCTCAATGCATGAATACCTTCTTTTATTAAACTGGAACTCTATGATGCTCACTCTCCCGACACAACGACTGGAGCCAAAGTGGGTGAACAAGTAAATGTGGTGAAGAAAGCTGATGGTGCCCGGCTATCAAAAGAGATAGTGACTGGGGTCTTAAAGGCTTGAAGATAAACAAGCGGCCATCTAGCTCAGAAGCAACAAAGTCCACATGGAAGAACACACCAGCCTGTGTGATCGAGTGGTCCCGAAGGGATCAGTTACCAGGCATCAAAAAACAAAAAATCATATCAATGACTGCACACCTCCATGATAGGATCGCTGAAGACAAATGGGTGCATAAGCAAATGTGGTGAAGAAAGCTGATGGTGCCCGGCTATCAAAAGAGATAATGTCTGGGGTCTTAAAGGCTTGAAGGTGAACAAGCGGCCATCTAGCTCAGAAGCAACAAAGTCCACATGGAAGAAGCACACTGGCCAGTGCGATCACGAGGTGCCAAGGGACCAGGTATAAGGCATCATGCAAAAAAAAAACAAAACAAACGATATAAGTGTGTGTATGTATGTGTATATGTATATGTATATATATACCATATTAAGTGAAGGGGGAAGTGCAGAGTGGAGACCCAAGGCCCAAGTGTCGGCCAATGGAGATCCCCTCATAGAGGGGTTTAGGAGAGGAGATGGGTTAATTAGGGTGCGAGGTAGTACCAATGAAGAACACAGCTTTCCCCCAGATCCTGGATGCTTCCTCCCCCCAACTACCATGATCCAAATTCTACCTTGCAGGACTGGATAGGGCAGAGGCTGTACACTGGTACATATGAGGGCTGGAAGTACAGGGAATCCAGGGTGGATGATACCTTCAGGACCAAGGGTGTGAGGGACGATGCTGGGAGAGTGGAGGGTGAGTGGGTTGGAAAGGGGGAACTGATTACAAGGGTCCACATGTGACCTCTTCCCTAGGAGAGGGACAGCGGAGAAGGGGGGAAGGGAGACTCCGGATAGGGCAAGATATGACAAAATAACGAGGTATAAATTACCAAGGGCACATGAGGGAGGGGGGAAAGGGGAGGGAGCGAAGAAAAAAAAAGAGGACCTGATGCAAGGGGCTTAAGTGGAGAGCAAATGCTTTGAGAATGATTGGGGCGGGGAATGTATGCATGTGCTTTATACAATTGATGTATGTATATGTATGGATGGTGATAAGAGTTGTATGAGCCCCTAATAAAATGTAAAAAAAGAAAAGAGGAGAAAAAAATGATTAGGGCAAAGACTGTACAGATGTGCTTTATACAATTGATGTATGTATATGTATGAACTGTGATAAGAATTGTATGAGCCCCAATAAATTGTTTAAAAATAGATGCATTGATAACTATTGATTATTGAAATGCAAAAATTAGAAACAAAGAGATAGGAACAATAGTTGGAAAATATGACCTTGGTGATTGAAATGAAGCTAGATATCACATGACAGAATATTGCAAGACCAACGACTACATCACAAATACCTTTTTCAATAACACAAAGAGCTACTATACACATGGACTTCTTCAGATGCAATACACAGAAATTAATCCAAACCAAACTACATCTGTGGGAAGAGATGATAGAGAAGTTCAATATCCCCCCCCCCCATCTGTATAGTCACTGTTACATGGTTGTAAAACTAAGCTTTAGGAATACCAAGTGATTTTCTCTAAATCATACAGCTAGTAAAAGAAAAATACCAATCCTCGGTCTCAATTTTTCTGTCTCCATGCCAACTAAAGTGATATGCTATATTAATCGTGCAGCATTAAAACTGTCAAATTGCTTTGATTTCCAACATTTTTTCCAAACGCTAAAATCTAAAACAAATCTAGAGGAAGACAAGCTACTTCATGTTTCCTCTGATATGAATTCTCCATTGCCATCAGAGCTGAAGGGGAGCAAACAGTGCCTGGCACATTGTAGTGACAGTAACGCAGACTCTGGAGTCACTCTGCAGTTCGTATTCTGTTCTCCTATTAATTATGTGACCTTAGGCAGGTAGTTTAATCCTACTGTACCACAATGTACTTATCTGGGGAAAGTGACTAATAATAATACTTACTTCATAAAAGTATTTAATCAAATTAACTAATACATATTAAACATTTGGAACATATCTTGGTACATAGTATTATTGTTGTTAGATACAGTGGAGTCCGTTTTCAACTCATAGTGACTATAAGTGACAGAGCAGAATTTCCCCATAGTGTTTTCCAGCCTAATCTTTATGAGAGCAGTCACTAGATCTTTCTCCCTGGGAGTCCTTGAGTAGGCTTAAACTGCCAACCTTGTGTTAGCACCTGGCACTTACCTATTGTGCCAGAAGGACTTAGTATGCATTTTTTTAGTGAACTTTGCACTGTTGAGGGAAAGGTCAGAAAAGTTGAACTGAGGACATAGCTACGGCCCTGGCCATCCTTCAAGGGTAGCAAGGGCTTTCCGATAAGAATTGACTTGGGAAAGCAGGTTAGGGTTAGGGTTAGGGAGGGAAAAAAAAAAAGAAAAAAAAGAATTTACTTGGGAAAGCTCACAAATAATTACCTACTTCCTCACCTGTTCCTTCTGCATCCTCAATATGCTTTACTATTACTGTGACTCTTCAAATCACCTGTCAAGCAGTCGTTTGCATGCTGTTCTGTCCACCATACATGCAGAAATCTCCAAATAGTGTATTATGAATGCTGAGGGTGAAGTTCATCCTTTCCTAAGGTTTTTTTGGGGTCCACATTGACAATGTGATAGGTTATGCATTGAGTTACTAACTGCAAGGTCAACAATTCGAAATCACGAGGTGCTCCCTAGGAAAAAGATGTGGCTTGATATCCCAGTAGAGGGTTACAATCTAGGAAACCCACATAGGCAGTTCTACCCTGCCCTCTAGGGTTAAAATTGACTGGATAGCAGTGAATTTTTTGGATTTATTCTGCCTTTACTTCAAAAGTTCCACGAGACTTCATAGGATCCAATACCACCATCTAATATTACAGTGTATTGAAATCATAACAGGACCCCAGGAAATCAATCATCCAATTCATTAAATTGAAACTAAAGTTCAATCCTGTCATGTACCATTCTCATTTGTGGACATTTCCAGTCTCTGGGATAAATTGAATACAAAGCTATGAATATTACCCAAATTTCAGATAAAGTAATAGGACCAAAAAGAGAAGACACATTTCTATCCTTAATCTGTATTAACCTCTCATTTTTAATTAAACATGTATTTAAGAAATAAATAATTAACCAGTTATAATCCTAAAGGATAAACAAAATTACAAACATTAAACATCTGTGGTTTATTTTTAAGAGATTTTTAAAACAGAAATTCTTATTATACTATCCAAACAACTATTAACATAATCTCACTGCAATTTACTCAGATTTATAGTATCCCAAGCTAGTGTATAATTATCTAATCAACATAAGCACGAATTGAATCGATACCAATTCATAACAACCCTTTAGAACAAGTAGAACTGCCCTTGTGAGTTTTCAAGACTATAATTGTTTACAACTATGGAAAGCCCATCTTTCTCCCTCAGAGTTGCCTGGTGGTTTCCAACTGCGGATCTTGCAGATTACAGCCAGTGCGTAACCACAGCACCACCAGGGACACCATAAGTCAGAATGACCCAATGATCGTGAGTTTCCTTGGAGTTTATATAAGCACATATCAGAGAAAAATATTTATAAGCTGAGAATTCACCTTAGTGTCTTGTCATCCACCCTCTTCCTCCCCAGATTTCTGGGTTCTCTTAGCAATAGTTAAACAGGGACGTGGAGAAACAGACATCAAGAAAGGTAAGGCTTCCCTTAAAAAATGGCAGCCAAGATAAACACACTAGACAGAAACCCTTTACAACTAAAATGGGAGAAAATTTTTAGAGGAAATACCTGGAAGCCTGAATCTCTGAAGATGGAGAAGAAAGCTGAGTGTGCTGAACAGTGCTTACACAGAAGTAATTTGCACACAACTAACACATTCCAGGGGCTGTGTACTCAGGGAGAGGAGGATCCATAGAGTCACCACCCTGCTATGCCCCATTGTGAGGCTGCTAGAGTGGGAACTGGACCTTCCCTGGTTTCCCAGGGCTCCCAAGTATACAGAGAAGTGATGGGCTAATTCATTCAAGTCCGATTATTCAATCAGTCTTCCAAAACATTTGTGGGGCATATATTTTTCTCACTAAACCCATGAAACAGGCTAGTGGAGTGGGTCCTATATACTTCCCAAATCCCCATGTGTATCTCAAATAGCCTGAAGCTCCCACATTAGGCCTAGATTTGGGATTGTTTGTTTTTCTCTTTCCTTTCTTTTCCAAACTGGGGGCAGGGGAGAGGAGGGTGCACATACTTTCCCACTCAACAGCAAAGGTGAGTGTCCCACAACGTAGCATTGGGGGGGTGGGGGGGAAGAGGCTCATGCTCCCTTCCTCTATTATCTCCTTGGCAGAGGTTAGCATCCAGAAGCTACCAAGTCAAGCTTGACTTTAAAAAACAAAAACATTGGCAAAGCAGAACAGAACTTGAGGGGATGGGGCTACTGGACTCCAGTTAGAGCTTTTAAAACAAAAGCAAACACAAAACAGCTTTAGACAGGAGGAGACCACACATTCATGTGCTCTGGGGCTGCAGCTGCTGCTGAAAAGATCTACTTTGCGCTGATAGAGGTTGTCCATATTCTGGGATTACTAGGGCTGACTTGAGAATGTGTTTTCTTTTACCTTTCTTTTCCTTTTCTTTTGTCTTTTCCATTTATTTCACCTGCTGGCTCTGGTATGGAGTCATTTTTGCTTGTGTTTTTTTTTTTTTTAATATGTGTGTGGCCTATTTGCTTCTCTTTTTTTCTGCTGTAGAATTATATATATTTTAATCATTCTCATCTTGCTCCAGTTGATGAAGATAACTGTCCCCACAAAACCTAGCCACCCTTGCACTTCCAGCAGCTGCACCTGCCTGGTCTTGGCAACAGGGACTCCATTTTGAATCCAGTGCCTTCAGCTTGGCTCTCAGAATTCACCTCTCATAGACCTCCCTTTCACTGACCTCCCTCTCTCACTGATCTCCCCCTCCCCTGCTCAACCTTCAAATTCCTGGAGCCGGCTCCTCCCAGAGCCAGAATGTTTTCTGAGGATAAGCACACTCCACTCTACCCGTCCTTGGCATATAGATGAGGTCAAAGACCTTCTCCCTTCTGAAGCACCTGTGTGCACAGATCCTCCTCAGCTTGGACCCTTCCCAGCTGTGACTGCCAGCAGAGGTATAAAAACACAGCCTACATTCCCCAAGGCGCAGTTTCAAAGGCTCAATCCCCTGAGTTGCTGAATCCTCCTGCAAGCCTCTCAATAAAGCCTGCTTCTAAATTTTGCCAATTGGATCTTTGGTTCTGTTTCGCGCCCCAAAATCCCTTACAACACCTAGTGGACAAGGACCACCACCCACTCCAGTAACACCTGATCAGCAAATAAAAACAAATGTAAAAACACTATGATATCTTGTAGACAAAGACAATTATAGTTCATATAAAGAAACAAAGTAGAATGACACAAATGACCAATATACAAAACTAAAAGACCTCCTTGAGAAATATAGGTTGAAGGAACAACCAGAAAATGAATCAAGAAAAGTTATTCTGAACATTCAACACATAGAATCTTCAACAAATGGAAAAAAGAGTGAGATAACTACCTAAATAAATAAATAAATAAATTCCGAAAAACACTACAAGAGAAATCCAACAGAACAAATTAAAAATCATGCAAAACTACTGAATCCAAATCCAGGATATAAATAACTAAGATATGAGAAATAAATACCTTGAAATGGAAAAGCTGGAAAAAAAAGGGAGGACTGTATAATCAAAGAAATTTAAGGTTGAATTAATGAGTTTGAATACAATTCTCTCAATATCAAACTGTAGGAGGAACAATCCATAAAATAATCTTTAAAAGATATAATGACTGGGATCTAAAAGGCTTGAAGGTAAACAAGCAGCCATCTCAGAAGCAACAAAGCCCACGTGGAAGAAGCACACCAGCATGTGTGATCAGGAGGTGCCGAAGGGATCAGTTACCAGGCATCAAAGAACAAAATATATCATTGTGTGCTCACCTCTATGATACAATCGCTGAAGGCAAATTAAGGTAGCAGAAGGACATTGGGCCTCCACTCAAGTACTCCCTCAATGCAAGAATACTTTCTTCTATTAAATTGGCATTCTATGATGCTTACCTTGCCAACACAACCGCTGAAGACAAAGCGGGTGAATAAGCAAATGTGATGAAGAAAGCTGATGGTGCCCGGCTATCAAAAGACATAGCGTCTGGGGTCTTAAAGGCTTGAAGGTAAACAAACGACCATCTAGTTCAGAAGCAACAAATCCCACATGGAAGAAGCACACCAGTCTGTGTGATCACGAAGTGTCGAAGGGATCAGGTATCAGGCATCATCAGAAGAAAAAATCTTACCATAGTGAATGAGGGGGGAGTGCGGAGTGGAGATTCAAAGCCCACTTGTAGGCCACTGGATATCCGTTTACAGAAGGGTCTTGGGGAGGAGATGAGCCACTCAGGGTACAATGTAGCAACGATGAAATTTATAACTTTCTTCTAGTTCCTAAATGCTTCCTCCACTCCACCCCCTATTAGCATGATCCCAATTCTACCTTGCAAGTCTGGCTAGACCAGAAGATGTACACTGGTACAGATAGGAACCAGAAGCACAGGGAATCCAGGTCAGATGATCCCTTCAGGACCAGTGGTGTGAGTGGGGCTACTGGGAGGGTAGAGGGAGGGTGGGTTGGAAAGGGGGAACCAATTATAAGGATCTACAGTGACTTCCTCCCTGGGGGATGGACAACAGAAAAGTGGGTGAAGGGAGATGCCAGACAGGAAAAGATATGACAAAATAATAATTTATAATTTATCAAGGGTTCATGAGGGAGGGTGGAGCTGGGAGGGAGGGGAAAAATGAGGAGCTGATGCCAGGGGCTTAAGTGGAGAGCAAATGTTTTGAGAATGATGAGGGCAATGAATGTACAAATGTGCTTTGCACAATTGATATATGTATGGATTGTGATAAGAGTTGTATGAGCCTCTATTAAAACGATTAAAAAATTCAAAGAAAATCTAAGACTTATTTAGGACATTTATTTTTAAAACCCCAAAAGAATATCAAAATGATATATCATAATCAAACTTTCCAAAATAAAAATTTTCCAACAACAAAAAGTCCAAGATATTCTGTCTCAGAAAAGGTGATTTCACTTCTGTTGTTGGGTAAACCAGGTGGGACACCCTGCAATTGGGCGGGGGGTGGGGAGGGGGGAGGGGTAGGGAAGGTTTAACATTAGTTATATAGACTCCAATGGGAGAATGTGCCCAGTATTATGTTCCTAATTGGGCATTTTGACCTAGTTTCTATACATAGTAGAATACAAAAGATTACTATCTCTTAAAAATAAAGCACTCATATACATCAAAAGATTTCACAGTATTCCAGGACTGATGATCCCTTCAGGACCAGTTGTGAGAGTGGTGATACTGAGAGGGTGAAGGGAAGGTGGGGTGAAAGGGGGATCCCATTACAAGGATCTACCTATAACTTCCTCCCTGGGGGACAGAGAACAGAAAAGTGAGTGAAAGGAGATGTCGGACAGTATAAGATATGACAAAATAGTAATAATTTATATATTATCAAGGGCTTATGAGGGAGGGACGAAGGGGAAAATGAGGAGCTAATGCCAAGGGCTTAAGTAGAGAACAACTGTTTTAAGAATATTGAAGGCAACGAATATACAAATGTGCTTGACACAATTGATGTATGTCTGGATTGTAATAATAGTTGTATGAGCCCCAGATAAAATGATTTTTTTAAAAAAGAATGAAGAAAATGTTCTAACATTAATTGTGATGATGATTGTACAATTCCTCTTAATATGATTGAATTATTGAATTGTTGTTTGTGAACTACATGCCAATAAAACTGTTCATTTTTAAAAAAAAGATTTCACTAAAATAGTAAAAGACTACCCATAGACTAGGGAAAAAATTGGCAATGATATAGTACACAAGGGACTAACCTCTAAAATCTACAGACTTCAACCCCTCAACCAGGACCAGTTGAATAACCCAACAGAAAGTAGACAGAGGACATAAACAGAGAGTTTACAAAAGTTGACTTTCAGACAAATGTGCTTGACACAATGAATGGATGTATGGATTGTGATAAGAGTTGTACGAGCCCCCAATAAAACGATTTTAAAAAAATTTAAGTTGACATTCAGGCAGTCAATGAGCATGAAGACATGTTTACAATCACCAGCCATTTGAGAGGTGCAAATAAAACCAGCTATGAAATACTGTTAGGTAGCTTAGCCTAGGGATTGGGATGTCCATTGACGCATGCCCAGGAGAGTCAGCATAGGACAAAGCTGGATTTTCCTGCAGGTGGGCACAGATGGGCGTTAAACCTGGATCAGCCCACCTGGGCCAGGTGATTGCAATCCAGCCAATGGGATTGACCTGGGGTCGTTCACCACACCTCCCCCGGGAATCCTTGAAAGGGCAGAACTGAGAGCAAGAGGGGTCTTGGCTTGTCTGGTCATCTTTGTGGAAGGAAAACTTAGGAGAGAGATCTTTGCATGACCCTGAGCAGTCTCTGCCAGGCTGCAAGGTCAAAAGGAATTCTATGGGTGCTGCATAAAACCTGAAGCTTCTTTTAACTCTCATTAAATTCACTTGGGTCATGACCCCGGCTTCGGCGTGAATTCTTTCTCATGCGGAGCCAAGGACAGAGGCTGAAATCTAGCCAGGAGAGAGAAACCTTACAATATCACCTCACCCAGCACTGATATGAAAACTTCATAAGAGCAGAAAACAGTATATACTGGAGGGGGAGGGAATGCAGAGAGATCAAAACCCTTATACACTGCTACTGGAACTTCAAAACAGTGCAATCACTGTGGAAACTGGTATGGTTCTTCCTCAGTTGGGAAAATAAATACCATTTCACAATTTAGTATGTACCCTGAAGAAATAAGAAACACAACATGAACAGATATATGCACATCCATGTTTATTGTTGCATTAGTCACAATACCAAGAAGATGTAAACAACCTAAATGTCCATCAGTGGGAAAATGGATAAATTAACTTGGGTACATAATCATAAAGGGAACACCACGCATTACTAAAGAATAATGATGAAATGGGAAGCACCTCATGACATGGATAGATTTGGAGGATATTATACTGAGTGAAGTTAGTCAATAGCAAAAGGACAAATATTGTATGAGACTGCTTGTACAAAAAAAAACTAAGAGGAGGAGGGAGAAAATGGCGACCAGATAGGACTCATCAGTCCGGAGCTTCTGCTGCCAGACCAGAAAATTCGGAGATAAGGCAAAGGAACCGGGGAGGTAGAGTCCTGCAGTTAGAACTGGGGTACCAGGGGTTTCTCCTGAACCCCTTTTGTGTGGGATTTCCACTGACAAAGCAAACCAAGACACTTTAAAGTGCTCTAGCTTTGGCGAGCCTGCAGGCAGCGGCTGTGCCCTTGCCGGGAGCAGCGATCTCTGCAGACAGATGACCGAGAGAGGACAGAATCCCAGACATGAGGGGAACCTCACTCCAGAGCTCTCCATGCGGTTGGCTGCCTTGAGTTCACGGCCAGGGGAGTGGTGGTGCAGAGCCATAATTTAGAGTAGAAGAAAAAATACATTATTACCTTAGGAAGATCGTGGTGTGGGAGAAAATAGGCGGAAAGTCGGGAGTCCAGGGAGCAAATTTAGTTCCAATTGGCCGAGAAGGAAACAGCCCACCCTGATAAGCTGGATCTACCCCTCTGGGGGTCAGTCTGACAGCCCCCAAATCGGAGCACATCACAAGCATAATTTTTTTTAAAGGGTGAAATATATATTATATTGGTTTAAAACTCAAACCCAAGACTGGATGCTCAGCTCCAAGGAGCACATAGGCGGAGTCCCTTAACATAAATCAGCATAAGAAGCAACCTAGCTAAGGAATGCCAGAACTCAGCTCCAGGGCCTGGCGGCTTTTAGCATAACAAAGACCCGCTGTAGCAAGTGTCAGCTTTAAACAGTCCAGTGACTATGAGAGACAATTTCATTTCATTTATTCTAGCTGTCCAGGGGATAAAAAAAATTCTTCTGATCTAATAAGCACCAGCAGACTAGATAGGACAACAAGCCCAGCTTCCCTCTCAGTGATTCTACCCACAGCTGGGGAGGCCCTGCCTGTCCCAGTGCCCCCCTCCCAGCCCCTGCTGCAGTGCTATATACAGC
Organism: Tenrec ecaudatus; assembly: GCF_050624435.1. Classification (NCBI taxonomy): domain Eukaryota; kingdom Metazoa; phylum Chordata; class Mammalia; order Afrosoricida; family Tenrecidae; genus Tenrec; species Tenrec ecaudatus. The sequence goes on along the minus strand of NC_134541.1, from coordinate 70,547,371 downwards.
GCAAGGCAGGAACACCAGCAAACTCCAGCACTCAACAGACCCGGTTACGCAGCTTAGCCTAGGGAATTGGGAAGTCCATTTACGCATGCCCAGGAGAACCAGCATAGGAAAGCTGGATTTTCCCGCCGGTGGGCGCAGATGGGCGTTACACCTGAAGCAGCCCACCTGGGCCAGGTGATAGCAATTCAGCCAATGGGATCGACCTGGGGTCATTCACCACGCCTCCCCAGGGAACCCTTGAGAAGGCAGGGACCAAGATGGAGAGGGTCTTGCTTGGGCGGTCTGGTCGTCTTCATGGGAGGAGAGAGATCCTTGCGTGACCCAGGGCAGTCTCTGCCAGGCCGCATGGTCAAAGGAATCTATGGGTGCCATGTAAAACCTGAAACTTCTTTTAACTCTCATTAAATTCACTTGGATCACGTTACAACCCCTGGCCATGGTGCGATCTTGCTTTCGCAGTAATCTGACACAACATCTTTGGAACCCTACATCAAATGGGTACACCACCCAGCTACCTTGAGGAAGAGTTGGAACTCCTCCAGCTTCGTGGACAGGCGATTAAGCTTCAGTTATCTCCTTACTCTATTTCTTCCCTCTATATTCACTAATCCTTCTAACTTTCCCACCTCACTCAGTCTCAATGAGATCAGGTTTGTGTTGGGGTTTTATTTTCTCTCTTTCTTCTTTATCCCTCTTATTTTTCTTCTTTTCCCCTCTTTCTTCTCTTCTCTCCCACTCTCTCCTATCATATGCCACTACTGGCTTCCAGGTCACTGTAAGGAATTCTGGGGCATGAAACAGAACCAAAGATCCAATTGGAAAAGTTTAGAAGCAGGCTTTATTTGGATTCAGCAACTCAGGGAATTGAGCTATTGAAACCACGCCTGGGGAATTCAGGCTGCGTTTTTATACCCCTGCTGGCAGGCACAGTTCAGAAGGAAAAAACTGGGGAGGATCTGCGCACACCAGGGCTTCAGCAGGGAAGAAAGAGGTCGTTAATTTTATCTGTACGTCCAGGATGGGTAGAGTGGAGTGTGCTTATCTTCAGAAAACATTCTGGCTCTGGGACGAGCCAGTTCCAGGAATTTGGGGTTGAGCAGGGGAGGGGGAAGGTCAGTGAGAGGGAGGTCGATGAGAGGTGAATTCCAAGAGCCAAGCTGAAGGCACTGGATTCAAAATGGAGTCCCTTTTGCCAAGACCAGGCAGTCACTACCCTCTGCTTATGAAAAGTCAACCCAAATAGCAGGAGGAAATCCAGCCTGTCCTCCGTGGGAGTGCTGTCCACCACCAAGGCATCTGGAACAAACATCTACACCACGCTGCACTGGTAAGGAAACCTCCGTCAGACCTCTAAGGTGATCTCGTCAACTAGGGCAATTCTGCCAGCACCGCAGGATCCGGGCATTAAAAGGGCACATCAACCTGCCATTTTGGGGGCAGGGTCTAAACCCCTCTGGCCCCACATCCAAGCAATCAGGGATCATCTATCTCTTTATTCTTTATTTCCTCCTCCTCTCTCTCCTCCCTCTTCACCGTCACAGCCAATCTCAGTGAGCCCAGTTGGGTTTAATTCCTTCTTTCTCTTTATTCTCTTTTTCTTTCTCTCCTCATTCTGTCTTTGTTCCCTTCGCCTCTCTCTCTACATGTATGATTCTCTCTGCTCCCTCTCATTCCTTTCACATGCCACTGCCAGTTCCCAGACCCCTACACTCGGCCTAGGGTAACCCTGTCCTCCCAGTGGGCAGCTTGACCACTAAGACAGTGCTGCACACAGCACAGGGTCAGCTATTTCTTTAACTATTTTTAAACTTCTCTTTCCTCCTCCTTCCTTTCTGTTCTTTTTTTTCTTTCATTGTGCTCTTCTTACACATTTTCTTCTTTTCTCCTCTCCTTCAAGCTCTTCTCTATTTACTACCACAGCCTCAACAAATTTAGTTCTCCTTTTTAGTTGTTTTCTTTTCTTTCTTTCTTTTATTATACTGTTTCACCTTTGTTTACTCTGTGCATTTTAGTTGTGTGTGTGTGAGTGGGTGTCAGTTTGCTTTGGCATTATTGCCCCACTCTGTGTCTTCCTCTTTCTCTCTTTTTCCTCTCCTTTCACTCTTTCCTGTCACAAGACACTAGCAGCCTCCAGGCCACTCTCCTCTGCCTAGGGCAACTCTGATGGCCCAACTGGGGGAGTTCCCACCCGCATTTATTGGCTTGGCAAGGATCTGGGGAATTCATGCCGGTCCTTTCCCAAAACCAAGAAGCAGGGGGTTCTACCCTACAAAAGGGGGGGCATCTACAGCCTAAATCGTGAGGCGCAAGTGACTGGGGGGAATGCCTGACCACCACTTGTGGGGCTCAACACTGTTGCGGGAACATCTAACCACCTCCAAGGCGATCTCTCTGAGAATGATGATGGCAACAAATGTACATATGTTCTTGACAAATTGGATGTATGTATGGATTGTGATAAGAATTGTATGAGCCCCCAATAAAATGATTTTAAAAATTTAAAAACTAAGAAAAACAATTATACTATAAAAAACAGACTTTGGTGGTTACCAGGGATGAAAGGGGAAGGGCTAACAGTTAGCTGTTAACTTGGATGAAGTGGAAAGCTATATCCTAAAAGGAAACGGGAAATAAAGGGGATTGGGAATATCCATGGAGAGGGCTGAAAAGTTGCTTAAGTTATTGAATGAAAAATGATGACCTGAGAGGTAAACTTTCATCTAATTCCCAATAAAAGGTTAAAAAGAGTAGTTTGAGGTACATAAATTAAACTCTCCTTGAAGAAGATATTTATATTTGCCCAATTATTTTTATAAAGTTAGGGACAAGACGTAAGGTGTACAGACTCAATTAGGGAGATGAAAAGTTATCCAAGAACCTATTTCAGAAATTCATGACCTTTTCCTTAGAAACTAGACCCCTACCACCTTCCTACATCCCACCCACTCACCCCACTACCACTGTCAACATCATACACAGGAAATTAAGGAAAATACCTTCAAAGTAATAAGATAGCACCAGGAAGAATAAAATAACATGAACAGCATTGAAGAAATGAGAGTGAGAAAATAGACAAAATCATTAGAGAAATTAACATTTTAAATATTCTTGGCCCAGTGCCAAAGACTATGAACAGATTTTTTTCCCATCAGATCACATTAATGCACTGGAGACAAATGGTAAGACCAGGAAATGAAGATTTCTAAGGTTATTGTACTCAGACTGGAAGGAAGATTGGTAAAAACAAGTGCTAAGTACCTACTGCGTGCCAGACACTAGGCTAAGTGCTTTCTAATCAGTAAGAGCTACTCAGAAGTATGAGATGTATTTGCACGATAAAAGATTCATAAAGACTTAAACCAGAAGGACTGCTCAGAGACCTGGGCAAAATATCCCCAAACTTCTGGGATGTCGGAAAGGACGTGTGTTTGCTCCTCATAAAAGTATACCCAACTGAACTTTACACTCATCCCCCAGAGATCTATTAAGCCCTAAGACTAAACATTTGCTATTGTTTTTATTCCATCAATAGCCAGACATCAACATATTAAATGCATAATTCATGTAAAGCAGAAGAATCATTGTTTTTGCAAACAGTATGCAGCTAGTACAAATTGTGTTACACAGATGTGATGTGCTCCATATGGCTCACTTTTGAGCAGGCAGACACTCACTCCCATCTGTTCCAAATACAGTCTTGCCAAGGGCTTTGCTGGCTTCCTGCACTAACATCTAAATAGAGCTCTGCCCTTCAGCCACCAATTTTAATCACTTATGATGAGGTCAATCCCCAGGAAACCTATGTCTCAGCCTCCTATTACTGTATAAACCATTCCTAGTCATTGCTATTAATTCGGTATTTATACTTTGCTCCAATCATGCTGGTTTAGAAAATTATATTCATTAAAGTTTCTGAAAAGTTGTACTGTTTTTTGAAGTTGAATGCTGTCCATCAAAAAGCCAGGTCACCAAAACCCTGTGCATATGCACACAGAAGGGAGATAGCCATATGATGATGGAGCCAGAGATTTACCTTATTCTGTCACAAGTCAAGGGACACTAGAATTGACAGAAACCACTAGAACATTGTTTTCCAAAGTGGGAGATACAGTGCTCTTGGGGGCTCTGGAATGAGCTAGGAAGATACCCACTTTATCCTGGACTGTGAGGAATAGTGTATAGGTTTTAATTGCCAGGCGACACTGATTTTTTTTTTCTGAAAAGGGGGTTTCAGAAGCAATGAATTACTTAATGTGGCTCTTCTAGCGAAAATCTCTAAACCCCACTAAGCCACCTTCTGAGCATGAGTCTGGGTAAGTAGGTGGGGGAAAAAACTCATAGGATTCACCTGTGAGTACAAAAGCAGGAGAGGGGATCTCACTATCAGCAAGAGCCAAAAGTGGAGTGCATCTTTTGGACCCTGAAATCCCTGTGCAGTGAACCTCCTGCATCCAGAAGACAGCTGTGACAACAGATGAGCAGCAGCATTAGGAACCAGAACATGTAACTGAGTGGGGAATTCCCCAGGCCACAAAGCAAGGAAAGCTTAGTGCTTTTGTGCAGGACGCTGGTTTGTAGACTGGAGTGTTTCTGGGTACTTAACTGGGCTTGCTGCCACACAGAGGTGGAGCTGAGTACCTTTAGGTTTTAGGTTACAAGAGTGGGGTACCTCCAGGCACTTAATTTCAGGGAGCTCAGTTTGCTAACCCACAGAACTTGAACTGAATTACTTGCTGCGTGGCATGCCCTTTGGGTGTTTGTTTGCAGCCCTGAAAGAACTTTGTAACATATCCTGATAACTTCTCCTGAGCACTCCTCACTTGCCTTGCATCCTGTTAATTTCCTTAGTAAACCTTTTAACAATGAATACAGTCTGTGAGTTCTGGGTAGCCATTGCAATGGATTATAGAATCTAGAACCCCAAAGTGAGAGAAAATTGTTTGAGAAAGAACACCTTAAAGGGTGGTATACCAAAAGAGTTTGGAAAACTATGCATTAGAGAAAACTGGAGGCAAGGAGGGTGCATTTCTGTTGACACCTTAATTTCAAACTTCTAGCCTCCAGAACTGTGAATAAACACACTTCTGTGGCTTTTAGTTACCCACTTGTGGCACTTGGTTACAGAAGTCCTAAAAAACTAATATACTACTAGCAATTTTTAGAAAAGACAATAAGGGGGGTAAATATTTGAACAAGAAACATAAATGCAGCTAAAGTCTGACTATAACTAGGCATCTGTACCCTACACTTCTTCCTAAGAATTCCTTTCCCAGAGAAATTGTTCAGTGCCCTCAAAGACCTTGTAGATTTCCCTTATGTGCCAATCCTCAAGTTCTTTTAATTCCCAACTGCTTTTCCCCTTCCTTTGATAAAAGAAAGCACAACACAACAATGAGTGTCATAAAGGGCCATATACGCAGGAAAAAACCTGATCCACCACAGAAAAGTTACTTTCAAACTAACTCAGAAACAATTAGTTTAAAACAATGTGAATTTACTATAGAGGCACTATGAATCAGAATCAACTCAATGGCAGTAAGTTTGATTGTTTTGGAAAGGATATACCTGGTGACACTCTTGACTAAGGGTTGACTGCTAATGGCAAAGTCAGTGGTTCAACCCTACCAAGCACTCCTTGGGAGAAAGATGAGGTTATTTGCTCCCATAGAGATTTACAGCCTTGGAAACCCCATGAAATGGAATCAACATACTGACAATGGACTTGCTTTTGGGGGAGTTAAGTCTATACAAAGGACAATGGCCCCTGCAAAAACAGTTTCTCAGGCCAAAGCATAAACCACTGCATTTCATAAAGGGAAGTCCTTGGCTTGTCAGGCCAGGACTGCCTGTTGAAGTAAAGTTGATCAGAGGTTGATGAGGCCCATTTGAAGTTGTTAGAAACTACACTATGGCCATTAGCTTGAGTCCAAAAATAAAACTGAATCACCAAACACCAAGAGGTGTATGTTCACCAACCACAGGTTTTCTAAGAGTTATTTTGCTTCCCTCTAGGCTCCAATTAGAATCCCTCAGTGGCACAAATGACTAAGCAAGAGACTACTAACCTGAAGGTTGCTGGTTCAAACTTACCTAAAGGCCCCCCAGAAGTAAGGCACGGTGATCTTCCAAAAACCTTGAGAGCCCTATGGCCCCAATCACTTGCTGTTATTTTTTACCAGTCCAGTCCCATGCCTGTAAATTCTCACTTCTCTAATATATCGATTTTTTGGACATAGCATTCACATATTATACACTTCCATAGTTCAGTCATATTAAAAAGAGTTGTATAATCATCACTACAATCAGTTATAGAACATTTTCTTCCTTCTTGTATTCATTACTAGCTCCCCATTTCCCTTTAACCTCCCTTCTCCCACTAAAACTTTAATCCAGTTACTGTTTCTATAGACTTACCTATCCTGGATTTTTTTTACTGGAAATCCTACAAAAATAAAAAGAAAGGGGCAAAAAAGGAGGGGGGGAAAAAGACCAACAGAAACAAAATAAACCAGATAAAGAATCCCAATTGAGGAAGAAAAAACAACAGGTAATATTAAAAGTAGAACAAATTTAAAATGGGTCAAAAGGGAGATCAAACGATAAGGGCTCACATTTTAACGTAATTGCATCTCCCCTATTTGAGTTTACAGTACACTGTCTGGTAGCAAGGCTGTTCGCATCCCTCGACGATGGCAGAGGAGAGTCACCAGAGGCTTAATTCATACAAAATCCCTGCAAATGGATTTTGGGCTCCCCCGGTATTGGGCTCCCACAGCCTTCTGCAAATGAGATGTTCACAATTGAAGCTCTGATACCATTCCCTCCTTGGGATTTGGGTTTCATTATGTATCATCCTTGGATTACACGGGTTGTTGTGCTTCTTCCATGGGGACTTAGTTGATGCCTCACTTAGATGGCTGCATGCTTGAAGATCCCAGTTGCTATTCTTTTTGAGAGCCAGACTTTGTTTTTTCACACTTGGCTAAAGCACCTATATCTTTAGTGATCTCTCTGTAATTCTAAATTTTGTGATATTTACATCTCTGCTTTATCACATCTTTTATCTTAAATAAAGATATTTATTTTACATCTTTATTATACATCTACATGGAATGCTTAGCAAGTGCCAGATAGTCTATAAGGTCGACAGAACATGAATCCCAACTCTGGATTATACTAACAAAAAGTGCCATACAAATTGACTAAGACTTGTATTTTTATGTCTAACAGCATATCTAGTGGCCTTTCCCTTGTTTCTTCTTTCTCATAATCCAGCCAAGAACTGTTACAGAGGAAAAACTCTGTCCAGAGATACTCATAAATTATATTTGAAAATTTTCTTTTTGCTCTGCATTTCAGATACTAATTATTTTTCAGGTTATTGTGCCAAATTTCAAATGCCAACAGAAAAAAGGGGAAATTTCCCGTGGCCATTATCTTTCCAGTAAGAGGAAAAACTTACAGCTAGAAGAAACAGCCTTATGCCATTCTCCACCAGACCCTTATTAGGTTGCTGAGTGATTTGTGGAAGTGACTGAAAGGTAAAGAAGGCCTCACTACCAAATTGCTGTTTAGCAACCTACATTTATTCTGTAACCTAAAGTTTATTTCCACCATTATCAAATAACCCTACAAAAAGAATATTCTATAATCAAAGACCTGGTGGTGTACCATGTTATGCATTGAAGTGCTAAACACAAAGTCAGCACCTTGAAGACACCATTAGATCTTAGGAAGAAAGATAAGACCGTCTGTTCCCACAAATATTTAAAGCAGTGGTTGTCAACCTTCCTAAGGCTGTGATCCTTTAATACAGTTCCTTATGTTATGGTGACCCCAACCATAAGATTATTTTCATTGCTACTTCATAACAGTAATTTTGCCACTTTCATGAATTGGGAGACCCCTGTGAACGGGTCATTCAACTCCCAAAGGGGTCATGACCCACAGGTTGAGAACTGCTGATTTAAGGTCTCAGAAACCCCAATAAGCAGTTCTACTCTGTCCAAAGGGTCATTAAGAGTTAGAATAATTTTTAAAAAGAGAATCAACTTGATAATAGTGAGTTTGTTCTACATTTATAATGAATGGTTACAAAGACATACAAATTGCAGAGACGTGAGATGGCAAATTGGACTACACCCACAAATATATAGAGATTTGACAATTGATACATCTACATGGCTATTTCTATGTGCTGCAGATATATCCATGTATATAGTAGATTTAATAGTTTTTTTGTGTCAACTTGGCTGGGCCAGCATTCTCCCTGGTTTGACAGTTAAGTAGTAATTCTCACCCATAACGAGATCGAACATAATCCTCAGGAGTGTGACCTGCTTCCCATAGAAGTGGATCATGTGGAAAAACTTGCTTGCTTTTTGCTGGGTCTGGATCCAACACCTGATTCTCCATTAGATCTCCAGTTCTTTGGATTTGAATTAGCTGCTTGATATACTGATTTTTTATTTTAGGAGTTATCAGCAGCCTGCTATTTTACCTGCCAACCTTGAATTCATTCATCATCCCAAACCAGAAAGCCTATTATTACTTGCTGATCTTGGTTTCATAAGCCCCTGAACTTACATGACTCAGGAAATGCTTCCAGCCTAACATCGAATTCACAGTCGTAGAACTTGCCTGCCTCTACAACTGTAAGAGCCACTTCAATGATATTTCCATAACCTCTTTGGATACTTGCACATTTAAATTTCACTGATTTTGCCTCTCTAGAATACCCAGGTACCAAGAGGGTTCTAGAGAAACAAAATAACAAGGATAGTTTTCTAAAATGGTTCTCAAGTCTTGTCAATTTTAAAAGCATCATGAGTGTGTCTCTCATTGGTACTGGTAATTCTGCCTCTGTTAGTAATGAGAGTGCTGCTAATCTATGGTATGAGGTGACAACTTTAGTTCACAAAATTTGACTATCAATAAATCAAGTATTGGTGAGAAGTGACTCCGGTTAACCATGTGTTTGATACTTTTCTGTAATGTTGTGAGAATGAGAAGTATAAGAAAGCTTATTGGTTGGTGCTACTTACGAGAGACAAAGTGGTAAATGAAAGGTCTGAGTTTAGGATTTCAGAGCCACAGCTCAAGGACTGCATGAAAGACCTCAAGGTTTCCACTTGTTCCCTGAATAAAAAAGCTTATGTCTTAGAATAACATAACTAATATTGTCAAACCAAACCAAGAATCTTAACATAAGAGGGGCTAAATTACAACAGTTGAATTTCCTACCTTGAATTGTGTCTGATGTTGCAGTGAGGGCACAGATTGGGAAGAAATATAATCCTAAAACTTCAGATAGGGACAAATTGTAGATAATCAAGAATATGGAGACACTGTGCCCCTAAAGTCTATGGAATCACTCCTGCCAACAGTGCCCCCCCATCCATCTGAAGAGACTTTTAGTATCCAAAAAGCCATACCATTATCCCACACTTGATAGCATTATAATGTAACTGTGCCTACTGATATAGAACCAGGGACATTGTCTGGGGTATTTCTTGAGGCAGATGTCTTACGAGACATTGATGTATGTTCCCAAGAAATACCCCTACCACCCACTATTGCTTCAAGACCTAAACCTAGACTTAAGTCCCAATGAATCAAAAGGGTAAAGTACAAGCTGTGACCCAGGGTGTACAACACTCCAAAGAATTGCTTGAGTTTTATAATATTTACAAATATTACCTTGGAAAGTATGTGTGGGAATGTCTATTAGGGTGTTGTATAATAGTGCAAAGAACATAAAATTGTCAGCCTGAGGAAAGACTCACATGATTTATGTAGTAGTGTCACTGAAGCATGGATTTCATAGTGACTGACAATAAATCAAGACCTGCCTTGGTATATTATAGATGGTACCCAGCGGGTCAAAGAGATTGACAGAGTGGATTTCATTGGGTTAGGCCCAGAGCGCACACTTTTCACCATGAAAGTGAAGGACAAATTTGTGAAATATTTATTCATCTTTGAAGTTTGGACAGTAAGGACTACTTTAATTGAGTTGAGAAAGGACACAAGTACACCACCAAAAATGTAGTTTCCCCAACGGGAACAACAGCATTTCACAAAAGTGTTGACTTGGGAAAAAGAGCTAATCAGAATAATGGGGGATTACTGGACACTGACTCTTAGTTGAGACTAATTGTAGGAGACCCAAAACATTAGAGATGCATGGAAGCCAAGTTATTAATGGAGTCATCTCAGGTGAGTCCCTGAACCCATCCTATGGTGATTTCCTCAGTTCCAGAATGCACAATTGGAATAGACATGCTCAGAAATTGAAAAAATCCCCATATTGAATCATTGACATGTGAAATAAGGGATACTATGTTAAAAAAAAAAAGACAAGTGAAAGTCTATCTTTACCTTGGAAAACAGAACAAAAAGCAATATCACATTCTAGGAGAGATTCAAAGATTAGTGTCACAATTAAAGATTTGAAGGATGCAGAGATGGTGATTCTCACTTCAACTCTACTTGATCTTTGACAAATAAATAAATAGATAAGGATCTTAGAGAATGTCAGTGTATTATCATAAACCTAACCAAATAATGACTCCAATTGCCACTGTTGTTCCAAATGTAGTTTCACTGCTCAGACAAGTTAATACACCTCCTGGTACCTAGTGTACAGCTACTGATCTACCCAAAGTCTTTTCCTCAATTTCTGGTTTTGAAGGATCAACAGTGTTTGTCTTTAGCAAGTCAAGGTAACAATACAACTTCACTATCCTACTTCAATGGTATATCAGTTCTCCAGCATTATGTCATAATTTAGTGTACAGGGATCTTTTTTTTGTCTTTTACAAGACATCACTGGTCCATTATATTGATGGCACCATGTTGACTGGACCTAATATGGAGGAAGCATCAATACTAAGAATCCACCATTGAGTCGATACCAACTCATAGTGACTTCCCTGTTGGTTTCTGAGACTGGTACTGTTTACAAGAGTAGAATGCTCCATCTTTCTCCAAAATTGTCAACAAACTGCCAACCTTTCAGATTGTGCCCAACATGTAACTACTACACCACCAGGGATAGTGGTTACATGTTGTTTGTAATCCACCAGCTGTTCCTCAGGAGAAAGATGGGAGTTCCTACTCCCGTAAAGAGTTGCTGTCTGAGAAATTCACCAAGGCCTTTCTACTCTATCCTATAGAGTCTCTATGAGTTGGCATGAACTCAATGTCAGTGAAATTTTCACATTAGAAGGTAGAAAATTAACTGGACAAGAATTCAGGCACCTTTGACCTCAAATTTCTGGAGAGTCAGTGGTTTGGGGCATGACAATATATGCTTACTAAAGTGAAAGATAAGTTATTTTAATCGGCCCCTCCCAAACTGAAAAAGAGGTACAATGCCTGGTGGGCCTCTTTGGAGTTTGGAGGCAACACACGCCTCATTTGGGTGGGCTACTCTAATCTATTAAGTGACTCAAAAAATTACTTGTTTTCAGTGGAGTTCGGCTTTTAAGGCTCTGAAGCAGGTTTAAGCTGCCATGCAAGCCACTCTGTCACCTGAGCAATAGGACGTAGGTCAGTGGTCAATAAACTGTAGCTCACAAGCCATATGCAGCTCTTTTAGTACTTACATGTGGTTCTGAAGTAACTGAACATTTTTAAAGGCTATTATTCAGATGATGGTGATTCCATTTGTTTGTAAATATATTTATGACTCTCAAATAATTTTTAAATTTGGTGAGGGACAGGATTGGCTCTTTCATCTCAAAAGTTTGCCTACCCCCGATCTAGCTAATCCAATGGTGCTTGAAGTGTCTTAGATAGAAATGCAGTTTAGGGTCTTTGGCAGGCCCCTATTGGTGAATCACATAGCAGACCTTTAAGATTTTGGAGCAAACCTCTGCCATCCTCAGTTGACAACTACTTTCCTTTTGAGAAATATCTTTTGATATTTCTATAGGGCCTTGGTAGAGACAGAATACCTCACCAGGGGCCACCAAGTCACCATGCAACCTGAGCTTATCATCATGAACTGGGGATTGTCTAAAACACAGAATCATAAGTTGGGAGTGTACAACAGTACTCCATCATTAAATGGAAGTGGTATTGCAAGATTGGGCTCAAGGAGAACTTGGAGGCACAAGTACTTTGCATGAGGAAATGGCACAAATATTTATGATCTCCAATCCTGTCACATCACCATCCTCCTGCCATTCTGCCAGTATGACCTCATAGGGAGTACTTTATGATCAAGTAAGTAAAGAAACTTCATACTTGGTGTATAAATGGGTCTTACTATATAAAGGCACCACTCAAAAGTGGACAGTAGCAGAACTACAGCCCCTTTCTTGGACCTCTCTGAAGGACAGTAGTAAGGGGAAATCCTTAACCCCCAGACCCACCCCCCAATGGGCAGAGCTTTGAACAGTGAACCTGGTTGTTGATTTTTTTCTTAGAAAGGAAATGGTCTTACGTACAACTGAATATTGATTAATGAGCCATGGCCAAGGCTTTGACCGAATGGGCAGGAAACTGGAAGGATGATGGTAAAATACATGGTGACAGTTACGTGTGGGAAAAATATAATTGTGTTTGTGTTTTATGAGACTGCTCACAAAAGGGTAACCTCAGCAAAGGAGCATTTTAACATTCAAGGGGTGAGGATGATACATTCTGTGGAAACTAGTCATCTTCTTTCCCCAGGCATTCCTATTATGCCTAAGGTTCTGAAGAACAAAGGGCCCATAGCAACAGGAATGAAGGTTGTGCATTGGGTCATAAATATGGTCTTCTACTCATCATGGCTGACTTAAAAACAGTCACTCCCTGGTCTCCAGCATGCCAACAGCAGAGAGCAACACTGAGTTCATCATATGGAGCCATTCCTCTCAGAAAGCAACCAACTACTTGGAGGATGATTTCAAAGGACCACTTCCATCATGGAAAGGGCAATGTTTTGTTCTTTCTGGAATAGATACTTACTCTGGCTATGGACTTGCTTTTACTGAATGCAATGCTTATGCCAAAATTACCATCCTTGGATGTACATAATGCTTTATCCACCCTCATATATCACATTCAGCATTACCTTGGATCAAGGGACTCAGTTCAAAATAAATGGCTAGAGTTAGGACCTCAAGAATCCATGATACAATAAATGCATGCTGATGTAAGCTTCCAATTTTGTTGTAATTTGTTAGATAACATATACAACTAGTATGTATGTTACCACTGCAACCAGGGAGGTAGAGAGGCTTCTAGTCTTTATATTTTTCTAAATTAGATAAATTTAATCTATTTATATAAATAATAATGATAAACACAGGCAGACATATCCTCATTTTATTACCTGAATGCATATATCCCGACCTATGTCAAAATGAGAGAATTTCCCCTATGCCTGATTTGATTCCTGAAATCTGAAAGGATCATCATATGCATAATTTAATAACATACTTTAAAAAGACCCATTCCCTGTTCAGCTTCTCATCCATCCTTGGACTTCTCATTTTCCCCATGATCTAGTCTGCTGTGCAAAACCTTCATAAGCACCTTCTGGGTGCCTAAGGATTGATGTGCCATAAATTAAATATTAACCGAGGTCGAGTGGCAAAGTGAGGCAGCCTAGCTGGAATCCCCAGCATCCTCATCAAATTCCAAGAGGCAAGTCAGCTCTTCAATAACTTGCACCTTTCGATCGTGTCTCCTTTAAAAGGCATTTTCTAGTCTGTCCTGTGAGACTCTCTACATGCCTACATTCTTTCTTCCCAATGACACTCCCTTCATTTTGCTTTCATTTTGCTTCATGAGTGAAACAGGTGTGACAGGACAAGATGCCCACTGGAAAAAGTTTGTGGATTTACACAAATGAAAACGCTTTCCTTCTCTGCCATGTTAACATGGAAAGCCTGGTATATGGAACTATCTCCAGCCCCCTTTCCTATAAAATTATCATCAGTTGCTCATGAATCACTTGATTCCCTTCCATTGTTGCTGGTACTTCAAATTATCGATCGCTTTTTAAAAAAGCAATTGGGGCATGACATAGACCTGAATTAATGTTAAAAGGACATCATGAGAGGGTTCCTGAAAGAATGGAACTAATTGTATCCTCAGAGTATTTTCCAGAGTTTCTAGCTCGGTGTTTTTATACATTGTAAACCCTCAATAGATGTTTATATGCTGAGCTGAAAATGAGCGCACAGATTCACAATAACTACAAAGGAAAAGGGAGGCTCCTCCCTTAATTACTTTTATTTCTGCTTGTCACCACCTACCCTCCTGCCGAATCTCTGCCCACCTCAAATGTTAGGCCTGACAAAGCCATGAGGCAAGGGGGAGGGACTCTAAAAATAATGCATAAGAACAATTTTTTAAAAATTAACTGTTATCAGAAACGATGTGCTTTCTGTCACTATCCCTATGGTAATTTGTTGTTTCTGCCTTGTAAATATGTACTAGTAATATTAATGATTAGCACCAAGAAGACTCCATTTATTTTTAAAGTAGGACTGCTGAGCTCAAGGTCTGAGGTTCAAACCCATCAGCTACTCCTTTGAAGGAAACGGAAGCTGTCTGCTCCCAATATTTGCAAAGCCTCAGAAACCCTGTGTAATGTCACTATGAGTCAGAATCAACTTGATGACAGGGCATGGCACCTCACCAAATCAGACTGGAAAACATTCATCAAGGTCAGCAGACAGACCGGAACTATTTATAGGGCTGGAGGTTTTTTAAGTTAATTTTTTTCTCTCTCTCTCTTTCCCTTTTTCTTTCTTCTTTTTCTCATGTCTATCCATATAGGATAGGCAGGCTAACTGATCCTGAGGAGAAAACAATGGGGTTGATAGCTATGGAGGGACATGGGAGAGGAGGAGGAGGGAGAAAGGGAGGGGACAGTCAACAAATCCCGGCACAAGGGAACAATAAAAGACCTAAAATCGATGACGAGAAGGGTATACAGTGTTGATGGAGCATGATCAAGTGCAATGTAGCCAAGAGAAAGGACTGAGAATCGTATGCAGGTTGAAGATGACAGTAGGACAGGAGGAAAGTAAAAAGAATCAGAGGAAAGAATTGGGAGGCAAAAGACATTTATAGAGGTATAAATATAGTTATGCATATATGTAAATACATTAATATGTAGCGATAAGGATATATGTGTGTGTGTGTGTGTATATATATATATATATATAGTTAACTATATATATATATATAGTTAAGTGTTAAAAACAGGCATTGGGTTTGCTACCCAAGTACTCCCTCAATGCAAGAATACTTTGTTCTAATACCCTGGCATGCTGTGATGTTCACTTTCCCGACAAGATCACAGAAGTCCAAATGGGTGCATAAGCAAATGTAGTGAAGAAAGCTAATGGTTCCCGGCTGTCAAAAGATATAATAGCTGGGGTCTTAAAGGCTTGAAGATAAACAAGCAGCTATCTAGCTGAGAAGCAACAAAGCCCACATGGAAGGAGCACGCCGGCATATGTGATCACAAAGTGTTGACGGGATAAGGTATCAGGCATCAGAAGACCGCAAACAAACAAATGTATCTATGCAAATGATGGGGTTGGAGTGGGGCCCCAAAGCCCATCTGTAGATAATTGGACATTGCCTCACAGAGGGTCATAAGGAAAGAATGAGAGGCTACAACAAAGCACCGATGGAGCACACAACCTTCCTCTAGTTCTTTAACGCTTCCTGCCCCCCACTATCATGAGCCCAGTTCTACCTTACAAATCAGGCTAGACCGACGCATGTACACTGGTTCAGATGAGAGCTCTTGACAAATGGAATCTAGGACAGATAAACCCCTCAGGAACAGCAATGGGAGTAGCAATGCCATGAGGGTAGGGGGAAGGTGGGGAATACAGGAACCTCCTACAATGACAATAATCCTCCCCCAACCCCAGAGGAAGGAACAATAGTGATGTGGGTGAAGGGAAAGAGTGGGCAGTATCAGATATGAAAATAATGATAATTCATAATTTATCAGGGTTCCATGAGGGTGGGAGGTGGGGAAGGGAAGGTAAAAGGAGGAGCTGATTCCAAGGGTGCAAACAAAAAGAAAATATTTAGAAAATGATAATGGCAACATATATACATATGTGCTTGATACAATTGACGTATGGATTGTTATAAGAGCTGTAGAGCCCCTGTGATTTATTAAAATTATTTTTTAAAGTAAAATACGAATTATTTTCTTCTCACAAAAGAAAAAAGTTATTGTTAAGAAATCATAGAAACATTTGCTAAACAAAAAATATCAAATAGGAAGGTATCCTATCTCAACCTATCCTCCACTTAGATCTATACATCTCTGAAGGTGGTGTTGCTATCTCTTTAACCATTTCCCCATGTATTCTGTGCTGTTCAGCTGACACCACACCAAAACATATGAGGAATCCTCAAGGAACACAAATCATGTTCCTTGCAAATGTTGAGTTTAGGGAACAAAGAGAAGTCTGAAGGAAGCAAGGTCAAGGGTACAAGGTAGGGTATCGGGCATGGTTTCCCAATGACATAGTAGGATATTCCTTGCTAGCCTTAAAGCAGTGGTTCTCAACCTGTGGGTCGCGACCCCTCAGGGTCAACAACTCTTTCATAGGGTCACCCAATTCATAACAGTATCAAAATTACAGTTATAAATTAGCAATGAAAATAATTTTATGGTGGGGGGGGTCACCACAACATGAACTGTATTAAAGGGTCGAGGCATTAGGAAAGTTGAGAACCACTGCCTTAAAGGATAAGCAGTTTCATTGTCATGATGAAAAATAATCCTTGGTTTTGAGAATGATGATAGTGAGGTAGTTAGTTTATTGTGCCAACCTGGTCGATAAACACATGGGGTTAATTGAAGAGGAGAGTGATAAATGGCTCAGAGAGCCTCACCTTTCTAGTTCTCGGGTCTCTTGCTTTCTAATGGTCGGACCAGGGTGCAGCTGCCTTAGCCAGTTCCCTGCTTCAGTTGACAATGCTCACCCCCTGCCAGACATCCTTGAGGAGAAGCCACAGGGACTTACCCTGATGCAGCCCTGGGTGCTGGAGCAGCTGTGTGGAGACCCCTGCCAGCGCTGAGATGCTTACACATCCACTGATTCGGCTTTCCTCCTGCAATTGGCATCATAGTGTGTGTTTTGTGAGATGGAGGACTTTGTGGATTGATGTTGGACATATGGGTTAATGTTGGACTTGTGGGCTTGGCCAGCACTGGATTGGGCTATTTTCTTGATGCACATTTAACATTTATATAAAAGTCTATCTTATACATGAGTTTCTTTGGATTTGCTTCTCTAAAGTACCCAGACTAACAAAGATGGCAACAAATATACAAATGTGCTTGACACAATGAATGGATGTATGGATTGTGATAAGAATTGTAGGGGTCCCCAATAAAATGATTAAAAAGAAAAGTAGTCCTTGGTTGAACTTTCTTGGCCTTTTTCTCACCAATGCAATTTTAAGTTTTCCTAAAACCGTTTTTTATTCGAAATTATCATGATTACCCTGTGTCATTCTACAAAGAAAAAAAATCTGTCAAAATTAACCCATTTAGAATCCCAAATAATCAGTCTCCATAACCTTCTGCCTTGAATTTACCTGACTCCGTAGATACCCTCAGAAACCACTATTTTGATTAAACATAACTCTCTGTTCATATTGGTAAATCCAAGAGTCATCCTCAGTTAGAATTTATTCATAGCAATACTTTTTACTTACCCTCATATATTCAAGTAATTGTTTAAACTATAATCCTGTAGCTATGAAGATATATCTCCACCTGAATACAGCAATACAGATAGCTTTGCCTTCTCCATAAAGTAACATATACATCTCTATCTCTAGACAGAGATTCCTTTGTAGAACCTCCCCCATGAAAGCAGCTAATTCTAGCTTTCTTCAACATCTTCACAGGCGCTCTTTGGGCCAATTCTGCACAATCTGTTGCTTTGATGATATAATCACCCGTCACAGTCTCTCCACTTCTAGTTTTGCCTATCGCCAATCTAGAGAGTTTCTTCCAGGAGGACTTTCTGAAATACAAATTTGATCGTGTTATTTTGCTGCTTTGAAAATTCATCAGTCCAGTACAAAGTGTAGACTCTTTAGCAATGACAAACACATCTCCCTACCTTTCCAGGCCCATCGCCTGTCATCTACCACCATTAATATTCCCTTGTTCAAGACAAAACCAACCTGGCTTGCCATTTCTCTAATAAGCCATACGTGTTCTCTCCCTGCCTTTGTTCGGGTTATTCCCTCTCTTTGCTTATCCCCACTCATCTTTTAAGTTAAATCTTAAACTAAGTTAATTCTCCCACTAAATGTCCCCAGAGCACCTGTACTTCTCCATGGTGGTACTTAGCACTTTGTGGGTTATTATTCTGTCTTCCTCTGGCCTATAAACTCCATTAAGATCACAGCTGATTCTTCCTTCATTATTGTATCACCATCATCATACAACATGGCCCATATTAGCTACTCGATAAGTATGAATGGTACTAAATAGAAATGGTTAGTAATAACAGCAGCTAATATTTATTCTATACTTACCATGTGATAGGCATTGTATTTAACCCTCACAATAATAATATTATCTCCACCTTAAAACTAAACTGTGGTGCAGAAAAATTAACATTTCCATTGTTATATGGTCACTAAGTGATTAAAAAGTCATGACCCGAATCCAGTGAATTCTGGATTCAGTCTGGGTTCTTAACCACTTCCACATCACGTGTTTCCTTTATAAATGATTTCACTCAAATATCAACTTCTGAGGAAACCTTCCGTGACCACAAATCTGAGTTAAGTGTGTTCTTTTTTTCAATTATTTTTCTTTTTACAAACCCTTGTGTCGAGGGCTGACTTTCAATAGATCGCGGCGAGGGAGCTGCTCTGCTTCCTATGAAACCCCGACCCAGAAGCAGGTCCTCTGCGAATGGTTTAGCACCAGGCTCCCTGGGAACGTGGGGTGTGTGGCCGGTGAGGGGACAGCCGCCTTTTCGGCCACGCCCCGTTTCTGGGACGAGGGGCACTCCCCACCGGATCCGGTCCGATGCGGCCCACCGACGGCGGGGACAGCAGGGCGCCTGCTATCTGAGGCCAACGGAGGCGCTGCAGCGCTACTGATCGTTCCTCCTGGGCAGGATTCTGACTTAGGGGCGTTTCAGTCATAATCCCACAGATGGTAGCATCGCCCCATTGGCTGCTCAGCCAAGCACATACACCAAATGTCTGGAGTTAAGTGTTTTCTTTAGTATCCCATGACGCTTTCAGCATAACTTTTGAAAATCTGTGCTCCATCAGATTTTCAACAGCAGGTATTTTTAGAAGTAGATCATCTGCCCTTTCTTCTGAGGTATTTCTGAGTACACTCAAACCTGCAAGCTTTCATTCAGCCATTAAAGTGTTAACCTGTTTATAAAACCCTGTGCCTAGCACAGGGCAAATACAGCGTAAACATTCATTTTCACATAAACCAGTAGGTGGCAGGCAAAGACAATAGCTGAATGGGAGCCAGGCTGCCTTACCTTTCACACTGGTCACTTTCTTCACGGCAGCTCCTTCCTGGTTGTGGCACGCAATCACTGTCACTGTGATTATCCGTGAATGAAACAAAGTAAAAATCAACACCTGAAAATGTTAGCAAGCACTTCGAAGGACATCAACAAGAAATTCATCACCAACTGATTTGGGTGGAATTATATGAGCATATAGTTTTTATATAAAAGAATTTGAAAATACCCAATCATTTTAATCACTTAAACTTAGATCTTATTCCTCTATTTTGGAAGCAACGTAACAAGAGTTTCAAGCAATATACATCATGGTACAAGATGGTCAATAGTAAAAACAAACAAACAAACAAAAAATGCTCTTAATCTTTTTCTTTCAGGCTTGGCCCTGAATGCTTGGTTCTCTCGCCCTACCATCATTAAAATGCTCTTTTTGCATACCCCACAGATGGTGTTTATAAGAAACACCAGCCACTTCCTTCCGTGACTTTCTATTAATAGTCCCACTCCTAGAGGCTGGGACTCAAAGAAGCATTCTGCCCTCTAATATAATCTGCTCTAATCTTTCTTTCGCACTCTTTATCTTCTTCTCTACAATTTATGTAAGTGTTAATTTCCCTCACATGGTTTCACTTATTCCGGTGTTTTGTCCACCTAGTGTACAACACTAAAAATTCTAAAAAAGCACTTAGGAATGGGACAAGTCTGCTTTCTTCTAAGGTAGGTCTGATGACTCACAATACAAAAATAAGGTAAGGAAAAACTAGGTAAAAAAAATCTGACCAGTTTGTTGCCCACGTTTACCCATTTCACAGGATGAATCATATAAAAAGCACTATGGGCTCTATTCTAGAGATTCCCAAGCAAGATAAATAAGAACTGACTTTAATAAGACCATTCATATGTGCAAATGTGCTTAATACAATTGATGTATGGATTGTTATAAGAGGTATAAGAGCCCCCAACAAAAGGAGTTACCAACAACAACAACAAAAAGAGCTTTGCAACACTTGCCTGGACAGGGGCCAGATTGACAGTCAGGACCAAGATCAAGGGCCAAAGTCTGAGAAAGAGGCCTGCCTATGGATATGACTGAGAAGAGGCTGTCCTGATTGAAGAACCGAGTCCTGACTTGTTCTTGATATTTCCAAGTTGATCCTGATCTTGAATTGTAACCTGTTTTGTCCCTAATAAACCACATAGCTGTTGAAAAAAGAAATAAATAAGACCATTCCTGTTTTGAACATCTAGCTTATTCATACTTTGGACATATTGTCAGGATAGATCAGCCCCCAGCAAAGGACATCTATATTTGGTAAAGTGGAAGGGCAGCAAAAAAGAAGACGGTCTTCAATGAGATGGATTGGCACAGTGGCTGCATCAATGGGCTCAGACTATAGGAACAATTGTGAGGATGGCGCAGGACCGTGTAATGTTTCCTTCTGTTGTTCATAGGGCACCTAACAACAAGAACAACAAGCCTATGCAGAATGATTGTATTAATAACAAACATCGATCCAAGTTTTAGTGAGTTCTTCTTCAAACTTTACAAATAAAATTTCTTAAATTCCATCCTTATATGTCTAAGCAAAAAAAGATTAAAATCCTTTGAAGAAAACAATTTAACACTGTGAATATTTTAAAAGAATTTTAAACAAAAATAACAAGGCACAAAGACAATCGTAATGAACAAGGCTGACATTTTCCTCCTTGAAATCTGCAAAGTCTCATAGGCTATACTTAACAAGGCAGACGGCTAACGAAGTCTCCTACACATACTCTGCATGGCCAGCTTTCTGTTCTTGGAATATAAGGCAAGCCCCTAAAACTTGTCAGCTCTCTTTTGAGGTAGCTCCATGATGAAATCTTCATGGACAACCAGAGATCACCCAGAAGACCTGCTGGGCAGGCAATGCAGCTGTAAGAGAATCCATAACCCGAATTACATAACCACGTTGACAGCCTACTGGGGAAAACATGGAGTGGCACGTGTATGCAAGGGCTCTGTCTTGGGTAGGTGCTTCATACGGAACAAAATGCAAAAATCAAAGGCATAAGAGCTAAGTGAGGAGAAGGTGGTGGCATGAAATGAGAAACACTGAGTAGGGGTTACATGTGAGCCTAGCATCCATGCAAAGGAAGTGTATAAGATGTGTATAAGCCGGTGGACCATTGGTTGGACAATATCTCTCCTAGTCACTCTATTACCGCCAAAATATACTCCATCTATTCATTCATGTCCATACTAATGTAAGTGGGCACAGGCTAGTCATTGCTGCTGTCAAAAACACAGCTGTTTCGCATTTGAGTTTATTTTTAGGTCTTCAGATTTTTCTTCATTTGGGGATTGGAGAAACAGGGATTAGTGAGAGAGGAAAAGAACCACCTTTAAAAACGAGCAGATGAGAAGCTACCTGGGGAGATGGAAAGAAGTTGTGAAGCTTGGAATCCAGGGTGGATGATCCCTTCAGGACTAGTGGTGTAAGTGGCAATACTGCGAGGGTAAAGGGAGGGTGGGTTGGAAAGGGGGAACTGATTGCAAGGATCTACATGTGACCTCCTCCCTGGGGGACAAAGAACAGAAATGTGGGTGAAGGGAGACTTCAAACAGGACAAGATATGACCAAATAATAATTTATAAATTATCAAGAGTTCATGAGGGAAGGGGGAGAGGGGATGGAGGGGAAAAATGAGCTGATACCAGGAGCTTAAGTGGAGAGCAAATGTTTTGAGAATGATGAAGGCAGTGAATGTACAAATGTGCTTTACACAAGTGATGTATGTATGGATTGTGATAAGAGTTGTATGATCCCCTAATAAAACGATTAAAAAAAGGAGAAGTCATAAGCTGGCAATGTACTAGATCCTAAATTGGGCGGTACATTCACTTTACTGTTTCATTTTCACATATATTTTGTACATATCAAATATCACATGATAAAAATGGACACAGGAAAACTGATTCCTTTCTTTCCAATTTATTTTATTGGGGGCTTACAGCTCTTATAACATTGCATACATCAGTTGTATCAAGCACAGTTGTACTTAGGTTGCCATTATCATTTTCTAGACATTTACTTTCTTTTTGAGCCCTTAGTATCAGCTCCTCACTCAGGACCCCTGGATAAATTATAAATAATTGTTATTTTCATATCTTATACTGTCCTCTGTTTCTCTTCACCCACATTTCTGTTGTTCATCCCTGGGGGTGGGGGTGGGGGTGGGGAGGTTATGTGTCAATCATTGTGATTGGTTCCCCCTTCCTCCCCCTACCTTTCACCTACCCTCCTGGTATTACTATTCCCATTTCTGTTCCAGAGGGATTTATCTGACCTGGATTCCACATGTTCTGAGCTCTTATTTGTATCAGTGTACATGCTCCGGTCTAGCCGGAACTGAAAGGCAGGACTGGGGTCATGATAGTGCGGGGTGAGGAAACCTCAAAGAATCAGAATAATATTGTTTCATCAGTGCTGTACTGTGCCCTGGTTGACTTATCCCTTCCTTGTGACCTTCTGTGAGAGGATGTCCTATTGTCTACAGATGGGTTTTGCCTCTCTGCACCAAACCCCCTCATTCTCAACAATATCAAGGAAACTGATTCTGTTATCAGTAGATACAACCAGGGAAAGACAGAAAATTTAGTGCAAAAATGAGTAGATGTTAATGAAAGTGATTTAATGAATGATATGACCCAAAGGAGATAACCAGTCTTTAACAGAAAAGCTAGTTAAAATTCAAATAATTTAATACTCTCTTTAACTTATCCCTACCTCACATACTTGACCTCAAAAGTCACTGCATAGAGGGATGAGGGTCGGGAAATGAATAGCATGAACAGTGCTGCTCCCTGAAAAAACTATGATCTGGAGCATGTCTGATCTGGGTGCTTTGGGGAGGGTCAGGTAGTGGAGCGGTTATTTTTCTGCACTCCATTCTCCCACCTCAATTGTCATTTTAGGGGGGCTCCACTGGGTGGGGGGAAGAGTGTGTGTAGGGGGTGAGGGAAGCTGAGGGTGGGGGAGGCCAAGCTTTATTGCTTTACATTAGCTGATAGATTTCACTTTTTGGTTTCTCCATGCAGGTTACCCACTCATTCAACCTGCCTATTATGGTGAGGATAGAGGCCCTGGTGACCTAGTGGTAGCAAGTTGGGCTGCGTGGTAGTCAGATATCTTGTGTCAACTGGACACTCCTGGTTAGGAGTGGAGTCAAACCTATCAATCAGGTCATAGCCTAATGGTGCTTCCTTAGGGATGTGGTCTTCTCATAAAGATGGCCCTGCGAGAGAAAAGGGCCCCCTTCCTGTCTCTCCCCCTTCACTTTCCTGCTTGCTGGCCACCCTGAGAGCTGCCAAGCCCCATCACGTTCCCACCCACACTGTATCCACATGGCTCTGCATCCATCAAACTGTGATATTCTTGCATTATGAACCATTGATTGCATGGGTGAGTGTGGAGAGGGACTTGTGGACTAGTATCAGACTTAAAAGATTTGAGTTGGACTGGGCTGGAATGCTTTCTTGATCTATAATTACTTCTTGATAAACAGCTCTTTATTATACACGAGTGTCACTAGCTTTGTTTTGCTAGTCAACCCCACCTAACACAGGCTGCTAACCACAAAGTCAGTAGTTTGAAACCACTAGCTGCTCCACAGGAGAAAGACAAGGCCTTCTACCCTACCCTGCCCTACGGCGGGTGGGGTTTGCTGAGTCAGAATTGACTCCAAGGACTACGAATTATTAGGGGGACAAAGAGGTGTGCAAACAACAGGATCTGACATAAACAGTAGCCCAATGCCAATTACTTCTCCCCATTGCCGTGCATATTTTCTCACCAATGTCTATACCTGTACCAGAAATCAAAGCCGTCCCTTAAATATTGTGAGCCAGTGAGACAGTTGTTTCTGTCTAATCAGCACTTAAACAAGTAAAATTTAATTCCCCCCAGGAACCAGCCTGAAGCAAACCCTTCCCTAGGGCACCCATGAGTGGGCAGCAAGGAAGTGTTTTGGATGACTCAGTCACCTGTTTCCAAATACTAGCTAACAAGCTTCTCCCCCTTGCCTCCCAGTCGGCTGCAGTGACTGGAGGGCCCTGAGACCTTCGTGTGGGCCCATTTGCCAAATGGCATTTGGGCCTACACACTCGGGCAACCCACTAATTTCGTCCTTTGCGCGGGGCACACTGCGTCAAAAGGAACACAGTCCAGAAAGGTGGGCAAAGGGAGGGAGGAGGTAAAGGAAGGGGCGGAGCTCGGGCCCGGAGGACAAAGCCGCTTAAGTGGAGCTCAGAGATCCCGCGTCTGGCCCCAGGTTCTTCCCGATCTTGAAAGCGGATCTTCGTCCTGCGAAGGACACCAGATCTCGGCACCGGCGCACACCGAGGGGTACAGGTCTGGCCAAGTTCCCTCGTCGCACTTCTGCTAACCCACAAGACTAAACGCATTATGAGCCCAAGTAGCGACCAAAGCCAGCCCGGACGGCGCGAGAGGCCGGAAGCGGACGGAGAGAGGCGGGGCCAGCAGCGCCTGACCCCGCCCCCTCCTGCCTGAGCCCGGCGCAGCCGACCGGGACTTCCGGGCGAGGCCGCGCCTCTCCTCCTCTCGGCCGCCGTAGTATAAAACCAAACAAAAATAACGGTTACCCAGCAACGAGAAAAAACAACCGGAACCAGCGGCACCAGCTCGGAGAGAAACCCGAGGTGAGGCGGCTTCCGCAGTGTCTCCCAAACCAAGCCCTCGCCTTTGCCCCTTCGCACCCCGTCGTGTGTCAGGGACCTCCGCGCCGGAAGCCCGGCCGCGGGCGGAGGTTCCGAGACCTGTCAAGGTGGGCCGCCGGCCTCCCAGGCCTCCCCTCGCCTCAGGCCAGAATCGCCCAGGCCCCACCAGTCCTTCTGTTCACAAACCGAAAATGTTTTGAGAATGTTGATGGTAACAAATGTGCATATGTTCTTGACACAATGATGTATGTATGGATTGTGATAAGAATTGTATGAGCCCCCAATAAAATGATAAAAAATGCAAAAAGGGCACAGGGAAAAAGCTACTGTATACAAACATACCTGGGTGAAGTCCAGATAGTATGGCATGGGGCCAGACCAAATCCAGGGGTATATATTGTAGCCAACTAAAAAGGGGGGTAGTAATGTTTAGGGGGGTAACCGGTCACTAACCCACCCAAAGGGAAGGTATTGTTTGTGTCTCCACAGGGAAAGAGGGACCAGACTTCAACCTGGTGTTCTGGGATGCGAATGCAGCGAGCTGGCATGGAACCGGAAGCCAGTGGAGGGGCCTGAGGGCTCGGCCCCAATCCCAGCTATGAGGACAGCCAGAAGCTGGAGCTCTGGGAGAGGGAAATGTCTGATCAGAACACATGGGAGCAGATGAATGGGGAAGAAGAGAGTGGAACACATCCTGGCCTACCAGGCCTGGAGGACGATATCCCCGCTCAGAACACCCAATGCACAGAGTGAACCACATGATTGGCCCTAGTATGAGACATGACGTTCCTCGCTGACCCATGGCCCTATGGGGTACAACACTAGAGACACGGTGTCGGGATTGGCCTGGTCTGACCCCACCACAATGAGGCAAAACACTAAGAGCCTTCCGCAGAGCAGCAGGGGGAGCAGAGGAGGGAGGTCCCGAGGGAGTGCCAAGGATAGACTTTGGGGCCAGGGCATGGCACCCCATTAGACTCGACTAGAGGTCAACAAACAGGCCTTGGAGCATTTACAGGGTTTTCTATTTTTTTACTTAAAATTTTTTATATAAATTAATTTTTAAAAAATTGACCGCTTATTCTGAGATGCTCATCTGCCGAAACGATTGATCACTGATGACAATGGGTGCACAGGCAAATGTGAAGAAAGCTGATGGTGCCTGGCTACCAAAAGATATAGCACCTGAAGTCGCTGAAGACAATGGGTACACAAGCAAATGTGGTGAAGAAAGCTGAGAGTGTCCAGCTACCAAAAGATATAGCACCTGAAGTCTTAAAGACCTGAAGATAAACAAGCAGCCATCTAGCTGAGAGATATCAAAACCCACATGAAAGAAGCACACCGGCCTATCCCGACTAGATTGCTGAGGACAAAGTGGGTGCATAAGCAAAAGTTGCAAACAAAGCTGATGGTGCCCGGCTATCAAATGATATAGCATCAGGGGTCTTAAAGGCTTGAAGACAATCAGGCAGCCATCTGGCTAAGAAACAACAAAGCCCGCAAGGACGAAGCACACCAGCCTACCCCTACATGAACGCTGAAGACAAAGCAGGTGCATGGGCAAGTGCGGTGAAGAAAGCTGATGGTGCCCAGATGTCAAACTATATAGAATCTGGGGTCCTATCGGCTGGAAGATAAACAAGGGGCCATCTAACTGAAAAACAACAAAGCCCACATGGAAAATACACACCAGCCTGTGAGAAGACAAGGCATCGAAGGGATCAGGTATCAGGCATCAAAGACAAAAAAAATCATAGAAGTGTGAATGAGGGGGAGTGCAGAGTGGAGACCCAGGGCACATCTGGGGGAAATTTGACGTCCCCTTGCAGAAGGGCTGTGGGGAGGTGACGAACCAGTCAGAGTGCAGTGTAGCAACGATGAAACATATAATTTTCCTCTAGTTCTTGAATGCTGCCTCCCCCCACTATCATGATCCCAATTCTACCTTACATAACCAGCTGAACTGGGAGATGTACACTGGCACGGATAGGAACTGGAAATAGGGGGAATGCAGGACAGATGAGCCCCTCAGGAACAGTGGTGAGAATGGCGATATCAGGAGGGTGAGGGAGAAAGGAGAAACAGATGACAAAGGCTACGTGTAACCTCTTCCCTGGAGGCCGGACAGTGGGGAACTGGGTGAGGGAGACATCAGATGGTGTAAGATATGATAAAATAATAATTATAAATTATCAAGGGTTCAGGGGGAGGGGGAGCTGGGAGGGAGAGGGAAAATGAGCTGATACCAAGGGCTCAAGTAGAAAGCAGGGTGGTTTGAGAATGATGATGGCAACATATGTACAAATGTGCTGGACACAAATGATGTATGTATGCATTGTAAAAAGAGTTGTATGAGCCCCTAATAAAATGATTTTAAAAATTGACTGCTTAGCATAGCTATACCTTTTCCTTTGTTTATAGATACATGTGTTCATCCTATTGATGTTTTTTTTCTCTCCCACATTTTTATAAATTCTGTAGAGACAGAAACTATGGCTTTTGTCACTGGTGCAAATTTTGTCAAGGGTGCAAATTATGTACTGTCTTTGGGATACTTGAGGAAACAGTGACTCAAGCATCTTTTGTGTTCTAGAACTCAGATAACCCAGGTAAAGAATGGCTATGTGAGATCAGCATCACTGCCATCACCTGGGATCTTGATAGAAATGCAAAAACCTGGGCCCTATTTAGGTTAGTGAAAACAAAATGGATTGTCAGTAGTTATAGCAATGAGTTCAAACACAGCAACGATTGTGAAAATGGCACAGGACCAGGCCATGTTTTGTTGTACATGGATCGCTATGATTCGGAAATGACTCTGTGGCATCTAATAACATTAACAAAAATTAGATCCACAAAGCAGAAAGTCACTACTCTAGATAATACAACAATATTATTAATCAAAAAGTCCTAACAGATATTAGAATCAAGAGGAATTAGCACATTGAAGTTTTTATGCTCTTTACCAGTAGACTTTGGAAAATTCTTGGAGAAGTAATTGCTACTTTTGGAAGTTGCTACATGTTCATTCATTTGTCTCCCAGATATTGTTATTTCCATTTAACTGGATTCCCTGTGTTTATGCTTTATTTATGTTCACATTTTAACAAAATCAAAGTTATGTTGGAAACATTCAAGTTCTTATATCACATAGCAGTTATAGGCTCCTCCACTCTTGAATTTTAAAAGCTATACTTGATAAGGTTAAATGTACTTAAATTTCTGTTGGATGGGTTAAAGAAACTCTTCTAATTGGTAGTGACAGCACTGCCTCGAATTTGGGCTTCAATAACCATATCAAAATAGAGGTTCTTCCATTTAAATTAATCGTCACAAAAAAGTTTGCTTTTTTAACTGAGTTTTTACTCCTCAAACATTAAAAAGTGAGTTTACCTCATATTAAGGACTCCCATGGTATTTATGTTTGTCTTGTTTGGGAAACTATATTACTTTTTGATATTTTGTTCAGGATTCCTTATAGCATCTGCCAACTTTTAGTATAAAACAGTAGTTTAGTGATTTCTAGTGAGTGTAAAGAGAAGAAAATTGTTCCTTGATGGAACAAAGCACACACATCCCCAAAGCAAAATATCAAACCTTTTTACTAGTTTATTTGGTCTTTAATATTTATTTACTCGTATTTCCTGGAGAGTTTTCATTTTTTTCTTTTTGTTTCAGCGTACATTCCTTGTTAAAGATCAGTATGTATTTCTGCTTACTTCTCATAAAGTTTAAGTATGATTTGCCTTAAGTATTTATGTTTTATTATTGAGAGGTGGAAAACAGATGCAGAACAGAGATAGAATTCAGCCAGGAATGTGAAGCTGAGAAAGGCTTTATTGAGGCAGGGAAAGAACTCCTGGGAGGCAGGGGAGAGCAGAGAAAGGGACAGGAGCATATTGAGCTCCTGGGGAGGGTCTTTGGCTCAATGAGTTAGGTCAGGGAAGTCGCACCTGGCAGTGAGACAATGGGACATATTCAGGGCTTGAGCCAAGGCCTTATGTACTGATAAGGGGAAGGAAGGCCTTCTGGTGCTGCAGTTGCAGGGTCTGAGTCACAATGTGGTCTGTGAGTAAATCATGGTTTTTTTTTCACAGACCCGCTTCCTGGAACGCTGAGGGAAGGGACTGTACAGACACGGTCAGGAGAGATAAGCTCCTTGGAATGCTGGAGGCAGGGACTGCACAGTCCAGCTCTGGCCTTGTGAGGTGTTGGGAAGGGGCCACATAGTCTAGCAGGCTTATCTTTCAGGAGAGTTGGGGGAAGCAACTGCATGGTCTGGACCTGGCTCAAACAGTTATAATTTGGGTTAAAGTTTACAGAGTAGACCATCGGTTTTACATTTACCAATTCATACACATTTTATTTCATCTCATTGATTGCAATCTCAGCTGTGTACCATCACTTATTCCACTTCCTCCCTATTCCTCCTCCTTTTCTTTCTTTCTTTTAAAAAATTCTTTTATTGGGAGGTCTTACAGATATCATAATATTCCATAGTTTAATCACATCAAGCAATAAGGTACAACTGCTACCACAATCAGTTTCAAAATATTTTTTTTCTTCTTGAACTCCTTGATATCAGTTCCCCTGTATCTCTACCCTCTCTCCTTTTTTTCTACCCCTTTGGTGCTTTGTCATAAATCCTGCCTTTTGATCTCGAATGGCTGGTTACTTGAAAATGTTTATATCACTAGTGTTATTGTTCCTCTTACAGACTTGTCTATTGTTAATTGTCTTTAAACATTTTATCTAAGACTTTGCTATTTTGAAAACATGCCTTATTTGGCTGTCTCCTTTCAGTCTAGAAGCAAGAACCACATGAGAAAAATGTGCCTGAAAAAGAAAAATCTCAGCAATCTGTGAATGAGGAAGAGACACCAGTTACAGTCTTAGTAAGTAATATTTTCCCATGATTGTGTTCAACTTAAAAGTTTTGTTTCAGATATGAGTCCCGCCTGTATTTTATTATTGTGATTTTTGCTTTATGCATACTTAATATCAGTGATGAACTGGTAGATCATGTCAGCCATGCCACTTGTAAAGGAAAATTCATCCTTTCCCTTAAAAACAGGTCTTATTTTCCAAGATTGTTAATGGAGGGAAAATTTCTCCACAAGGAAGGGCATACAAAACTTACATCGAGTCATGTTTTACCAAGCAATGCTGTCGCCACCACACAATGGTAAATGTTCAGAGATAACAAAAATAAATAAGATAAAATGGCTTTACACATTGTAGCTTACTCAACTTCCGTGCATGTTTCTCTACAAAAACTCTTTCCTGTTCAAGAGTACATCCACCCTGAGGAGAGTCTACCTTCAAAGTGCTTGTAGTTAGTGTTATGCTAGAGTTAGCCTCCAACTAATGATTGTACATGGCTTTACCCAATTTTATGTGCAGTGATGTCATCTTCATAACTTGAATAAGGAGTAGGACTAATAGGGAGTATCACACCATGGAAAACATTACCCAAAAAGTGCTTTTTTTTACACCCCGAAGAGCCAACCAAATTTTTACTTGAAAAAGTAATTTCAGAATGTTATGAGTAGCAAAGATCTCATTTGCAAAAATAAAAGCGTGTGTATGTATGTGTGTGTGTGTGTGTATATATATATATACATATATATATATATACACACATACAAGGAGGCTTCAAAAAGTTCATGGAAAAGCTCCTGTGGCACTTAACATATTCTCCTGTCCATTTAAGCAAAGGGGTGGAGTCTAGCCTGTCAATCAGGTCATAGCCAAAGATACCTCTATGGGGACATAGCCTTCTCCCGAGGATTCTGGGAACTCCTGTCTTCCTCCTTGGAGGTAGAACACACACTCTTTCTGCTTAACCTTCCTGTTGACAAGTTACGTGGAGCCACACTGATGCCAGCCAGAGCTCTGGAGATGCTTCCACCACCAGTGGATCCACAAGACTTTCCACCCACAGGCCTGTGATCCTCCTGAATTTGGTATCGTCTCATGTATTGCGTGGGTCTGCAGAGGAATTTATAGACTGGTATCAGACATATGGGCTAATAGACTATGAACTTGATCTGGACTGGACCTGGATATTTTCTTAATATACAATTACTCTTGATATAAAACTCTCTCTTGCACACATATAAGTGTCTCTGGATTTCCTTCTCTAGTCAACCCAGACTAACACAATTCCATTATCTTTTATTCCATGTCTCCATTAACTTTTGAAGCCCTGTCCTATTCATAAATAGAAAATATCTGGAAGTATATATGTATGTGTATATGTAATTGTATATATATAAGCACTCATAAACTTACACCCACATATATAGGAGGGGGGTATCCAAAAAACCTGGAATTGTGCTGGGTGGAGTGGAACCTTCATAGTATGTCTTTTCCCCACTTTTGTAGTACACACTATCCCTGTTAGGTGAGCATCAAGCAACTTGCTCTGACTTAATGCATCCAGTATCATTACCTGAGAAGGTTCTCTGGTCACAGTGAATTTTTTCATAAAAGTAGTTTTGTTCGAACCTCATTTTTTTGGGTTGGCTGATTTAAGAAAAACAGTGTGTGGCTGTGAAATTTTGTTTCCTGCTTGGGAAAAATGCTGCAGAAATTATTGTGATGTTGAACACAGCTTACAAGGTCAGTGCTTTGGTAAAAACTTAAGTGTATGAGTACTTTTCCTATTTCATAAAAGGTGAAATGTTCATTGATGACAAACCTCATTTTGGACATCTGTCAACTTCCTGAACAAAAATGTCAACTTGTAGTGCATTTGGAGTTCATTCCATTAGGTCAGATTGTTAATCAAGCTTCCTCTATTAAGAGGCTATGAATGATAGTGTAATAGTGCATGACAAAAATGGCCTGATTTGTGGCAGATGGGGGGATTGGTTTTGCCACCATGACAATGCACCATCTCAGTGTGCCACTTTATGGCAAAAAACAGCATGCCTCTCTTGCCACATACTCATACTCACCTGACCTCACTCCATGCAACTTCTTTTTGTTTCTGCAAATGAAGAGGGACATGAAAGGACAGAGAATTGATGACATAGAAAAGGTTAAGGAAAAAAACAGGGAGGTGCTGTCAGGCATCCTAACAGATGAGTTTGAAACATATTTCCAAGAATGGGATCACAGATGTGACAAATGTATTAAGTGTAATTGAGAGTACTTTGAAGATGATAAGGTTGTTTTGTAAAAAAAATATCGAAATACCTAGCTTTGTAACAAAAAAATTCTGTGTGTGTTTCTATATTCAATCCATAATAATGGTTACTTCTGAGAAGTATAAGATTTCCAGTGATATTTAGCCAAAGAAAAAGTGAAGAAGATGAAATCAGGTGAAGGGGAAAAAAGAGGAAAAAGCAGAAGAGGAAACAGCTTGAAGAGACTACTTTCATTCCAGGAAACAATAAAAACAAAATTCATCAACCTGTGTGAGATTGTCATTTTTTTCCTTACTAAAGGAGATTAGATGTAGTCACAAAACATTTGTTGCTGTTGTGAAACTCTGTCGTGAGCATTTGTCTAACAAACATGCCACTTAAAGATTTCTCTGAGATGATAAGTATTATTCCTATTTCTCCCAAACTTATGTATAGAGGTCCATTGATTAATAGGAAAC
The DNA here is from genome assembly GCF_050624435.1 of Tenrec ecaudatus. Classification (NCBI taxonomy): domain Eukaryota; kingdom Metazoa; phylum Chordata; class Mammalia; order Afrosoricida; family Tenrecidae; genus Tenrec; species Tenrec ecaudatus. The sequence goes on along the minus strand of NC_134541.1, from coordinate 70,514,535 downwards.
TTCAAAAAGTTTGTGGGGAAATTCTATTATCTTTCAATTCAAAATCCATGAACATTTTGGAGGCCCCTTATAGAACTGAGTGCCTGAGTTTTACGGATAACCATTATCCAATGAATAAATACTTTCCATAACATCCTGAAAATATGATTTGGTAGCTATTTGATTCCTAGCAATAGACAATCTTTTAAGAGTGGTTCACTTAAATTTTTGATAGCTTAAATTAATAGAAAGATAAGCTGAATCTAAAATTTACCTCCCTTAGAGTTTCAACCATTGGTTTTTGGGTGTCATGCATGCATTCATTTATTTATTTAAACCATGTTGGATACTGTTCATATGCTTGAATATAGTACTGAATATTTGTTCTTATATTCATGTAGCTTAGTCTTCCATTTGTCTTGCTCTTCAGAGCCCCACATAGCAAGACTTAATACATGATAATTAAAAAAACAAAATCTATCATAACTCCCAATGGGAAAAGTTGAGACTTTCTACTCTCATAAAGATGAACAGTTTAAGAAACCCACAAAAAGAAATTCTAACCTGTCCAACAGGGTTGCTAGGAGTCTGTATGAATTTGATGGCAGTTAAGTTTAGTTCCCAATTTTTTTAAAATCATAACTCTGGTACTGTCATTGTCAGCTAAAGCATCGCAAATTTCTTTAATGCCTAAATAGTATGCCTGTTTCACAAACTCAGCAGCCTCATTTTGTTGTTCAATAAACCATTCCAGCTCCAGTGCCTGTTTTTAGAAAATACAAACCCTCTTTCATGAAACTTTTTCATCCTTTATTATATAACAAACTAGGAGTTCACATCTTAGACCAAATAGTCCAGTCCCTTGCCAATACAAAATGGAGAGAATGAGCTGAGCCGGATAATTTCAAAATGCTGACATTTTCTTACATAATGATGTAACATAGTACAGCAGATTGAGGTGATGTGCTGGCTTGTTCTGATTCCTGCCTGCATCTTTGATTTCTGTGGTAGAGCTCACAATCATACACAAACCACTGTTCCCCAAAGCTCAGCTACATCCCTCAGTGTCTAAGATATGAGAAGCTTCTAAAACCAGGCATATGCTTTATCTTTACAAGTGTTCTCCTTATGAACACTTAGGTCCTTTCCTTGGGCTAGGATGCATCCTTTCTGCAAAGAATTTTATTTCAGATACATTATTGCCCTTCCTTGTCTCTGAGCCTTTATTAGGCTGTACAACAAAGATGTTCCCAAAAGATCTTTTCCATTCAATGACAGATGGTTATGTCACTGTTTTCAAGGTCATGGCATTCATTTTTTAATCTGGGAACTTATCCCAGACTATTGCTCTATCTCTTTCTCACTTTAAGTCCATTAAAGGAAAGAGAAGAATTAGAACCAATATTTCAGTATACTAAAACTGCTAAATCATCCCAATTGATCTCTATAGTCTACTGTTTCCCCATTTCAACATAGCAACCAGATTATACTTTAAGTCATATCATGTCAATCCTCTGCATAAGACCCGCAACCCCCAACAACTTCTCATTTCACTCAGAATAAAAGCTAAAGTCTTCCTATGACTTTACAAACCTTTATGTGGATCTTAACTCCTGTTACCTCTATGACCTGATCTCACCCATCCAGCTCCAACCACCCTGGCCACAAAGCTCTTCCACAAACAGTTAGGCATTTCCCACCCCAAGAATTTTGCAGATATTTTTCTCTCTGCCTCTAACAGTTTTCCACTTATATATCCACATGTTTCCTCATCTCCTTCATATCTTTGTTGTTGTTGTTTTTAATTTTAAAAAATATTTTATTAGTAGAAAGGGCAAAATTATAATGAAAACAAACAACAGCAATGTAAGAAGCAAGATTACTTATTAAGAAATAAATTTTATAATTTTTTTCTTCTCCCTGTGTATCACCAATGGTGCTCATTCAGAATCTTTATTCACTAATTCCCTGGGGAACTAATGAGCTCACTTATTTTTTTTTAAGAGTTCAAGTAGATTTTATTTTTTGTATTATTTTTTAAAAATTATTTTACTAGGGGCTTATACAACTCTTAGCAGAATCCATACATACATCCATTGTGTCAAGCACATTTGTACATTTATTGCCCTCATCATTCTCAAAATATTTGCTTTCTATTTGAGCCCTCATCTCCTTCATGTATTTATTCAATGAGTAAGTCAATGATTCCAATCCTATACCCTCCTACCTAAATAGACTTTAAAAATACACCCCGGTCTCTGCTGCTCTGCGTGTGATAGGCAGCTGCATCTTCTCATTTCCATGTAGTCCCAGTCGCATCCCAGAGACACGGTGAAAGTTGGAGTAAATGGATTTGGCCGCATTGGGCACCTGAAGGAAGCAGGTGAGGGGCTTAGAGCCCAACCTTATTATGTACCATCAATAAAATATACTGTACCCCGCTTTCCCTCCAAAATACGCTCCTTTTTCTCATCTTCATATTTCTCCTTAGTGCTGACACCATCTAATAGATCTTATTTTTCCCTACTAGAATGTATGCTGTAGACAAATAAGATTTGTTCTTTTGTTCACTCCTTAGGATCCTTTTTACATGCAGTAGGAAAGTGGCTCACACAAAAGTACAGACTACAAAGGAGGAATCAGCTATCCACTTCTGAGGAAGCAGCCACTGAAAGCCTTCTGCATAGCTTTCAAACACTTTCAGATACTGAAGGCCTAATGAATGGAAGTAGTACATTGCTGGAGATAGTTTTGGAAGATGGGCCCCTCAGGTCTGAAGGCACTTGAAATATGACTAAGGAGGAGCTGCTTTCTCAAAACAGAGTCAACCATGATGATGCGAATGGAGTAAAGCCTGTAGGAATAAAGTCCTTGGGATCTCCATTTGTTGATGGAAATGAAAAGCAACAGTTGTAAAAATCTCTGAATAATCAAGTTGGAATGTATAAAGTATTCATCTAGGAAAATTGAAAGTAGTCAAATGAAATGGAACACATAAAGATCCGTAAATAAGCTGCAATGGACTGGTATTGGCCATTTTAATCAGAAAATAATATGGTTTATTATGCTGGGAATCAAACAATCAAGAGTAGTGGCATAATGATGAACTCATCATCAGTAAGGATATTTTACAATCTGTCTTGAAGTACAATGCTGTCTGTTATAGGACTGTATCAATTCACTTTCAAGATACAAGGATTGTATCTATTCACATTCAATACATCTGATTCAAATTATTCAGTTTTATGCTGAGCTATGGGATGGCATTAAGAACACCATAGAAGAAGAAAGCAAAAGGTCATCAAAAGACAAGGAGAGAGGGGGGGGAGTGGAAAGCAGGCAAGGAAGGAAAAAGACAAGTTCAAAGAGGATTTCAGAAGAGACTCTGAAACTTGCTCTTAATTGTGGGGTAGCTAAGGCCCATTGAAGAAATAGTGAAGAATTGAACAGAAAAATTCAAAGGACAGCTGCAGAAGACATAAAATATATTTATGAAACATGCACAACCTTAGAGTTAGAAAACCAAAAAGGAAGAACACATACCTCATATCCTATACTGAAAGGACTCAAGAAAAAATTCAAGTCTTGAGTTGCAATCTTGAAAGTTTCTGTGGACAAAATATCGAATGATGCAGGAAGCATCCAAAGACGTTAGAAAGAATGCACAGAGTCACTGTTAAACACCCCCCCCAAAAAAAAGCCCACCTCCCACCATTTCAGAAGGTAGCATATGAGCAAGGACCAATGGTACTAAATGAAGGAAGCCAAGCGGTACTAGAAGCATTAGCCAAAAACATGGCTCCAAGAATTGATGGATTACCAGCTGAAATGTTTCAACAAGCTGATGAAGCCATGGAAGCACTCTCTCATCTATGCCAGGACATTTGGAAGACAGCTACTTGGCAACTGATTGGAAGAGATTCATACTTGTACCCATTTGAAAGAAAGGTGACCCAACAGAATGCTTAAATTATAGAATAATATCATTGATATCACATGCAAGTACATTGCCAGTGAGCTGCCAGAGGTTCAGGCCAGAATCAGAAGAGAACTTGGAACAATGAATACCATTGCTAATGTCAGATGAATATTGTATGAAAGCAGAGGATACCAGAAGGATGTTTGTGTTTTATTGACTATGATAAAGTATTTGTGTAGATCATAACATACTATGATAGCCTTGAATGGGAATCCCAGAACACTTCATTGTGCTCATGGATCAAGAGGCAGCTATGGGAAAATATGTGGTTTAAAATTTTAAAAAATATGTGTATTAGAGTTGTATCCTTTTACCATACTTATTCAATCTGTATGCATTCACTGGAGTAAATAATCATAGAAGATGAATTATATGAAGAAGAATGGGATATCATGATTGGAAGAAAATTTATTAAAACCTGATATGCAGATGATACAACCTGGCTTGCAAAAATGATGAGAACTCGAAACACTTGTTGAAGAAGTTCAAGGATTGGAGCTTTTACCATGGATTTTAACTTAATGTAAAGAAAACCAAAATCCTCACAACAGGACCTATAGGTAGCATCTTGGTAAATGGAGAAAATATTGAAGTCAAGTATTTCATTTTGCTTGGATTCACAGTCAATATTCATGTAAGCTGTATTCAAGAGAGCAAATAACAATGCATTGGGTAAACCACAGCTTCAACAGTGTCACATGGTCATGAGTCATTCCCTACCTGCATTAGTCAGAAGGCTCTAAACCAATCTCATAAGCTTTTCTATCTAAAGTAGCATATGTGTCTCTCTCATGGTCTCTTTCCCAATTCTGTAGTCCCACTTGCAGTTGTGCTGAATTGATATGCTTCCATTCATTATTTCGTGTTGGTTTCCTTTGTATTCCAGGTCCTATTTAAGAGGCCAAGTTTCTGCAAAACATTGGGCAGCATTTGACTTCATTCTAATGGTCTCCTTCACCTAGGTGAATTGTCTTTGTCCTGTTTAAGACTTAGTAAATGCGCCTTTTTAATGTACATTTGAATTTAGGGCCTCTTTTGTTTCCTTGAGCTCCTACAGTTTTCACAGCTGGATCAAAGTGTCTCTGGCCTTGGACACATTAGGAGGTAGTTCCACTCTAGTCTTCAGGCACACTATGAGTCCGTGCATCCGCTCCACAACAGGCTTGATTTGGGTTTAAACAAAGAGTTTTTTCTTAATGTTCTTCTAAACCAGTGGTTCGCAACCTTCCTAATGCCACACGACCCTTTAATATAGTTCCTCATGTGTGATGACCCCCCCAACCATAAAATTATTTTCGGTGCTACTGCATAACTGTAATTTTGCTACTTTTATGAATTGGACGACCCCTGTGAAAGGATAATTTAACCCCCAAAGGGGCTGTGATCCACAGGTTGAGTGAGAACCACTGTTTTAAACCCATAGTTCCAAATCAAACAAATAGAAGAAATGCAGATATGAACGAAAAGAAAGAAGAAAGATCATATGGTGGTTATTAAAGGGAACAAGAGCTAGAGTTGGATATGCAACGAAAAATAATCTGCTCTTGATCAAATTTGTCTTTTCAATGTACCAGCTAGGAGTCACTGGCATGACTTGCTGAAGGTGAAGGAGGTATGTAAATCATGGTTCTTTCCTTAAGGGAACAAAGACAATCACCACAAATATAAGACAGAAATTCATAAAAAGTATACAGGAAATATAGAAAACTGATTTAAAAACTAGCACAGAATCATAAAAGAAAAACATGATAAAAATGATCACATTAAAATGTAAAACATTCATATTGCAAAAAACACCCACCATCAGTAAAGTGAAAAACAGCACAGAATGAGAGAAGCTATCTGCAATTCAAACTGCATAAAACTAACAAAGGATTAATATACAATTCTGTATGTAAATTCCTACTCAGAAAAAAATTTGCATGGGAATGGTAAATATTAAATTCATAACAATGGTTATTGTTGGGAAGGAAGGGAGAATAAGATTAGGGAAAGGAGCTCAAATGATCTGATATGTTTTCTTTCTTTTTTTTAACAGTTTTATTAGCACTTCATCCACAAGTCGTACAATTCAATAGTTCAGTCATATCCAGAAGAGTTGTACAGTCATCACCACAATTTTGGGACATTTTCTTCTTTCTGGTGCTCATTGTTATTTGTGTAATTTTAAAAATTGTAACAAAAATATACACAACAAAATATTCTCCAATCCATCGACTTCTACGTGTATAATTCAGTACCATTGATTAGATTCTTCATGTTACACAACCAATATTGATATCCCTCTCCAAATTGTTTCACTACCACTAAAATAAACTCAATGCTCCTAAGCAAAAACTCTTCCTATTTCACCCATGGTAACCATAGGTCAAGTTTGATTTCTTTTTTAAAGAATTTTCTTGATATAATATTCCCCTATCATTCACTTCTATAGGTAAATCACTATAAAAGGAGTTGTATATATATAACCACAATCAGTGCTGATGCTCCCTTCCCCGTCCTGCATTCATGGACTGCTCCCCAATTCTCCTCACCCTCCCTACCCTCATTACTTGAGTTATTGTCTCTATGAATCTACTCCTCCTGTGCTTCATAAACTGGAAGACTTAATCAAAAACATTTTTAAATGGCAAGAATAAAATAATAATAATATTTTAAAAAATAAAGAAAATACCACCATCAATATTTTTAAAAGCCAGAGAAAAAAATTTATGTCATGAAACAAGTGAGAAATACTTGAGCCTAGAGCAGCAGTTCTCAACCTGTGGGTCACGACCCCTTTGGGGGGGTAGAACAATCCTTTCACATGGGTCACCCAATTCATAAAAGTAGCAAAATTATAGTTATCAAGTAACAATGAAAATTTTATGGGTGGGGGTCACCACAACATAAGGAGCTGTATTAAAGGGTTGCAGCATTAGGAAGGTTGAGAACCACTGGCCTAGAGCAAATTCAGCATGGGTCAAGAGGGAGGTTAACTGGCCAAGTATATTATACCATGGTTTGATCCATCATAATCAAGTTTATAATAATCTGTCTGATAGTGAAGTTGTTGGGAGTCCTTCACCAGGGGCTAGAGGGGATCTGCCAGAGGCTTAATCTGACTAGATACTCAGCATATGGATTTTGGTTTCCACTGCCTTGCACAGCCATCTCCAAATCAAGTGACCAGAATTTAAACTATGATACCTTTCCCTTCATCATATTTGGATTTTGTTGTCTTCATCTTTGGATTATATAGGCTGATGTGCTTCCTCTGTATGGATTTAGTTGGTGCCTCACTTAGATAGCTGCTTATTTGAATACAAGCCTTTAAGACCCCAGACATTATTCCTATTATTCAGATATCTGGGAACCATCTGCCTTTTTTCACCACACTTTGCTGTAGCACCCTTATCTTCAGTGATCTCTTCATGAAGGAGAATATTGAGCCAGGTCATGTTATAAAAAATGGCTGTTCTTAGATTGGGGGTAGAGTTTAGTGGGAAGCCAGAATTCATCTGCTTGTTTCTGAGTTACAGAAGACTCTAGTTTACTTTGGTGGTCACAGTATGACAAAAGCCAAAACTAACAAGAATAGCAACAGCAAAAACAAAGAAAAGAAAAACATCATCAGTGGGTGCTCACCTTCCTGACACAACCACTGGAGACTAACGTGTGCATAAGCAATTGTGGTGAAGAAAGCTAATGGTGCCCGGCTATTAAAAGACATAGTGTCTACAGTCTTAAAAGCTTGAAGATAAACAAGTGGCCATCTAGCTGAGAAGCAACAAAGCTCACATGGAAGAAACACACCAGCCTGTGTGACCACGAGCTGTCAAAGGGATCATCAAGGAACATAAAATCATATCATTGAACATGGGGGTGAATGCAGAGTGGAGACTCAAAGCCCAAAGGTAGCTAACCGGACACCCCTTGCTGAGGGGCTGTGGGGAGGAGATGAACCAGGCAGAGTGCAGGGTAGCAATGATGAAACATATAACTTTCCTCTAGTTCTTAAATACCTCCTCTCCCCCACTATCATGATCCCAATACTACCTTGCAAATCTGGCTAGACCAGAGGATGTACATTGGTACAGATAGCAACTGGAAACACAAGGAATCCAGGACAGATGATGAGAACCAGTGATGAGAGCGGCGATGCCTGGAGGGTGGAGAGAATGTGGGGTAGAAAGGGGGAATTCATTACAGGAATCTACACATAGCCTCATCCCTGGGGGAGGGACAGCAGAGAAGAGGGCAGGGGGAGACGTCAGACAGTGTAATACACGACAAACCAATAATAATATATGAATGATGAAGGGTTCACGAGGTGGGGGGAAGTGGGGAGGGAGGGGGAAAATGAGCAGCAGATATTGAGGGCTTAAGTAGAAGGCAAATGTTTTCAGTCTGATGATGGCAACAAATGCACATATGTTTTTGACACAATGGATATATGTATGGATTGTGATAAGAATTTTATGAGCCCCCAATAAAATGATTAAAAGAGAAAGAAAGAAAAATGTCATTTTATTTCTTATAAAAAAGATCTGAAGCAAATAATATGTTTAGGGGATTTAATGAAACTCGGTGATGGGACTATAAATATAAATGTTTTTATATTCTCTATTCTTGTCCATAAATTTTGAATGTATTTCACAAAAATAATTTTACAAATTCATACAAATCAAAAAAGGAAAAAATAGAACCATGAGCAGAAGATGAAATCTACATTCAATAAAAATTGAGCTATTTAATTTATTCAACTCTCCAGTAATAAGGAAAATATAAGTTAAACAATGTTGTTAAACAATATTGTCATTGTTAGGTGTTATTGAGTCTGTTCCAACTAATTTTGTTCATGAAACGTGAGTCTTGAGTAAGCCAATTCATGAGACAAAGACAAAAGGGCTGTCAAGAGTGGGTACTTATTGAATACTAGCACCAAGGAGACTGAGTGGACCTGGTTCAACAAAATCTACCGCCCTGAGCAATAGATTAAGGGGTGCTTGATTGGCAAAGCATCTGGGAGATGATCTTCTAGAATCTAGAGCAATCTGGCTTGAGATAGGCCCAAGGCCATCTGGTTCTTAGACTGTTCTCTTTGGAAGGGCACATCCACATTCCAACTTCTGGTGTTCTTAGAGAGTTTAGTCCTTCACACAAAGATGGGATACGAAGGTGGGTTAATTTCTACTGTTTAACGAGAAACAGTAAAGGTTTGTTAATTTATCATGAATTGTAATAGAATTGCAAGATGGAAACAGGACAGCAAAGTATATGAGGTTAGACACCCGAGGTCTGTGCAGCATCAGCATAAACCCAGTGTACCACAGAATGAAAAGATAAGAGTCCTGTGCCTCCTCACAATTAATAATGAGATATAATATTCCATTCAAAGATTGGCAACTTTTTAAAAATCCAACAGTATTAAATGGATAAGAACCTCAAACAACTGGAACTCATTTAGTCTGCCCCAGGGAATATAGGTTATCACACATGTAATCATTGGTGCCATTTACCCTTTTGGTGACTGATGGGACATCTATCACCTGCCAATATGTTCAGTTTGTTAGATTTCTCGGGACGCTTCTATTCCACTTGTAATACATGCTCCCCTTTGGTGGTGACCTTTATAACTGCATGACTATAAATAAGCATCACTCTACCAAACTACCACCAAAGTCACTTGGAATATATGGAGCTTTAAAAAGTTCATGAAGCATCTATGATAGGTTTATTGGTTTCGCCCTGTCTGGAGGAAAGAAGGATGATGAAAATTGAAAGACATATGAAAACAATTAGTCTAATGGACTAATGAACCACATAAGCATCAGTCTTTTCAACTTTGAGACCAGAAGAATTAGATGGTGCCCAGCTACAACTCCTAACTAATCTGAATGGGATCCTATGAGCAAGTCTTTGATAGAGTGGTAGAAAAAAAGGAGATCAAAGCTCAAAAGTATACATCAGGCTTACTGGTCATATAGAAACTAATAGGGCCCCAGAGACCGTGCTCCGTATGCATGGTTCAGTCCTAGAAATCAACTCACCCCCATGGCTCAATTTTTCACCAAAAAATAGATAGATCTATAAGGAGAATAATAACACTAATGAGATATGCACACCTTAGAATAATGAACCATTTAATATCAAAAGGGCAGCATTTACTCAAGGACAAATTTCAGAAGGGATAGGGGAAAAAGGCAGAAGGGAAACAGAGGAAGGAAGTGGGATAAGCAATGTTATGTTGACAGATTTCAATGAATGAGATTAAACAGAATGTTTATGGATTGTTGAATATAAAATTCTGTAATCTTTTACCTAATTCCTAATTAAAAGTTCATGGAAATGGAATTAAAAGATAATGGATTGTTGCCGCATATCTTTTGAGGCCCCTTCCTAGGCATCCCACATAACAGAATCAAAATCCATATTACCTACAAAAATTGTTTGTTTCCTTAACCTCAACATTCCTTCCATTACTGAAAAGGCCTCTCATTCAGGTCAGTTATCAGGTCAGTTCCCATTCTGATCTTATAAACAGAGTAGAACTCCCACTGTGGGTTTCCAAGACTGTAAATCCTGACAACCGTGGAAAGCCTCATTTTTGTGCTATGAAGTGAGACAGAATTTCTGAAAACACACAGTCTCAACAACAATTCAAAGCAGAAAATAACTCGGCCACGAAAGGTTTAAAGCTAATTCTAGATGTGGTAACTTTCCTGGAGCCAACAGTGCAACCCCTGGAAACTGTTTTGTGCAGATAGTATTCTAACAACTTATTTTATTCCCCACTCACGTCTATCACCAAATATAATCAGAAGCAATTTGACTTTACATGACAGGGACAATAGCATACTTTCACAGTTTTACCTCAAGCCATGTCAATACTACTGCTCTTTGTCATAATCTAAAGAGAGATTAATTGTTTTTATATCTTACAGAGCAACATATGGGCCCATAACATTACACTAATTGTACCTGGTAAGCAAGAATACTCATAGATCCATAGAATGACATATGTATACTAAAGAATAGAAGATATATCCGTTAGCCGTTCAAGGACCTGCGCCATTAGTGAAGTTCCAAGAGTCTAAGGAGCCCTAGTGACACCGTGGGCTAGTTACTGGGCTACTAACGACATGGTTGGTGGTTCAAACCCACCATGCATTCCATGGGAGAAAGATGAGGCTAGCTGTGCCTCTGAAGATTTGCAGGCTCATAAATTCTGTGTAGAGTGTCTGTGAGTTGGTATCACCTCAATGACAATAGGTCAATGATGTGGTTCTTGTAAATATAGCTTTTCTAAAGTGAAAGGCAATGATTGTGTTTGTATTTCCTCTCCAATGATGACTTTGTAACGTTTAGTTCCTGCTCTAACTATATAAAAATGTGTTTTTTTTCTCCTTGTCCAGCAGAGCAGTCATTTTCACCCTTTGAGTTTCCATCCCTTCTCTGTCCAAACCATCTCTCTCAATTAATAAGCCTCTATTGCCTTTCCTTTCAGACTCTGTAATGTTGCTCAACGACATGGCCACACAGTCAAAGGAATGACTCCTTCCTGGCACAAGATGTGTCTACCCAAGGGTGGCTACTCTCTGGAACTCTTTCCTAATGACTCCAAGTTGGCATAATGGGAAGACTAGGAAACAGTTCCCTCTTACTTCTGCCTTATTTTTCTCCTGCCCACACCGCAACAAAATGTTACCATGAACCATCTTTTTGACAGGCATGAAAAGTCAGGAGTCAGGGAAGTCATGAGCGAATGCTGACCATCAGAAAGAAATGCTAAGATTGTGGTCCATCTAAAAACACCTCTCCATTTCTTCCATCTCTGATGGTGAGAAATTGCTTCCAAAGTAAGTATTTCTCACCCAGAGACTGATGGCTGAAGAGGCTGTGCAAAGAGCATAGTAAATATTTGGTGATGTGTGTTGCCAGGAATGGGTGTGGAGAAGGGAATGTGCAGAAAGCAAGATAAAGGCCTGGGAAGCTGGAGCATTCTATTTGTTGAATTACTTGTGCCAAAGGAGCAAGCTGTCAAATAGCTGCCTGTGGAAAACACGGTTATGTTGGTGCCGTTGTGAGGGTTCCAGGTTCCCCTGGAGAAGTCAGCACACTTGGGGAGCAAGGAGGGAGGGTGGCTGCAGCATGTCAGCAGTCAGCGCTAGGGGAGGGGAGGTGACAGCGCCTGCCCACACGTGTGGCGGTGCCCTTTATGTGGGGAGCTGTTCTGGGACAGAGATGTTGCAGTGGGTTGTCAGAGGCAGCATAATGATTGGTAGCTCCTTAACCACACAGTTATCAGTGTTGTTGTTATTGTGGTTTAGAACTTGGCAGCTCTCCCCTCCCTCCACTGTGCTGCTCCCTGGTTGCTGGCTCCAGACAGCTCTCCTGCTAGTCTTCCTACTAGCTAGAATTAAGTGAGAGCCCAGAATTCATCTGCTGATTCACAGGATATGCATGACTCAGGTTTACTTTTATAGTCATATTATGACAAAATCAAAATCCCTTAGGAACAACTACACCAACAACAGCAACAAACTAACCAGCACACAAGCAAACCAAAAAAAAAGAAAAAAGCAAACCAAAGCAAACAAAGAAAAGTCAGGAAAACAAAACCCCATAAAAACCAAAAAGTAAAACACTGTCAATCATTCACCTGGTGAATGAGGTGATTGCACTGATGACATCAACAATGTTTTCAATGGCACAGCAATGTGGACACTGTCAGCATGAGGAGTCTACGCGAGCCCATTTCCAACCCATGAGTTGTTGCCCTATGCATTTTGATCTGTTTACCCTAAGCATGGGGATTGGTGCCAGGGGAAACTTCCTGGATCAATTCTCTCAAGAGCAGATCCCTACCCAACAGATCAAAACCTGGCATATCATTGCAAAGGGCGCATAATATATGGTGATTCTGAGTCCCTTTCCATTGGACACCCACCACTTCCACAGCCCTGGGGCAGCTACTATCTGGTTCTTCTCCAAACCACATACCCCAGTCCTCAGTCCAAGGGTGCAGGCAGCTTTGAGGAGGGGCTCAGTTCATTCAGCAGTGCCTCTATGTTAAGTCCTTCTGGTGGAGCCTCAGAAGACCCAATTATTTTTTGTTATGAATTTTGTTGTCATTATTGAATCCATGTGTTTCCAGTAATGGAAGACATTTTGAATGAAATGAGAAAAATTTCCATTAGATGGAATTTAATAAAATTAGTGGGCACATATTACCAATAGGTCTCTAGAGCTAGAGGTGGCTCCCATCAGATGGCAGCACACACTAATGTGGGATAGCAAATGCCCATCAGAGCCCTGAGGCAGAAAATGTATGTCCCATGAATCACAAAAGGGTGCTGAGTCTGTTCAGGTGGTTAAAAACTGGAAATAGCAATTATGGCTACACAGCATTATGAATACAATGCATTGAATTGTACAAATACAAGATGGTTAAGATTACAAACTTTTTGTTGTATGTGTTTTATCACAATAAAAGTGTTTTTGAAAAATGGCTAATGAAGCACCCAACCTCAGGTCTGCATTCAAAACAAAGGGGAAGAAAAGAGCATGGTGGTGTCAGTTAACTTTCTATCTGTAAAGCAAATGCTTTCCCAGAAGATTTGTCATTAGAAATCTGCTTGTACGTCACTGGCCATGCTTGGGTCTTGTGGCCAGCTGTCCGTAGGAAAGCGGTAAATTTGTAGATAGATTGTCATCCACTATCTGAACTCATGACTGTATCCACAACATTGCAAGGAAAAGGAGGAAATCCATAAGCATTGACTCGGTAACCAATAATGCTTGCAACAATGGTTTCAGCTCTGACCAGCAGGAAGAAGGGCCCAAAGCAGCACAGGCTGCAGAGGGATGTTGCCTAGCAACTTGGGAGACTTTATTGCAAACTCATCCAATCCAGAAATCCGCAGCCCTAATTTGAGAAGAGAAAAAGGACACAGTCCAAGTCTAACATCCCCTCTGCCCCCAGTTTTCTTCTTCCCCAACCCTCTGAATTCTAGAGTTGAGTCCAGTGCGAGCTGGCAGGACCTTCATCCCTAGATGTGCAAGGACTTGAGTCCTCAGGACACTGTGCCATTTGGTGGAGGTTGAGGGTAGAGGATATGCCAGAGACAGATGGGGGAACAGATTTTCAGTTACAAGGGTGGGTGGGTTCCAAACATGCTGGGAAAGACATCCCTACACCTCAAGCCCTGGAATTCCAGCCAACATACAATTCAACTTAACTGCTTCCATCATGGCTGGACATCAGAATCTTCCTCCCACTCGCTTTCCCTTTCACAGGCAAATCCTCTGGCTAAACCGCCTGGTAGGGAGGAGGCCTGAAACAGCCAGGCTAGGACTGGGCTGGCCTGGGACTGATTGCACTGTTGTTTCAGAGTGGCCTGTACCACCCAAATCCATTAGTCCTTGTCCAGCCCCTTCCTCTTCTACTTCAGTCAACAGGAGCTCCGTAGCAGCTGTTGTTTTCTCAAACATGCCCGCCTCTCCCACAGGTCATGCTACCAGTTCTGGGGTCCTGACAAGTTGAGGGAGATTGGCGATCAAAAGAGTGACACACTATCCCTCCTAGATGATCCCCCAAACTCTTCCCAGCTAATTACAAAGCCCACACTCTTCCTCCGCCGTGAATTCAAGCAACCAGTTACTCTGGAAATTCTCTTATTTGTGTTTAGGGTATGTTTCTTCTTCCCAGGGACATTGGGGACAGTAGCCACTTGTTGTCTTAGCTTGAAACAAGCAATGGAAAGTTTAGGGAGAGTCCGTTATAAAGGAGGAGTCAGAGGGAAGGTTTCTCCCAAGTCTGTAGATAAATGCATTACATATGGGTGTTGTTCAAATATGTTGTCTGTTTCGTGCAGGATGGCAAGCTATACCAATAGGCAGGCAGACAGAGATGTAATGTGGGCATCTTGGTTAGAGTAATGGCCTCTGTGTGTGTGCCCATAGCACACGACCTCTGCATTTCCCTGCTCAGGTTGTTGATAAAGTCTGTGTGATTATTTCCACTCATTGTATCTGCTGATTAAGGGTTTCTGCATGTTGAGAGAAATGCACATTTCAGTGACACTGGGCTAAATCCTATCTGGATGTGTGGGGCCTGGGAGCTTTTGTGTTTACAAGTCCATCTTGGCTTGTGTTGTGTACCCAGGGGTGCTACAGCAGGAGTGGTGAGGGGACTTTTCTTTAACTCATCTCATGAAGCAGGTCTTGGCTGACTGAGGGGGGGGGGGAAGTTAGAGGGAGCCATATTTGCGACTCTACCTAGACTGTGGAAGTGTGGGGAGGTGGGTGCGGGGTAAGTGGTTTTCTATACTAGTCTCTGGGTGGGAAAGGGTGGCATGCCACATGTGTAATGAGGATGTTGGGGGCTTCCTTCTGCCTGCTACAGCAGGCAGACTCTGACTAGCATCCTGCTGTTTAGCAAGGCAAGGGGATTGAGTTTGGGATGTTGGGGTGTGTAGGAGGGAGGGATGGAAGTGTGTAGGTGGCCTCAATCTGGTACTCCAAAGAGCTAAGCAAACTGAGCCTAAAGAGGGAGTGGTCCTCCATCCAGTTTTCCACGCCCACCTGGGCAAAGGCTTCTCCTGATTGGGTCCTGGGTCATGGGGCTCTGGTAAGGAGAGAGGGGGGAGGGGGAGGGGAGAGGGAGAGGGAGAGGGAGAGAGAGAGCTGAGTGAGTGTGGGAGAGAGTACCCCTGAAGAGAGCTGCTGGATCCCAGAACCACAGAGTCCCCACCCAGCCTCAAACAGACCCCACCCCACCCTGCTCAGACCTTAGCCCCAGCCAAGGACCCCCAACACTAGCAGGGACTGCTGCAGAGGGCCGGGAATGGACACTCAGCTTGATGTGGGGTAAACGGGGCCAAAGGAGCTCCTGGAGGGCAAGTGAGTGATGGAAGTGGGTATAGAAGCCTAGGAGTGAGGAGAGATCCCTGCAGAGACTTGGGTGGTTTGTGGTGGAAGGCTGCCGCCTACCTAGGAAGCCCCACGGGGAAAGCCGCCCTACCCTGTGAGAGGATCTGAGCGTCACCCGCCCCCACATCTCAGCGCCTCCCCAGACTAGCTTGGGCTGAGAACTCGGCAACCTGCTACATAATCCAGGGTCTATTCCAAAGGTTCTAACTCCAGCAGTAAAGCTGCAGGTTAGAGGAGAAGAGAACTTCCCTCAACCAGAGGATGCAAAGGGTCACGTAGAGAAGCTGGGGCAATTCGTTTCCCCTAGCTTTCAGCCCCCACCCCAATTCCCCATCTCACAGCTGCCACTGTCGGTGGGCGGGCAGATTGAGCTCACCACCCTCTGACAATTGCCTGTACAACGCGGAATGGGACAATCAGTTCATATTGGCTAGCTTAGTTGTGATGCTTGGCAGCAAGCAGTAGTCCATATGGTCCTGGGAAGGTGTAGCCCCACCACCGACCCCACCCATGCCTTCTTGCTCTGTAGCTGACTGGGTGAAGTGACCTGGGAGAGCCCTGCTGGTGAGAGAAGGAAGTGACATTAATTTGTCACCCCCACAGGGGAATTTGGAGGCAGCAAGTACCTCATTGGAAAGTAGGTTGCTCCTTCGGTGACTTGCTATGAAAGCGCCTGACACAAGAGCTGGGTATGGTGATGAGTACAATAAATACATATTTGTATATGTATAAATAGATATGTGAATAATAAAGTACATATTAAAGCACGTGTTTATAAACATAATTGCATTATTTAAGTATCTTTACTTTTAACTTCAAAGTATGGAACATAACACAGAGTAGAACTGCCCCCCGTGTGTTTCTGAAACTGTAACTCTCTATGGCAAAAAAAAGCCTCATCTTTCTTCCACTGAATACATGGTGGTTTGGAACTGCTGACCTTGCTGTTACCAGTCAAAAGTGTTGAGTCAGAATCAACTAGAAGACAGTGAGTTTGGAGTTGTTTTACAAGTATGGGAGGGAGGAGGCCTGGTGGCATTGTGGGATAAGCTTTGGGCTGCAAACTGAAATGTCGGTGGTTCAAATCCACCAGTCACCTCCAGGAAGAATGATGAGGCTGTCTGCTTCTGTAAAGATCTACAGTTTTCAAATCTCAGAAACCCTAGGATTGTTATGAATCTGAATTGACTTAATGGTAGTGCTTTCTGGTTTATGTTTGTTTGTTTTAAATATGGAAAACATGACTTGAAATCCCATATTTACAGTCATTCAGTCAACTTAGCTAATAAGCTAATAATATATGTTGTATATTATATTATAATATATATATATCCAAATTTGTCAGCTTCCCACCCTCCACCTATTGTGCACTAAAGAAAACCAAACAAAAGTGTTGGGTTGAAGGAAGGACACCCTAGTAAAAAAAAATTTTTTTTAAAGGAAGGATACCCTAGTATAACAGTTGATAATTCATGAATGCTTGCCATGGGATTAAAAAAAAAAAACCCCAACAGTGATCTCATAGAACTCACACACACTCCAGGTATAAGAGTAGAACTGTGTTGTTCAGAGCTGTTAAATGCTAATTTTTCAAAGTAGATCACCAGGCCTTTCTTCTGAGTCACCTCTGGGTTGACTTGAACCACCAACCTTTTGGTTGACAGCTGAGCACATTAATCATTTGCATCACCTAGTACTTTATATGTATTATTTCCTCATGTTACCAATGTGCAAACTGATTATTTGTCCAAGGAAGCAGAATTTAAACTTGCCCTATCTGATTCAAATAGTTGTACTTTAAACTCTGGTCTAAATGTTTATTGATTTTCTCTCATAAAGCAAGTATTATGCTCATACCAACTGGAAGAGAAATAATGAGAATGCCAATATATTGTGAAAAGTATAACTAATGTCATTGAGTAATTTACGTAGAACTTGTTAAATGGGAAACTTTTACCCAAAACAAAATATTCTT
Organism: Tenrec ecaudatus; assembly: GCF_050624435.1. Lineage (NCBI taxonomy): Eukaryota > Metazoa > Chordata > Mammalia > Afrosoricida > Tenrecidae > Tenrec > Tenrec ecaudatus. The sequence continues at coordinate 70,496,686 of NC_134541.1, read as the reverse complement.
TAAAAATATGCTCATAATAGAAAACGTTTTAATTAGGCAGACTTATAAAAAAGAAAATTGGCAGCCATGTACTATCCTACCGTCTGTAGAAAAGCCTCTGTGGCATATCACCTTCCATCTTTTCCTTCTGTGTTACACATCTGGAAGGAACTGGTTGTTCGATGAAGAATGGGCTCTTAAGGTGTCTCGGCTCCACTGAGGAGGAGGCTCTCCTCTGCAGTGTTTCATAACGCAGAGAAAATAAAAGGATCATGGTTTCTGGAATTTGGGTGAGGCAGTGCGGATGATGGAGAAGAGAAGGCAGGAACCATAGTCAATGGAAAGACTGGAGAGAACCCAGAAGCCCAGGAAGGGATGTTACACGGCACCTCTAGTGTTGGGTCAGATTTTTCTCTTACAAGCCCAGGAAGCACATTAAGAGGCCGGTAGATAGAGTTGAGATAAGTGTTGTCTGAAGAAAGGGTCGGCTGCCCATGTAAATGGTACACAGGAGTCTAATGACACAATTATTCCTAGGGCCCCTGCTACAGTGTGCTCTGCACATGAGCACGTTCTCCTTTCATCTTGTCTCAGGTCTGAAGGGCTTAATGACTTAGCAGAAGAGACACCCATTGTGAGCCTGAACAATAGGTGAGGGGTGACAGGACACAGAGGGAACCATCAATTCTGTAAGACAGTGGTTCTCAACCTTCCTCATCTTGCGACCCTTTAATACAGATCCTCATGTTGCTGTGACCCTCCAACCATAAATTATTTTTGTTGCAACTTCCTAACTGCCATTTTGCTGTAATTTCACGTTGAGAACCTCTGCTATAAGGGTTGTGCTCAAGGATACCCTCAGTGCTGTAAAGTAGCGAAGATGATAAGCATGCGTTGGAGGCTGAAGGCAGGTCCCTCTTCGTACTTCATTCTGGAACTCTCCTCCCTGACCAAATGGCCTAAAAATAGCTTTAAAACAATAAAAAATTTATGGCCATGGAGTCTGTTCCAACTCATAAGTGACCCGATAGATCAGAGTAAAACTGCCCAATAAGATTTCTAAGGCTGTAAATCTTCTCCCACAGAAGAGCGGGAGGGTTTGAACGGCCTATCTTTTGGTTAACACCACAGTATCTCACCACTGCCCCACCAGGACTCCTGATTTACACAGCCACATATTGATATGACTTCGCTGCATTCACCTAATATGAAAAGACAAAGAAAGCCTTTGGGAGCGTTTTCTTTGCACAGTCTAGTTGACGGGGTCCAAATGAATTCACAGACTAATGATCTTCCGTGAGGCAGTGAATAATAACACAAACTTCTTTTTTTATTAACTTTTTAATTAAAAGATCACTTTATCAGGGGCTCTGACAGCTCTTATAACAATCAATACACCAGTTGTCTCAAGCATATTTGTACATATGTTGCTATCATTAATTTCTTTTTAAAAATCATTTTCTGAGGCTCATACAACGCTTATCACAATCCATATATACATCAATTGTGTAAAGCACACTTACACATTCATCGCCCTCATCATTCTCAAAATTCACCTTCCACTTGGGTTCCTGGAATCAGATCCTCATTTTCCTTTTTTCCTTCCCCCTACCTCATTGCTCCCCACTCCCTGGTGAACCCTTAATAATTTATAAATTATTATTTTATTTTATCTTACACTTTCCAGCATCTCCCTTCACCCACTTTTCTCTTGCCCTTCACCCAGAGAGGAGGTTATATGTAGATCCCCCAGATCAGTTCCCCTTTCTACCCCCACTTCCCTCCTGGTATCACCACTCTCACTGTTGGTCCTGAGTGGTTCATCTGTCCTAGATTCCCTGTTTCCAGATCCCATCTGTACCGCTGTGCATCCTCTGGTCTAACCAGGTGTGCAAGGTAGAATTGGGATCATGATAGTTGGGGGGAGGAAGCCTTTAAGAACTAGAGGAAGGTTGTGAGTTTCATTATTGCTACCCTGAACCCTGAGTGACTCATCTCCTCCCCACTACCCCTCTGCAAGGGATGTCCAGTTGTCTACAGATGGGCGTTGGGTTCTTTACAAAATGTCCCTGAGGGTCAGTTTCCTGATATTTTAAACAGGGATTATATGAGGTTATTGTCAACACAGGGCCTAATATATAAAATGGTTATTGGTAGCTATTAGGATTTGTGAGCTGAAGGAGACCTTATTCATCTATGCCAAATTCTAGTAGTTGCTAAAGAAATTGAGACTCTTAGAGATGAAGTGACATGCCCCACTGAGAACAGAATCCAAGTTTCCTACCTTGTCAACCAGTTTGTTTTCCATCACCACTCCATTTCCCAAATGCCTCCCTGTTAATAAAAAACCTCACATGTAACATCAAATCTTGACTTTGGAAATCATCAACCCCAAGCCCAGCCCATGACCAAGGAGCCCCTTCAGGCTTCCTTTTACTCCCCCTCCTGCTCTGTCTATAAACAGGCCACCGACCAACACTGCCTTGAGAATTCAGCCAGAGAGAGAGATCTAGTTCCAGGGAAGAGTAGCAAGTTAGGGGTAGGTAGCTTTGCCTGTTGTTAGGAATATTGGATGTGTAATGGGTTACTAGCTGGGCTACTAACCATAAGGTGCAAAACCAATGAGAGAAAGATTGGACTTTCTGCTTCCACACAGAGTTACAGCCTCAGAAACACACACGGGCAGTTCTACTCTACTCTATAAGGTCACTATGAGTCAGTATCTAGGTGCTAGTCCAGGTAGACTAGAGAAACAAATTCATAGACACTCGTGTATTAGACAGAGCTTTGTACACAAGAGCAATTGAATATTGAGAAAACATCCCAGCCCAGTCCAGATGAAGTCCAGAAGTCTGGTATTATCCCATATGTCTGATACCAATCTATAAATTCTTCTTCAGACTCACACAACACGTACAATGATGCCAAATGCAGGATGATCCCAGGCCCGTAGGTGGAAAATCTTGTGGATCCACCTGGCTTCTCCAACTCCATGTCTCTGGCTGCCATCAGCCTGTCTCCATGTGGCTTGTTGACAAGAATGTCTCACAGGGTCTATGCGTGTGTCCCACCTCAAGCGAGCTATTTATCTTCTTAGTGCCTCCAAGTGAGGTCATCAAGCTGCCACCTGATTGATGGGCTAAACTCCACCCCTTCATTCTTTTTTTTTCTTAATCATTTTATTGGGGGCTCGTACACCTCTTTTTAAAAAAAATGTTTTATTAGGGGTTCATACAACTTTTATCACAATCCATACTTCCATCCATTGTGTCAAGCACATTTGTTGCCCTCATCATTCTCAAAACATTTTTTAAAACATTTTATTAGGTACTCAAACAACTCTTATCACAATCCATACATAAATCAATTGTGTAAAGCACATCTGTACATTCTTTACCCTCATCATTTTCAAAGCATTTGCTCTCCACTTAAGCCCTTTGCATCAGGTCCTCTTTTTTTCCCCTCTGTCCCCGCTCCCCCCTCCCTTATAATAATTTATAAATTATTATTTTGTCATATCTTGCCCTATCGTACGTCTCCCTTCACCCCCTTTCTGTTGTCCATCCCCCAGGGAGGAGATCACATGTAGATCCTTGTAATCGGTTCCCTCTTTCCAACCCACTTTCTCTCTACCTTCCTAGTATTGCCCCTCACACCCCTGGTCCAGAAGGTATCATCTGCCCTGAATTCCCTGTGCCTCCAGCTCCTATCTGCACCAATGTACATCCTCTGCTCTATCCAGACTTGCAAGGTAGAATTCGGATCATGATAGTTGGGGGAGAGGAAGCATTTAGGAACTGGAGGAAAGCTGTATTCTTCATCCCACCCCTTCATTCTTAATCCTGTCAAATAGACAACAGTCATTCTGGATCCCCCTTGGGTCGGTGATGACACCAGTTTAGTATTATTATTTAAAAGAATCATGATGTTCTTTTATTTATTAACTAATTTGTGTCAGAAACTACACATATTATTCGGTTTATTCTTTGCCATAACCCAAAGAGATCAGTATTGTGAAGAAGCGGGGACAGAATGACATTGCAAAGCTAGCCAGTGGTGGAGCCTTGGTTCATTTTCTTGACTGCATTTTCTAATCCATTAGAGTGGTTCTGAGCTGCCCCTTAGTTGACCCAGCTCATGGTGACCCCATGCAAAGCTAGAGCCGACTGTTGTAATCCACAGATCAGCTGAGTTTTCAAACGTCAATTACCAGGTCTCTCTGCATAGTCTCATAGTCCGGAAGCTCTGCTGAAACTTACCATATATACTCGCGTATAAGCCGAGTATTGTAGCACATTTTTAATGCAGCTCTTGTGGTAAAGTTAGGTGCTTCAGTTAATATTTGGGTTGGCTTATACTCGAGGTATGTACGGTATTCAACATCATAGCTGAAACCTTCCCTGGCAAACCAATGATGGCTGCATTGGGTTGCCTTAGCCCAGAATTAAGGAGGGGACTCAAAGCCCACTCTTGCGTATGGAAAACAAGCATGCCGCCCCTGCACCACCAGTGCCCCTGATCCTATAGAGTTGTTGTTAGGTGTTGTCTCATTAGTTCCAGCTCACAGCAACCTGTGTACAACAAAACAAATCATTGCCTGGTGCTGTACCATCCTACAGTATAAAGGTCAAAAATATACTTTGGGCTCAGACATACAAGGGTTTGAATCCTAAGTCTAGAACCAGGTAGGGTTCTAAACATTCTAACGTTTAGAATGTAAACCTTAGTTTCATTATTGGTAAAGAAGAGTAACAATTAGCAATCACGCTGTAGCTTTGTTGTGCAAATAAAATAATGCTTATAAAGGGCTGTGTTACTGAGAGTGGAATAAGGTAAGTGCTGAAGAGGCGGCTATTGTCAGACTTCCTTTAATAATCTTTGCATAACCTTTGCATCATGCAAAGGGCCTCTTGATCTGTCTTTACCAAACGTTCCTTTGTCCTTCTTTAGAGTGAAATGTTTTCTCTGACACTTCTCCTAGATTACTTCCTTTTCTGTTTTCCCTTCGTCCGGGAGATCAATGGAAAAGAGAGGCAGCCAAAAATCTGTTTTTAGCCTTCTATCCCAATAACTACCCTGATTCCAATGCAGGAAGGGACTTCCCTGCTAACTCTTCTCCACCACCTTCCAAGGAACCCCTGTCCATTCTTCAAACCCACCATCCAGTCAGCTCCAAAGTTCCCCTGAAAAGGGGGGGGGGCATCGTTCACTCAGGACTATCTGGTGTGCTTGTGCCCCACCCACCCCACTGTGCACTTTCTTTCCTGACCTGGGAGTACAACTGGGAGTACAACTGGCCCTGCCTGCCACCATCCAGAGATACTTAACTTGCACTGCCCTTCGTGGGGACTGGTGCTCTTGTGTTTCCAGGGCCCCAGGTAAGGTGGAGCTCGGAAGACCCAGCACCCAGCACCTGCTGACAGTGAACCTTAACCCCACCCCCCAGGGAGCAGGGATGACTAAGGGCGGACTGGTGGGGCAGAGTGGATGTGAGAGCAGAGAAGAGGGAGAGAGGTGGAAAACCCAAGGAGGTTAAGGTGGGTGATGGGTGGGGGGGGGCGGGTGGTGGTGATGGGGAGACTGCAGACGCTGTGGTTTCCAATCGCAGCTCACCTGCTTTTCTCTCTAATTCTCCCTTTCTGCGTACCGGGACTAAAGAAGAACTGATTATTTTCTAAGGTAAAAGTATAACCCCGAAGTGGCAGGGTAGAACATTGCATGGGAGAAAAGCCTCCCATCCCGCAGCCCGTTCCCTTGGCTCACCCTGGCTTCCTTCCTCTCAGCTTGGGGGGAAAATGTACCCCTCCCCTGAAGGTGCCATGATGAACCTAGTCGCCTGAGGAGGTGACGGGGCATGATGCCTGGCTTTACCAAGACGCACCACCATCCCCATCTGGCTGTACAAACCCACCCGAAGGCCACAAACACACTGCAGTGTACACATGTACCTGCCACACAGCTCGGTGCAGCTCAGTGACTGTGGGTAGGGAGTTCTGGGTGACTGGGGCCCGCAGACACTCCCCTCTTTGGTGTCCTGCCTTAAGAAGGGAAATGGGGACGGGGCTCGAAGAGGAGGTACCTGGAGAGGGCAGGTTCTCAAGACCTGTCTCCTCAATTTCTGAGGAGAGATGGATGCTGTGCCCATTCGCCTTAACAGGCTGCAAGATAAACAAGGGGCCATCTAACTGAGAAACAACAAAGCCCACATGGAAGGACACCAGCCTGTGAGATGACAAAGCATCAAAGGAATCATATCATTCATCAAAGACCAAAAAAATAAAAAATCATAGCATTGTGAATGAGGGGGAGTGCAGAGTGGGGACCCAGGGCCCATATGGGGGAAATTGGACATCCCCTTGCAGAAGGGCTGTGGGGAGGTGACGAGCCAGTCAGAGTGCAGTGTAGCAATAATGAAATGTACAAATTTCCTCTAGTTCTTTAAAAAAATCTTTTATTTATTTTTAATTTTTTTATTTTTTCCTCCTCTAGTTCTTAAATGCTTCCTCCCCCCACTATCATGATCCTAATTCTACACTACATATCCAGCTGGACCGGAGGATGTACACGGGCACAGATAGGAACTGGAAATCCAGGAAATCCAGGACAGATGAGCCCCTCAGGATCAGTGGTGAGAGTGGCTATATCGGGAGGGTCGAGGGAAGGTGAGGGAGAAAGGGGTAACATATGACAAGGTCAACATATAACCTCCTCCCTGGGGGACAGACAGCAGAGAAGTGGGTGAGAGAGACGTCGGATAGCGTAAGATATGATAAGAAAAATTCATAAATTATCAAGGGTTCAGAGGAAGGGGGAGCGGGGAGGGAGGAGAAAAATGAGCTGATACCAAGGGCTCAAATAGAAAGCAGGTGTTTTGAGAATGATGATGGCAACATATGTACGAATGTGCTGGACACAAATGATGTATGTACGGGTTATGAAAAGAGTTGTGTGAGTCCCTAATAAAATGATTTTAAAAAAAAGACTTACCTGCAGCTTTTGTGATACCCTCTTTCCCACCAACTCGACAGCTTCAGAAGCTACCTGTGTCCTGACCAAGACTTTCCAGACAGGCTCCATCTCGGAGTCTCCAAGTCGGAACCCCTTTTTGTTAGCTCTCCTGTTTAGTACCGCCCCTTTTGCCCTGGTTCCCTGCTCTGGGCCCTACTCTCCAGCGCCCCAAGATGCCCTTGGCTCCTTCCCACTCCCCGAGGTCCCTTCACTGGCCCAGGGTGCTTTCCCTGTGTGAGTGGCACCCCAAGCACTCCCTTACAAAAGGAGCAGCTCCCTGAACAACAACAAAAAACCCTTTGTTCAGTATGCCCCTAAAGGGGGCACCCATTTCTCCGTGCTGTCTCTGCCCAAACCCAGCCTCAAGGATTTTTATCCAGGCCAAGGAGAGAAGAGAGTTTTTATTTTTAATCATAATCCGTACATACATCATTTGTGTCCAGCACACTTGTACATATGTTGTCATCATCATTCTCAAAACATCCACTCTCAACCTGAGCCCCTGGCATCAGCTCCTCATTTTCTCCTCCATCCCCCTCCCCCAGAACCCTTCATAATTTATAATTATTATTTTATCATATCTTACACCATCCGACATCTTCCTCACCCAGTTCTCCGCTGTCCATCCTCCAGGGAGGAGGTTACATGTAGACCTTGTCATCTGTTTCCCATTTCTCCCTCACCCACCCTCCACCTTCCTGATATCGCCACTCTCACCACTGTTCCTGAGGGGCTCATCTGTCCTGGATTCCCCGTATTTCCAGTTCCTATCCATGCCAGTGTATATCTCCAGGTCCAGCTGGTTATGTAAGGTATAATTGGGATCAGGATAGTGTGGGGGAGGAAGCATTCTAGAATCAGAGGAAAATTGTATGTTTCATCATTGCTACACTACACTCTGACTGGTTCATCACATCCCCACAAACCTTCTGCAAGGGGATGGATGTCCAATTTCCCTCAGATGGGCCCTGGGTCCCCACTCTGCATTCCCCCTCATTCACACTGCTATGATTTCTTTTTTTCCTTTTTTTTGTCTTTGATGCCTGATACCTGATCCCTTCAATGACTTGTCATCTCACAGGCTGGTGTGCATTTTCCATGTGGGCTTTGTTGTTTTTCAGTTGGATGCCCCCTTGTTTATCTTCCAGTCTATGGGACCCCAGATTCTATATATTTTGACAAGTGGGCACCATCAAGCTTTCTTCACCGCACTTGCCCTTGCACTCGCTTTGTCTTCAGCGTTTGCTTCTGGGTAGGCTGGTGGGCTTTGTTGTTTCTTAGTTACATGGCTGCCTGATTGTCTTTAAGCCTTTAAGACCCCTGATGCTATATCATTTGATAGCCGGGCACCATCATCTTTGTTCACAACTTTTGCTTATGCACCCACTTTGTCCTCAGTGATCTAATTGGGACAGGCTGTTGTACTTCTTCCATGTGGGTTTTGTTGTCTCTCAGCTAGATGACTGGTTGTTTATCTTCAGGTCTTTAAGACTTCAGGTGCTATATCTTTATATATATATATATATATATATATATATATATATATATATAAAGAGAAATTTATTTCATGAAAATGGCTCACATAGTTGTAGAAGGTAAGTCCAGTTTGGTTTCAAGTCTGTGTGTCAGCTGCTAAGCTAGAGCAGTGATTCTCAACCTTCCTAATGCTGTGACCCTTTAATACAGTTCCTCATGTTGTGGTGACCCCCAACCATAACATTATTTTCGTTGCTACTTTATAACTGTAATTTTGCTACTGTTGTGAACTGGGCAACCCATGTGAAAAGATCATTCAAATCTTTTTGTAGCTGGGCACCATCAGCTTTCTTCACCACATTTTCCTGTGTACCCATTGTTATCAGCAATTGTGCCAGGCAGGTGAGCATCTCAGACGGCTGAATTGTTAGAACAAAGTGTTCTTTCTTGTGTTGAGGGAGTACTTGAGCATGGGCCCACTGTCCATCTGTTTCCTTATTACAAAACCTATAAATATATATACATAGATCTATTCCCCTCTCGTCATACATAAATATATTTACATCTTTGTATGTCTGTATTTAAATCTCTATGATGACCCTTTGCTTCCTAGTTCTTTCCTGTTTCTTTGTACCTTCCTCTTGTCCACTATCATGTTCTGCCTTCATTAGGGTTTTAGGAATTCCTCTCGGTTACATTGCCCTTGATCCAGCCCTGCCAGACCTCCCACACCCTCCTTGAGACTGATTTTTGGATCACTTGTTATTTCCTTGCCCCTGGGCTTGTTAACATCCTCTTTTGTTCCCCCGCCACCCCTACCCCCATGTCTCCCAGAACTGTTATCCCGTTGTTCTCTCTTCTGGCTTGCTTATTCCGCCTATCCCTTCCAGGTAGACATGCTATGTACCATCACAAGATCAAGTACCATGAAGTACCAACAGAAAGTAAAACAATAGCTACAACAACAACACACACACGCATACACACCTAAATGGATGAATAGTTCAGGGTCTGTTTGTTTTCCTTCACAGGTGCTTTCCAGTCAAGACTGATGGGGTGCCATGCCTTGGCACTGCCTCTATCCCTGGGGACTAAATTGCTCTGCTTTCCCCACCTCTCTGCTGCATGCCCCCAGAGGCTGGCTTCAGTGTGGTGAGCTCACGGGGGCACAATTCCCACTGTGTGTCTCTAGTGTTGTTCCCAATGGTGCTATGGGTCAATGAGGAATGCCGTGTCTCATGGTGGGGCCGGCCTTGTAGTCATCTCTGTGCATTGCTGTTCTGAGCAGGAACATTGTCCTCAGAGCTTGGTGAGCCAGGATGTGTGTCACTCTTTTCTTTTTTCCCCCTATGCCGCCTCCTCATTGGCTCCTGTGTGCTCTGACCAGACCAGTCCCTCTTCCCCACTTCTTGAGCTGTAGTGTCAGTGCTGTCCTCTGAAGCGAATTCTTCTAGGGGGAAGGGTGGTGCTGCCCACCTAGTTGGTAATGTGGCCGGCCCCTCAGGCTTGAGAAGAGAGTTTTTATAGTGCCCGAACCCCCCTGTGCTGATTCAAAGAAGTCCCTGTTTCACACCCCAGTTCCACTCCTCCTGTCTGTAATCTGCCCTCCTTTCTACACAAAGCAACCTGTGAGCCAACTCTCCAGCTCTCTGTTTAAGCAAGGCCCAGGGGTGAGGGTGCGTGATGGGGGTGGGGAGAGGCTCACCCCTGGCTCCTGGGGCTGTGGCTGGAAGGTTTTTAATCTTGGTGTGTGCATGTAACCGTGCTGGGCTGGAATGTGAACAATAAAGTGGAATGCCCCAGTGTGCAGAGGGTGCCCAGTGGGAGGGAGTCTGGGTGCAAATAGCCAGTGCTTGGAGCTCAAAATTGTCACCTCTGTCTAGGCCAAAACGCTGGAGTAGGGAGGGATGCTGGGGTGGGAGGTGAGGAGGAAGGGCCCAACCAGGTATAAATTGTGACTCAACCCCCATGCCTACAGTAACAGTTCTCACATTCCACGCCCTTTCCTTCACTTTCTGACTACAGGATTCTTAGAGACCTACAGAATGAAGAGGGAGGCCAAGGTACACAAAGGTTTTTATTATTAACATCCCACCTAATCTCTTCCCTCCTCCCAGAATTAGGTGGGAAGGGAATTCACACTGCCATAGAGAGCTTGGGCCTGGTGGTTAACACAGTGCTGGCAGATGTAGTCCTCTCCTGGAACCCACTGCTAGCATCTTCCTTCGAAGACATCTGCTCAGAAATGCACGGAGCCATGGCATCCTCCCTGATGGACAGAAGCAAATTGTTAGTGAAGGTCAGCTCTGACTCCTCCCTCAGGAGGCGCTGGCCTTTCAGTGTTGCTGTGCTTGAAAATCATCCCTGCCCTTGGTTAGCATGAAGCGTTCAGTGTCCCGTCACTCCCCCAAACCACACACACAGACCCAGATTCTGCTTTAGTCAGGATAGCATGCCAAATGGAAGTGAGAATGTTTGCCAAGCTCCCAGTAATTTCTGCCTAGGCCACTTGAGGACCACACTTGGTGAGTCCATTTGGGTTCCTATATTGCACCCCAGAACTAAGAGCTAAAGTGGATAATGGAGGCTACTTCTATGTCTCCTTTCCATCTGCCACCCACAAAGAAACAAAATTCATTTGAGCTCAGGACAAATTCAGCTCCTTGCATCCATTGCCTGCTACCCGTCCCGGGTTAGCGATGTGTACAAAACAGCAAAGAAAATGGTCTTAAGTGTGAAGAAGGACAGGCAGTCCTGAAGAGAGAGTCTAACGTGTCCCTGTCTGAGAACAAACCCTTTGCCCTTTTACCCTGCTCAACCTACCTTGCCTACATACTCCTGCTGCTGCTGCTGCAACCACACCATCAAACCCCAGGGTTGGGCAGTACTCACTTGCCCTAAACCTTCCTAAAGACCTCTATTTGAGGGTTGAAGGGACCTACTTAATGTGATCCTGTCCTCCCTTTCTGTCCCCCTAGTCCTCTACTTACCGAAGTTCACTACCCCCATATGTTTCCTTGGGTCTCTTCTTCCTTTCCTTCCAGAACCTGATCAGGCAAAATGCAGCAACTGACAGGAATAACACACTCAGGAGCACCCCAGTCAGAGCCCCAGCTACTCGGCCTTTGGAGATGTCTAAGGAAACACAAGACTCTCACTGGCAAGCCCTGCTTGGCCCTTCTTCAAACAGCCCCGCATAGCCCCCCGCCCTCCCCCAATCCAAGCCTGCCAGTTTGGCTTCTGCCCACACTTCCCTACCATTCACAGAGAGAGTCAGTTCACAGAATGCACTGCCCAGCTGGTTGGTGGCCACACAGCGATAGGTGCCAGAAGACGCCAGAGAAAGATTGGTGAGAATGAGTTGGCCAGTCACTTCATCTAGAAAGTGATGAACAAATAGCCCTTTGCTTACTCAGTGAACAAGGAACATCTACTATCTCTAAAGAATACTTCATTTAATTCTTTACAAACTCCTGCCACGAAGCTATTAACCTCATTTTCCTTGTGAGGAAATTTGCTCAGAGAGAGGAAATCATTTTTTGAGGTGACCCAGACACAAAGTGTCAAAGGCAGTGCAAACTCTGAGGTCAATCTCCCCTACCTGCACCACTGTATTTGGGGAGGGTGTGACTGCATTCACATGAAAGGTTAAGAAACTGACAGTGGAGCTGGGAGTGGAGGTGATGGGAGTAAAAGGCTTGAAGGCGAAAAACTGTACACCCCCCCACGCACCCACCCCCCACACACTTGGGTAGTTCTAAACAGACCCAAATATTTCCTAAATCCTTACCTTTGCTTTAGTAGACAGAGCACAATACTGGGAGGAGGAGGGGGGAGATGAGTGGGGCCTGGGTGATAAAGGGGTGTCCTGTGACTGAGACGGGGTGTGGGGGGGCGAGAAAGGGCAGCTGGAATGAGCATCAGCAAGATAAGAGTCAAGGCTAATCACACAAGTATGGTTCCTATAATGATTAAAAATGGCCCATGCTGCAGCCTCGGGTTCCATTCTGGAAAATCTGAAAAGGATTCAGGATCCTAAAAATATAAAACAGATTCCCAAAATCAAACAAGTGGGGATCATCTGAATGCTCCCTGCCCTCCACTCTCCAAGAATGTCCGGTATACATTTAGGCTGAGAAATACTCCCAGATCAACCAGCCACAGAGTGTACAGGAATACAAGACAGGAAAGAGCAAGAAGCCTCAGAAGAGGAAGGGAAAGGATAAAAATGGGTTGTGTTTGTGGACTAAAGGAACCTACTTAATCCAAACGCTTTCTGTACCCTCCAGCTCTCTAGGCTTTCCAAAGTTCACTACCCCCGTTTGTTTCCTTGGGTCTCTTGGGAAATTCTGATAGTTGGGAAATTCTTCCTTCCCCATGATGAGCCAAAATCAGTGTTGATGTATTGAACTGCCCATTGGTCCCCGTCACTGGCTTCTTTCCCCACCAAAGGGGCCCTGGTAGCATAGTGGTTAGGTGTTGGGCGGCTAATCCCAAGGTCAGTAGTTCTAAATCACCAGCTTCTCTGCAGAAGAAAGACAAGGCTTTCTACTTCTATGAAGTGGGTGTGTAGAGTTTAGATGCCCTATTCACCCACATCTTGAGGCCCCTATCCCTTGTTGGCCTGTGTCCTTACCTTGCATCATGCTCCCAGGAGAAAGTGTAGGAGAAGATCCAAGATGCAACCAGCTGTACACAGGCTTGGGTGCCCCCTTGGAAGAGCTGCATTGTAGTGCAACAGAGCCTCCCACAGAGGTTTGGCCACTCTGACTACAGGAGGGGCGACTGGGGGGCACTGCAATGGGAATCATAGAAAGCACCTTAGCTGTCTTCTAACCCAGACTACAGTAGTTGCTGAAATCCCTGTTTCATTAGCCCTACCAAATTGTGCTCCATTTCTGTTCAGACAGGCATCCCTAGGTGACACTAACAGGTCAGGGGTGCAAGTGCAGTCCAGAGAAGCGTCAAATAATGACCTGACAAGATACTCCCCCAAAATCAGTCACTGAAAACCTAAATGAGCATAGTTTTACTCAGATACATATGGAATTTCGCTTAGGATGGCAATGTTAAGATTTGTTGTGGATGTTGTCTTCTAGAATACTGTCTATTTCAAGGAAGTGATTTCCACTTCTGGAAATTCTGATTGTTAGACAATCCTTCCTCGTGTTGAGCCAAAATCTGTGTTAATGTATTATCTGCCTATTGGTCCCCATTCCTGTCCTCTTTGGCCATCAGAGGGGCTCTGGTGGCAGAGTGGTTAGGTGCTGGGCTGCTAATCTCAAGGTCAGCAGTTCAAAACCACCAGCTGCTCCTTAGGAGAAAGAAGAAACTTCCTATTTCGAAAAAGAGTTTTAGTCTTGGAATACCACAGGGGCAGTTCTTCCCTGTCCTACATGGTCACTCTGAGTCAGAAATGACTCATGGCAGAGAGTTGGTTTCTGGGGCCACCAAGAGAGATGAAAATCGGTACTACACACCAGCCCTCCAAATATCTGAATACAGCTGGCATATTACACCTCCTCGCTCACCTCTAAGTGGACTCTAGTTTGGGGTTAGATGGAAGTTTTAAACCCAAAGTTGTAAACGTGATGACAACAAACAGATACGGGGTTCATATTCCTTTATGGCCACACCCCTTTTCTACCATTTATCTTGGTGCTGGACAGAATCTGAGCCATGAATGGAAGGTTCCCTGTGACGCAAGACTTTCTCTCGGAGACCCTTGGATCACCAGGTCTGAGGGCAGAGGCACTGTCTGAGCAGGAATAACTAAATTATGACCAAATAGATTAGAAGACTTGGAAAGGTGCATTGCCATTCCAGTGGGATTCCAGGGGGACTGTAGGATCAGGCTTGGATTCAGGATGTGGGGAGATTTAAGTGGACCAGAGAAACGTTTCAGAGTGCATGGGTGACTAGTGGGCTCCCAGCTCGCCTTACTCAGCACAGTAAAGTTGATTAGCCCCATCCCATTGGTGTAGAAGTCTGGTGGGTTGTTAACTTGGCAGAGGTAGGTTCCGGTATCTGAGGGGTGGACCTCACTCAATTTCAGGGTGGCCACCCCTCCTGTGGGGGGGTTCTGAAGCAGGCTGGCCCGTTTTGCCTTAGAACCAACCGGATATAGATGACCATTGGTGAAGTACAGGATCTGTGAAGAGGCAGATGAAACACATTTGTGCCTTCCTGCTTCTCAGCGCCAACCCCTCTAATGGTTGGGAAGATACCCGCTCTCTCACCTCACCCCTCACATGCCATCCCCAACCCCAGCCCCCAGTGCCAACTCACGCCCCTAGCCTTTGCTCTGAGCTCACAGGATGAGAAAGAGAGATGGGTTTTCCAGGCGGCACAAAGCTCCACTCCAAGGCAAAGTTGTCTCCCACTGAAGTACTGTAACTGCAAATCAACTCAGCAGTCGTGCCCACCGGCGCGCTCAGTGGCTCAGCAGGCACCTTCACCTCCACGGCCAGCCCAGGGACTGGGGACACAGAGGTGGCCCTCAGAAGATGCATGGAGAGGGACTGGGTGAGAGTGGAGGCTAGAACCAGGTCCTGGTAATATTGGGGGGTCCAACCCTTTATGAGGTTTCCACAACAGAGGTTGGGGGTCACACATGAAGAGTGTAAACCCCTGCCTTGAATCTCCTGTCCTTTCTCCAAAGATTTAAAGGCGGAAGGAGCTTGGCCAGGTAGTTCTGGGTGAAAGGACCTGAGCCAGGTGAGGGTGTGTTTGTAGGGCAAGGAAAACAACAGCACTGTGTGATTAAGCCAGGGTTCTGAGAGGCCACATTCTCTACCCTGCTCCCATGCCCTCCCCTCTGCACGCTCGTCTCCTGCTCCAAGGCCTCAGTGCTACAGAGGGGTGACTACGCTGGGCTGAAGTAGCTCAGAAAAGTGAGGTCTCAGTTGGGTGGTTCTGCCCCAACTCCTCTCCTTACCAATGATGGTGGTGAAGCCCAGCAGAGCACCACATAGGAAAGGCCCAGGGAACGCGGTCATGGCTCAGAGAGACCTGCTGTCCAGTCGTCTGTTGTTCTGTCTGCCTGCAAAGGTCTGGGTGTAGGAAGGGACCGCCCAAAGGGCAGCAGCCTTTTGCTGGTCAGGAGTGAGATTGGCTATCTCAGAGCAAACAAGGGGAGAGGCCCATTCTCTCAGGGAAGGAAACACTCCTTCCGTGAAAGCCACTCGGCCTCTGCTTCTTCCGTGCATCCTTTCTCTTCCCCGTCTCTGCAGCTGCCAGGCCCTGGACAGGGGGTTGAGCTTAGTGTGGGCACCCAGAGGGGAAAGGGTCAGAACTGGAGATCAGGAGAGAAAATCACACTGAGGCAGGAAGGAAGGAGCATCGTTGAGCTAGAGCAGAAAGGGCACCAATCATCCCCTCGCGTTTCAGAGTTGGCCCCAAAGACCAGGCACACAATCTCACTTCAGAAATCTCAAAACCCCAAGGAGACACACTTCTTTCAATCTCTCTCTGTGTCTCTCTGTGTGTGTGTCTCCTTTTATTGATTGCTCTTGCCGCACTACTCTTAACACATGTTGGGTTGCCATGAGTTGAAATCACTGGATGGCAACTGAGAACAGAATACTGACTCTGTTCCTCCACCTCTCCCCTTAGTCCAGCCAATAATCCCTGAAAGGATGGGAGGAAAGCAATCCCGAGGTGGTGAGCACGGGTAAAGGCTGTGTGCCGGAGCCTTTTGGGTAGACAGTCTGGGGAGTCGCCTGGGATGTATCTTCCTTTGTCTCCATTTCTGGAACCCCAAGCATGAAAAGTCATTGGACTCTCACTTTTTATACATGCACAGCTCGTCTTTATTGACATTTACAAAATCAAAATCACATTTCAAGTTAGTTTTAAAATATCATCCTTATCCCTTGCCGACAAAAGCCAAGCAAGGCAGCAGGACCATTTAGATGAATTAATGCAAGAATCTGGAGTGAGGACAGAGGATGACATTAGGGAGGGATGCTGGACACAGAAGGGGAGCCTGGAGGAGCCACTGACTGGCAATCCCACGAAGGCCATGCAGAGCAGCCAGTCTTAGGAATGGGGAGGGAGGAGGGTCTTTCTAACACCAGGCCCACTGTCTCTGTTCCTTCTACTTCCTAAGTTAGCTTCTCATGAGTCTCAATTTTCCCACAAAGAGTAGTGAGAGCAGAGGATTGTTGGTCTCGAATGTGTCGCTCTCCCAGGATTGACCTCTGTCCTAGGAGAGACCATCTAGAAAGGAGAGAAACAGAAAGTCAATGAGTGGGTGGGCCATCACACCAGAGATCCAGCCTGATTCTGGGCAGGCATGAGAGCCACAGGCCCCATGTGACCCAGAGCAGAGGAAGAAAGTCTGCCAGGGCTTGGTGACCCTGGCTGAAGATGGGCTTCATCCGTTCTAGGCAGCCTTGGTGAGGGTAGGGCCTGTGTAGACAGACTGGGCGTGGGAGTTAATGTGCCCGGCCTGGGAGGGCCGTGGGGTGGTCAAAGGGCTCGTGCTGAGGTGACAGAGGAAAGGGTTCCGTTCTTGGAGAGTGTATCTGAACCCTTGGGCCAGGGCAGGGTCTTGGGTGCGATGGCATCCTCCCTAAATGTAAATAAGTGAGAGATCAGAAAGTGCATGGCTTTGACAGACAGACATGTTTTGTCTTATCCATCCCACCCCAACCCAACCCACTTCAACCCTCCCCTCCCTCTCCCTCCAAGTCTGCCCAGAGGAATGAAACAGAAACCTTCCCATTAGATGGCAGCTGCCTGAACTCCTAGGCTCTGTAAGAGGAGCTAGGAATGCCCTCATTGTGGTGAAGACCAGGGACACTTACTTGATATCATTAGCTGGCTCCTCTAGGCCATTATTCCGGCGTTGATACAAAACGACCAATGCAGCCAGCAGGCCTAATCCAATCAGCGTGCCCACAACAGCTCCAGCAACCACTGCAGGCCCAGGCCCTGCATAAGCCTTGGTGTCAGCGAGGAGAGCCAGCGGATCCCATCTGTCTCCATCCAATCCCAACACTCTCTCTACTGCCATCATCTCTCCATTTCCATGTTAACATGGAGGCAGCTGGTCATTCAGAACATGGTGAAGGGCCATTTGTACCCAACATTTATCTAAACTCTGTCTAGTGAGAACCAGGGGACCCAGACATCAGGTCACCCCTATTCTCCTGTAGCACCACCCCCACCACCATTGAACACTATCTTATCCACACTTGCGCCTCACTGACCTGTGCTCAATTCGAGCACGACATTGCACTGGGCACTGCCAGGAATATTGTGGGCTCTGCAGACGTAGAGGCTGGACACGAAGGGGGACAGGTTTGTCAGTCTTAAGGACCCATGACTGGGATCTGTGGACATAATTTACATAACTTAGCTCTCAGGCCAGAAATCATCTTTACCCCCCCGATCCCTTCACGCCTTCACCTCACCCCCGGCCCCTTGGCCCTGCACAAAAAAACATGGCCTGCCCCTAGGATATTATGTTTTAACCCTCTGGGCTGTTCTTTGACGTAGGGAAGGGGTGTGACAACTTCTACTTCTAATTGAAAAAAATGCTAGCTCAGTATCCCCCTCTATGTCCACTCCGCGGTCCCTGCCAGCTGATGTCTGAAAGGAGGCTAAAGAAATGGTGCAAAGAAAAATGAGAACACGAATTCTTAAAACTTTCATTCATGGTGACAGTGCAGTGATAAGAAAGAAGACCGGATGGGTTGCAGAAAGACTGTGTGACTTTAAGCAGGTGACCTGAGAGTTCGAGCTCTCCATTTCTTAGTGCATATAGGGGAGGCAGTAATATGGATTATCTGATGGTATTGGAAGGATGGCGTGAAATCATGAGTATGACAGTTGACATTTATTGGATGCTCACTCTATGCAAAAACTGTTCCAGCTCCTTTTTACTAACTTACTCAAGAGGAGTGCTGGTGGCATAGTGGGTTAAACATTGAGGTCCTTGCCACAAGGTTGGGGATTCATATCTTTCAGCTAATCTCTGGGAGAACGATGAGGCTGTTCTCATAAAGACGGAGTCTCAGAAACCCGATGGGGAAGTTTGGAATGGAAGGCAGAGGCTTTAGTGAGAACTAGGTTTCTCAACAAACATATGAGGTAAGTATGGGTCCCCGCAGAAGAATGTATTCTAAAAGTGCCCGAAGGAAAAGTAGAAAAACGAAAACGATATGGATATCACTTGCACTCAACAACTGTGAACATTTTGCCATGAGAGGTCAGTCTCAGAGTGAAATCTGAAGATACAAGAATATTGCCCCATAAAGCACATTACCATTGCCATTGCTGACAAATTAATATCAATTCTGTAAAAGCATCTAATTCTCCCACCATATTTAAATGGTCCAGCTTTGCACTGAATGTCCTTTTGAAGCTGGTGTGTTCAAAGCAGGGCTATTGATATGTTGCACTGTGAGTAGCAAACCTGCAATGTGAATGTAGTGATCTAGAGCCATTAGGTCAGAGGGAGATGACTGCTCCTTATAGGGCTCTTTCTCCATGCCTGCCATACCCTCCTCCATCATCCTCCGTCTCCTTAGCCCCATAGTTTTCAGTATTGCCTCCCCTTTCCATCCTGGT
Organism: Tenrec ecaudatus; assembly: GCF_050624435.1. NCBI lineage: Eukaryota > Metazoa > Chordata > Mammalia > Afrosoricida > Tenrecidae > Tenrec > Tenrec ecaudatus. The sequence goes on along the minus strand of NC_134541.1, from coordinate 70,477,645 downwards.
CCCTCTGGAAAATCTCATCTTTCCCCTTCCTCGGTCATTGTCTCAGTTGTTTCAAAAGGTTCTCTCACCTAAAACTGGTGTAGAGGAGACCTGGGAGGATGGGAGTAGCCTCTCCCACCGGTACTGGGCATCAGGCTTACTTCTTGGGGACTGGCAGCTCAGGGTCACATTATTCCCCACACGGGGCATGCCCTGGAGATGGCAGGATGGAGAAACAGGAGGAACTGGGAGGAGAGACAGAATAAAAACTCTATTTAAGGGACCCATAGGTCAATCCCTGCCCCTTGGCCCCACCTCCACCCCCAACCCCACCATCACTACCACCATAATACTCCCTTTTGTGGCTCCATTTGCCTGTCCTTCCCCCCAGTCCATTTGGAAGAAAGACCTGCCTGGTCTTCCATGAAGAGAGAGGGTGGAATTAGAACATCTGTGCTACTCCCTTACCCAGCACATTCAGATCCAAGCTTTTGGAGCTATTGCTCTTCCTTTTCGGTTGACTGTCATAGAAAGTTTCAGAACAATGGTAAAACCCGGAGTCTTTCTCTTGGACGTCCTGCAGCCGAAGTGATACATTGCGGGAGGGCATGGAGTAGAGCAGAGACACTCTGGGTTTGGATTGCTGGACACAACTTCATAGTAGTAAGACAACATCTGGTACAGAACACAAAACCTCCCTATTATTACCCACATCCACTGTGTCCACAGACTTTCTGAAACTGCCATGCTGCAGATACCCCTCACCTGGATCAATTCCTTCTCATCATCCTCAGAGCCCACTCTGACCACCCTCTAATACCCCAGAATCTCCTGCACCCGAATAGTTAGAATTCTTCTCTACATGGTCTCCTCATCTCCCACTCAAGGCATTTAGAAGGTGACATGATGGGGAAGCAGAGATCTTATCAACAGGAGGCTAGATTTCAGGGAGAAACCTGGGTTTCATAGGGCCTGAAATGTACAGGGAGAGGAAGGGAGGGATCTTTAAAAAAGACAAGAAAATGTTTTCATTTTTAATAGAAGAACAAATGACTCTGTGCCAATGTTTTCTAGGACCTTAGAAGTAGTAGCCTGTGCAAGTGAGAGGTGGTAAAAATGAAGTTTCAATCACTTTGGCTCAATCAGTCTCTGGGCATGTCTGCTGTGATGGCAGATAGCAGGTGGCAGATCATGGGAAGAGGTGTCGGCTCCTGGCCTCCTGTGATGGTTGGAATTGTGTGCCAACATGGCTCCCCTAGGAAGATGGACACAGAGTTTATGCTGTCAATCGGGGTGCTGCTTGGTTGGAGGACCTCCTAGATAAACGGCTTTATGAGGCTGGCCTCCTTTGCTCCTTCTCCCTGGAGGCGGGCCACACACACTCTGCTTCACCTTCCTGTTGATAAGCCACGCTGATGGCAGCCAGAGCCCTAAAGGTGCAGCCATGGCCATTGGGTCTAAGGGACTTTTCATCCACTGGCCTGTGATCTTCCTGCATTTGGCATGATTGCATGTGGCTGCGTGATTGAGAAGAGGGATTTATGGACTCGTATCCGACTTATGGAGTAGGATCAGACTTACACACTTGATCTGGACTGGGCTGGGATGTTTTCTTCATATACAATTACTCTTTGATATAGAGCTCTTTCTTGTACCTATCTGCGTGTCTCTGGATTTGTTTCTCTCATCCACCCAGTCTAACACAGATCCCAGGTAGACAGTAAGGGCAGGGGAACTGGTGCCCATCATCTGAGAAGTGGCCTGTGACTGACACTCTCAGGCAGGTAACAAGAAGCAAGGCAAATGTGGGTGGTTTGTACTTTTTTCACAAAACATAAGTCAGCCATGCTTACCTGGCTAAGTGGGTCATCTGACATTGCCAACAGTTTGCAAAATATAGGGAATTTTTATGGACTTTTTCTCTTTTTTCGTCATCAGTTTTTTAAACTGTAGTTGTTTTGTTCTTTCCTTTTTCGGGTGTGCTTATTATTGTCTCTCATGTCTATCTACATAAGATAGGTGGGATAGAGCCTCTGGATTAGAAAGCAATGGGACTGATGGTTCTGAGGGGGACACAGGAGAAGGGGAGGCATGGCAAAGGAAGCGAGTGTTAACAAACCCAGGGACAAGCGAGCAAGTGATCTAAAATCAATAGCAAGGAGGGCGGTCGATGCTGGCAGGGCTTGATCAAGAGAAATGTAACCTGGAGGAATTACTGAAACCCGAATGAAAGCCTAACATGATAGTGGAGAAGAGGAACATAAAAAATGAAACGACTAGGAGGCAAAGGGCATTTATGGGGTCTAAATACAGATACATACATATGTAAATATACTTAATTATAATGACAGGAAAATAAATCTATGTACATATATTTATAGGTTTAGTATCAAGGTAGCAGACGGACATTGGTCCCCTAGTCAAGTATTCCCTCAAGGCAAGAATAATTTGTTCTAATAACCTGGCATTCCGTGATGCTTACCTTTCTGACAAGATCACTGAAGACAAAATGGGTACATAAGCAAATGTGTTGAAGAAAGCTGATGGTGCCTGGCTATGAAAAGATACAGCATATGTGGTCTTAAAGGCTTGAAGATAAAACAAGTGTCCATCTAGCTGAGAAGCAACAAAGTCTATATGGAAGAAGTAGACCAGCCTGCGTGATCATGAGGTGTAGATGGATCAGGTATCAAAGACCCAGAACAAAAAATCATATTATTGTGAATGAGAAACTGTGTAGAGACCCAAAGCCCATCTAGAGACAACTGGGCATCCCCTTACAGAAGGGTCACAAGGAAGAGATGAGGCAGTCAGGGTGCAGTATAGCACCAATGAAGCATACAACTTTCCTCTAGTTCCTTAATGCTCCCCCCCACCCCCCACTATCATGACCTCAATTCTACCTTACCAATCTGGCTAGACCAGAGCATGCACACAAATACAGAAAAGACATAGGGAATCCAGGACCTATAAACCCCTTAGGATCCACATAGAGAGTAGCGGTACAAGGAAGGGCAGGGGAAGGTAGAGGGAGAGAGAAGAACTGAACACAATGATCGACGTATAACCCCCTCCCAGGGGGATGGTCAACAGAAAAATGGGTGAAGGGAGACATTTTGGAAGACATGAAATGATAGCAACAATTGAAAAATTATCAAGGATTCATGAGGGAGGGAGAGGTGGAAGAGGGATGGGAATAAATGAGGAGCTGATGCCAAAGGCTCAAGTAGAAAGAAAATGTTTGAAAATATGACAACAAATGTGCAAATGTGCTTTGCTTGACACAATGGATGCATGTATGGACAGTGATAAGAGTTGTATGAACCCCCGATAAAATGATTTTTAAAAATACGGAGAATATGAACGCAGAATTTTGAATGTTGCCCTTTCCTCAACCTCCTAACTTCCACCACTCAATAATAAAGTAAAACCTTTCCTTACTTCTTCTGTGTTTGATGTGCTGGCTCTCAGGAGAGTTGGGGTAAAGAAAATATTTTAGGAAGCCTGCAAGATCTGAATAGAAAGGGAAGCTTTGAGGACATTTGTTTTTCCCTGAAAGTCTTCCCTCCCCGTGTTTGCTCCGGTGCAGTTTCCAGCTCTTCCCCCACAGCCTCTATGGGCTGCAGTTTGTCCACTCACCGGGTGCATTTCCTTCCCCTTCTGATGCAAGAACCAGATCAACAAAAGCATATCCCCAGGCTGAGATGACAACTCCTCATTCAGGGTATACTACATGGGCAGCACCACCTCCGATCCCTCCACTGCTTGCACCCTGGACAGGCCTGCAGGCACATGCAGCTTCAGTTGGACTCTTGAGGGTGATGCTAGGGGAAAGATGTAGGGAATTTGAGTGAGGAAGGCTGGCTCCTAGCTCCACCTGTGAGCCCGAACCCCACTACCCACAGCCTGAGGAGAGGGTCAACATAGTCGCAGAAAAGAATGAACCGCCCCAGGTCCCAAAAAGGAGGCCTCAGGGATTGCCCAGGGTCCATGGTCAGGGTTTTACTTTGCATCACTGTAGGATCATTTATTTTTCTCCCCAGATTCTTGGGTACTAAAACGAGTGTGTACGCAGACTTCTAGAGAGCATGGGGAAAAAGCCAGTGGGAAGAGTAGAGTTAGTACTTTTGAACTCCACTGGCATACTCCCTAACGCAACCTATTGACCAGGGTGCCTCATACCTGTTCTCTCTCCCATGGCCAGGAGTGTTGGGCAGCCAGCCTGCTGGCCTAATGATTAACCCGAGGTCCTTCTGAACTGCCCAAGCAGGAGAGGGACAGTGGCTCAGCGCCCAGGCCTTGTCCAGTGACTGCCATGCTCAGTCCTGATGGGCACGATTCTGGAAGGCAGGAGATTCACACCCAGAAAGCTCCTCAGTTTCATTGTGAAGTCTAAGAGATCTGGGCAGGGCCTCTCTGGGTGAATCTTGGGCAGATCTGACACAAAGGTCTCATAAAGATCAATGGCAAAGCTTTCTCTGTGTGTGTCAGGTTTTTTTTTGAGGGGGGGAGGGTCCAAGGAGGGGGTTATTGAATCAGTGTTTGTACCTTTAAGTCCAGAAACATTCACGTGTTACTGTTTATACAAGTAATAGGGTCTAAAGGCTTCTGGGGGATAACCTTAGGGATGGTCCCTGGCAGGCCTGAAGGATGCTGGGCCCCTACTCAGCCCTAGGCTAAGAGGCCACCACTCCAGAGGCCTAGCTCTCCACCCTCCTGGGCAGCAGCTGAAGACCTCCTTTGGCTAGGAAGTTTATCCTACCAGGATGCACATAACCCCAGCCAATTTCCAGGTATGCATCATAATAGTCCCAATCCGCATTCTTTGGCCTATGCAGCACCTCTTTCCCATTTCCTGGTGGGTCCCTGTGGGCAGGGCAGGAAATTTGTGTCCAGTGATAAGCCAGAAGACAATGGGAGGAGGGGCGAGCTGGACCTGAGGCTTTCTCAGGGAGGTGGGGGAGGAGACAGCACTGCCTTGAGGAGACCATGAGATGCAGAGGTTTGAGAGGCCAGCTTTGCCTGCTTGCCTGCCCTGTGGGCTCTCCAGCTCCTCTCTGCAGCATTCCACCCCAATGGCGAGAACGTGTTCTGGACTGAGAAACCAGTTTGGGGCCAGGGAAGGGTACAAGCTTCCTTCACCATAGGCAATCCCCAGGCCCTACATTTATAAGTGCACTTTTGCAAAACCTAGAACCCCAGACCAAAGGCACTGCCTTCCAGGGGATACTGACTCGCAGCAACCCTACAAAACAGACTACCACTGCTCCACAGGTTCCCCAGGACACCAGTCTTTAGGGCAGCACGTAGCCTCCACCTTCCCTGAGGATCACTGGTGAGTGTGAACCCAACTAGTGGTTAGCTGCCCCACGCTTAATCCTCCCGGGCACTAGGACTCCTTGCCAAGCACGTAGGGTGGGTTAAAATTGGCAGTAATGGGGTGGTTACAGGGATCTGGGCAAATGTTTCCTGCCCCAAACCTCAGCTGGAAACTAGGAGCTGTGGAGGGCCCAATTCTTTCTGAAATCCTAAAGGAGAAATTCCCTGCTCCCCAGGGCTCCTATTTATAGTCTCCCTTTCTCTGAGAAACTTCCCTAGCAGGCTTCTCACGCCCCAGGGGCAGCTCAGAAACTCACAGGCTTGTACACCAATGTTCCCTGGGGCACTATTCACACCAGCCAAAAGGTAGAAACCACCTATATGTCCATCAGAGGGGAAGCAGGAGCCTGCCTTCTCTATAACTGATGTATCCTGCAGGTATGCAGCAACACCCACATCCCTTACCCATTGGACCCGGACAACTTAATAGCTTTGAGAGGAAAATAGGGGTGTAAATGAGCTTCTAGGTGGTGTCCAGGATGCCCAGACAGTAAACCAGATGTACTCCCTTGCTTTAACGACCTCCTGCCCCAGCAGGAAGTGAGGAGGAAGTTGGAAATAGAGTGATCAGGGCAGAAGGGAAAGGGGAACTGAACACTGATGTTGGAAAAACAGAACTGTGAAATTGAAGGATCCTGGAGCAATTTCACCAAGCCTACAAGGCTGCCTTGAGCCTCATGTTGTCTTGGCATCCTAATGCCTCATCTCTCTCTCCTTTGGGAAGAGATAGGCTAAAGGGGGCAGGGGTACGAGGGAGTTAAGCGCTCCCCGTCTCTGTCTTTCTCATCGTAACTGAATTGCACTCCAAGTCTTTGCAGAGTTTACTCCCTTGGTGGTCTCCAATCTAAGGACTCTTCCAAAAGTACCAATCACCCTCATTTTGATCCTTAGTTGGGAAGGTAGAGTCCAGGAAGAGTAAAGGAACCAGTGGATAATGGATTTGGTTCCTGCTGGGTCCTTCCCATCCAAAAAAAAAAAAAGGTAAGGCATTGGGCTATGGGCTAAGGGAGCTCCCCAAACTTACTTCTAGAAAGTTCCCTTCCCCTCTGACTCATCCTGGTGCTTTTGGTTGTGATAACCCATAGGAAAGTGGATCTCCTGGGAGAGGTCACAAGTCTCCTCTAAGTATCTGAACCCCTCCTCCACTACCTGTGTCCCAAGTGACTTCAAGATCACACTTCTGGAGCTCCCCCTAGATTCACAGGGCAGGAAGAGGGCAGGGTAAGAGGGAGCATTTGGCCTAGGGAATTAACTTGAACAGCAGTGCCCATGCTGAGTCTAGAGACTAGGGAGTAATTTCTCTAGGTTTTGTGTTGGGGGTGGAACCGGGGCAGGTTCAGAGTTAAGTCATTTACCCCTTTGTAGCTAGCATTTCATCCAGCAGTTCACCTCATCCAGGCCCACTAGGACAGAGTGGGACAAATGTGTCCTTGTGTTGGTAGGGAGCAGAGAAGGTTGGTGGAAAAGACGGCAATGGTTGCACAACTTGATCAAACATAATCAGAGCCTCTCCCCTAAGCCAGCACCCTCACTTTCCCTTACCACACATTGGGCGCAAACTGGGAGCTTGTTCTGAGAGAGGTCTGCACTACTCAGTGATGCCCTGGGGGTCTGGAGAAGAGGTAAAGGTGAGAGGTAGGAGCACCCCAAAATACCTCCCTTTGGATAGGATTGCTCCCACACCCATCCCAAGTCCTCCCCTGGTCCCAAGTTCCACTCACCGAGCAGACTCAGCCCCAGGAACAAAAATTGCAGGAAGGTGGCCCACAGAGGGTCCAGGCAGGAGAATCCTGGCCCACCCAGACCAGGATGTAGTCATGGGAACTGGCTGCAGAGTGCAGGGACCAACAGGTACAGAGGCAGCAGCTTGGACAGTCCAGGAGCCAGCCAGGCCACTGAAGACTCCAGGGAGGACTCCAGCTAAAATCCCTAAGTGTATGTGTGTGTGTGTGTGTAGGGGGGGGAGGGTGTTGGGGTGGTGACCCACAGGGACAAGGAGGCGGGCATTTCAAAGGGGCGGAGAGGTTGCTGTCCTCCCAGGCAGGGAGAAGCTGAGAAGCTCCAGTGACCTGACCACTAGGGAAAGGAAAGGGGGGCAGGGAAGCGTGTGTGCATATGTTCCAATAATCAGAATTCCCCAGTTTCTTCTCGGTTGGGCAGGAGGGTGGGGCGTGGTTAGTTGTGTCTTCTAGAGCTGGTCTGCAGGACAGTAAGATAAATGGACCCTTGAAGAGCCACTGGAAGCCAGTAAAACGAGGGCCAGGAAGGGAGGGGAGTTTGGGGATTATCTGAAGATCAAGAAGCATCCACCTTGACATTGCTAAAGGCCAGGGCTCTGCCCCAATTAATCAGCTGGGAACTTGGAGCCATGTCACCTTTAGCCTACGCCGGGTGGCCTCCCTGAGGGTGGAGGGGTGGTGGTGGTCAGGAGTTGCTGTGTTCTCCATGAGCACTGCGCCTAGGCAGTGTGTGGGACAACGCATCCAGAAGGGTCCCAAGTGCCTTCTAGAACAACCCATTCTCCTGCCCTATCAACCACTTTTCCAGAGCCAGGTGTGAGGGAGATGATGGGAAGTTTGGGAGAAAGAGTCTGCTGGTCCAGATTCTTGTCTGCCAAGAAAAGGTGTGACAACACCTGCTGACGCCCAGCCTCACAGATCTAGACCAGCGGTGGTTCTCAACCTGTCCGTTAAATGACCCTTTCACAGGGGTCGCCAGATTCATAACAGAAGCAAAATGGCAGTTATGAAGTAGTACCTAAAATAATTTTATTTTTGGCAGGGTTGAGGGGAGGTTCACCACAATATGAGGAACAGTATTAAAGGGTACCGGCATTTGGAAGGTAGAGAACCACTGATCTAGACTAAACATTTGAACATAACAGGGATGGTCCCTTGAACAAGGGCCATGTCCTCCTGTGGGTAGGTGTTCTCTTTCTAGTTCTCTGCATCCTCTCCCATCTATTCCAATCCTTAGATTAGAACAGAATTCCTCACAGCGTGTTCAAGGTTGTAAGTCTTCACAGAGGCGGCCTCCTCCACACCCTGCCTAGCAACTGGTGGGTTGCTTCACCAAAGCAGCCATGGCTTCCCAGGACTCTCTCTGTGGTTCTCCTAAAGCCCAAACCAAGGATTGCCCTGGCCTTGGTGCTTATTTCCACAAGCAGGAAACAAGAATGGCCAAGGAATGGAGCAGAAACTAAAGTAAGGTTCCTGGCTCTGCCCTTCAGGGGAAAAAACAAATGGCTTAGAGGAGCGGTGTGGGGAAGGACAGACTGGTCAGTTTCTCAATTTCTTCTTTATCCGCAGAATCTTCACTGCCTGTCATCCCAGCAATGAACCTCAAACCTGTTCTTATCCATTAAGTCCGGAATTAGACCCTGTTGGCCTCAAATTTAATTTAACCATGCCCTGCCAGGCCACTCTGTTAAAAGGCACGTCTGTGCCCTCTGGTGGCCACTGTCCCTTAAAAAACTTCACGTCCGTACTCTTGTTTCTTTGCACCCTCCACTCCCACCCCCACCCCACGCATCAAAAAACAAACAAAAATGACAACAAACTGGTGCCGCTCCCCGCCGTGGTTTACAGCTTAGCCCAGGAATGGAAGCCGGGCCTCCAGGGTTCCACTTCATCCCCATGGCTCTGCTCTCCTCACTATGGTCTTTTGCCACAGAGTCCCATAGACCCTCTCAGTCGAGGGTCTTTTGTGTGACTGGTGACTTGCCAGGATACTCTTCAAATACCCGTCATGCAGTGGTTCTGAGCAACGCCTATGCCAGTACTAGACCCCTCAAATAACTCCTGGAACCTATGCCTTGACAGCTCAGCACCAGCAAAGGCAACAAGCGGAAACAATAGCCAGACCCTACCAGTCTGGAATTCCCAAGTAGACTGGCGATATGGGAGGATGGTAGTTGTTTTACTTTAACTGCTCTATCACATTCTGATTTTTCTTAGCTTTGGTTATAATGTAAACCTCCATTTGTAAGCAGCCTTTTGCACCTAGACTACTGGTAGTTCTGAAAACCAAACTCACTTCCATCGAATAGATTCTGACCCACAGTGACCCTAAAGGCAGACTAGAACTGCTCCTGTGGGTGTCAGAGACTGTAATTCTTTACAGGACTGGAAAAGCCTCATTTTCCTCCTGTGGGGCAGCTGGTAGTTTCGCACTGTTGAGCTTGAGGTTAGCAGAGAAACTCATACTCACTACACTACCAGGGGTGCTCTGTAGGCTCCTTAAGCCATTCCAAATAAGTAACTGTTTCCAAGAAAGGCAGCATATTCTTGTGTGTGACCAAGGTGTGGGATCATAAAGAGACTTCCCCCAGCTTTGTCTCACCAAAGACATGCCAAACTCTAGGGGATTTTTGATAGCATATGGGGGTAGTTCTGAGGCATAGAGACATCCTCCTTGGAGGCAGTCAGTCATCAGACTATGTTAGGCCCTACTCCCTGATGTTAAAGACAATGGGCTGCTTCTCTAGAGGCCTGAAGTCATTGATTTGGTTCCTGCAGGTGTTTACACCCTACTGATAATGGTGCCAGGAACAGGTCAAACTGGCTCGTGACATCCAAAGTTAAGCTGCCATCCTGAATCTAGGCTCCGTCCATCTTGTCATGTATACCCCCAATCCCTCCTCTTCCTATTGCATGTATGTCCCTAGATTGTCCCCCTCTCATTGCTGTATGACCCATAGTGCAACCCCTTCCTGTGACATATGTCTTTACCTGTAATTAGTGGGCTTGCACTCGCCACCTAAGATATATAGGCCTGGGTTAGCAATAAAGATCTCTCTCTCATCTCCTCCCTTGGTCTCTCTTTGTCTCCCTGTCTCCTCTCCTGTCCTTGCTCCCCTGTTCCCTTTTCCCTTGTCCTCCTTCCCTTCCCACTCTCTCCACGTGGACCACTAAGCTGAGGTGAGCATTGCTACCATGAAATGTGTGACTCCATTATTTCAATATCTCTTCTATCTCTCATGCTCTCGATGACTTTATTATAACATATATGTATATCTCAACAGTACAATTGTGCCTATCAAACCCATGATTAGTGGTGGGGGGCTGACACCCCTTCCAACCATTCCAAGGTGTCTAACTATACTGTGTTTCTCCTTCTCAAATGCGTTTGTATCTAACTTTTCCTTTAGAATTCAAGTAATTGGTAGCATGAAAAATAGAGCTGTAACTAAAGGATCGTAGCCAGATAATGCCTTTATGTGACAGTCTACCCATTTATTTCTTTGTCCTAGCCCCAAAATAATTTCCTTCAGTATTTTTAACCATCTCATTCTTCTGAACTGACAAGTGGTTAAGTTAGCTAAGTGGATCATTACCCTCTGAAAGTTTTTGACAAATTCTGTGATGCTCCCCTTCCCAACATGATCACTGAAGACAAAAATGGATGCATAGGCAAATGTGGTGAGGAAAGCTAATGGTGTCCGGCTATTAAAAGATAAAGCATGTGGAGACTTGAAGGCTTGAAGTTAAACAAGTGGCCATCTAACAGGGAATCAACAAAGCCCACATGGAAGAAGCACACCAGCCTGTGTGATCAGTAGGTATTGATGGAATCAGCTATCAGAAGACCCAAATCAGTCATATCAATGCAAACAAGTGGGGGTCAGAGTGGAGACCCAAAGCCCATCTGTAGACAATTGGAACTTGCCCTCGCAGAAGGGTCACAAGGAAGGGAGGAGTCAGTCAGTGTAAAGTATAGCACTGAGGAAACAACAACATTCCTCTAAAAATTTAATGCTTCCTCCCCCAACTATCATGACCCCCACTTCGACCTTACAAGACCGGAGCATGTATACTGGTACTGATAAGAGCTCTTGACACACGGAATTCAGCACAGATAACCCCCTCAGGTACAATAATGGGAGTGACCATACCATGAGGGTAGGGGGAAGGTGGGGGGAGAAGCAGGAGAAAGGGACAGCACTATAAATGATTGACGGACAACATGGGTGAAGGGGGACAGCATATTTTGTAAGATATGATAATAATAATTTATAAAATATCAAGGAGTCACAAGGGAGGGGGATGGAAGAAAAAGAGGAGCTGATACCAAGGGCTCAAGTAAAATGAAAATGTTTTAAACATGATGATGGCAACATATGTACAAATGTGCTTGATACAACTGATGTATGGATCGTTAGAAGAGGTGTAAGAGTCCTCAATGAAATGCTTTGTGAAAAAAAATTTGGAAAGTTTTTGCCAAGATGCATTTTGGGATAGACTTTTCTACCCTTTGGAGAAATTAGAAAGTTGGGACTCCAGGAAGATGGCTGCCAGATAGGTAACTCACGCCTTGAGCTCCAAGGAGATCGGTGAGTGGGGAGAGTTGGGGCCAGAGCAGGGGTATCAAATCTGCCTGTTCGATTCCCAAGACCACTCAGAGCATCTCTCAGACCCACAGGTGGACCTCCACCTGATTGCCATAGCTCGGTGCGGACACCCATGGTCTCTGGTGCACTGCTCGGGCTCTGCCAGGACTGGCGCCACAGGGCAGCCAGGTGCATGGCTGAGGCTGCGGAAGCCTCGGCGCTCTGCCAAAACCGCCAGTAAGTAACCCCACCCCGCCTCAGGGTGTCCGGTTCCGTGTGTGCTCCAGCCCATAGACCCCGCACCCTCTGAAGATTCGGGACCTACCCGGGCACCCCTCATGGTCCAGCAGGCCAGACCCTCCCCGCTTCTCCTGGGAAGTGCAACTGGCGCCACAGCCAGGCAGAGGCTGCAGTCCAGCCTTAGTGCTCCGCGTGAACCGCCAATCAGACCTGCCACACGCTCAGAGGACTCAGCCCAGAGGTGCCCCTCCATCACTGTGCTCCTTGGAGATCCTCCAACCACCCCCCTTCCTGAGCCTCCCCCACACCCACCCCCCCCCCGCCCCATACACGCACACACCCAGTGCGCAGGGACACACACACGCGCAGAGATTCCCATCCTGCCACACTGCTTCAGGCCTGCCAGGCAGAGGACCCAAGTCTGGCAGAAGTTTTTGCAGTTGCAGCATAGGAATCCGTGCCATTGGGGCTTGCTCACTGCATTCGCCCTTCTCCCTGCTCACTCTGTCCCACCCTTTGGGTTCCAAGCAGGGCATCTGCACACCAGTCGTGGGCCCCTCCCACCTGCATACCTGAGGGAAGTGCCCCTAGACAGAAATAGAGCGCCCAATCCCTAACCCACCCCCTAAATACGCTCCCCTACATTGGGGCCAATACTTTCAATCAGACCGCAGAGTGCACAGCTGCAAATCATAGGCCAAGGCAAGAGAGAATTCCAGCAGGACAAAGGTGAAACACAACCCCGCGAAAAAGTTAGCTAAAGGCAACCAGCTGAAACACCAACACCGACTTCCCAAAGAGAGATCCCAGGGCTCTGAGACAACCAGGAAAATGGCACCAATTTCCGACAAATGGAACAAAAACAGCAAGTTGCTTCCACAGTTTCAACAAGAGAAACAAAATCCAGTGCCAGAGGAACATCTGGACCTCACAGGAGTCATAGAAGAGGCAGAGGTTGACCTCCCACAGAAAGAAATCTTCAGAATGCTGCTTGGAGCCATATAGGACATGAGGGAAGCATTACAAAAAAAGGATGAAATGATAGAGGAAATAAAAACCCCGTACCAAAGGGAAATGCAGGAGTTAAAGGGCGAGATAACAAAAGCTAATAGCAAACTCACAGATATCGCCCGGAGAATGGAGCAGACAGAGACCAAGAGGATTAGCAAGCAGAAATTAATAAACATGAGAAAAAGTCTAACAAATCCATCAGAGAAGCTGAAGAAAACCTCAGAGCTATGTCTGACGCTATGAGAAGGAAAACATCAGAATTTTCGGCCTGCCAGAAGAATGCACATCAAGGAAACCAGCATCCAAAGTAGTGATGGAATGCTTGGAGGAAAACGTCCCTAACTTAATGAATGAAAACTAGGCAAGTATCCAGTAGGCCGAAAGAATGCCAGCTAGATTGAATCCCAAGAAGAAGTCACCAAGACATATAGTTGTTAAAATATCCAACTTTGAAAAAAAGGAGAAAATTCTGGGCGCAGTTAGGGAAAAACGAGCAACCACGTATAAAGGCAAGCAGATAAGAATATGCTCAGAAGTGTCAGCAGACACTGAAGAAGAGGAGACACTGGAGCAGTATATTTAGAAAATTGCAGGAAAATAACGCAAACCCAAGAATACTCTATCTGGCCAAATTATCTATCAAAATTGAGGGAGAAGTGAGAGTCTTCCAGGACAAGGAAAGTCTTAAAGAATATGCTAAAAGGAACCCAGCACCGCAAAAGATCCTCACTGAACCAGTATGGGCAGAAGAACAACACTCACCAAGCACATACAAGAGACTGCCACATAGAACAACTCAACCCAGAGACCATCAAAGGGAAAACATCACCCAAGATAGAACTGGCTCAACGATGGAAAGAAGGCAAGGATGAACCACAAACACACATATGCACAACCCACAGAAAAGAAAGGGAGGTAGGAAAACACCCAACACAAGAGAGAGCAAATGACATCACAGGGTCCACAGATAGATGTAATAACCCTGAATATTAATGGTTTGAACTATGGCCTTAAGAGACAGAGGCTAATAGACTGGCTTGGAAAACACAAACCCTTGATCTGCTACCTACAGGAGACACATCTCAGCATTACAGATAAAAACAGCCTGAGAATCAAAGGATGGAGACAATATCAAGCAAACTCTAATTCAAAAAAAGCAGGGGTTGCAATCCTAATTGCAGATAAAATTGACCTCAAAGTGAAAACCATAAAAAGAGATAAGGATGGACACTATATAATGCTCAAGGGAGTATTCCATAAAGAACCAATAAGCATTCTAAACATTTACTAGTCAAACAAGCGTCCAGAAGAATATGTCAAGCAAACACTGCAAGGGATGAAAAAAGAAACCACAGCCTCAACAATTATAGTAGGTGACTTCAATACACTGCTCTCTGAGAAAGA